>NC_072413.2:81308086-81621920 GCF_028858775.2 Pan troglodytes
CTGGGCACAGTGGCTCACGCCTGCAATCCCAGCACTTTGGGAGGCCGAGGCGGGTGGATCATGAGGTCGGGAGATCGAGACCATCCTGGCTAACACGGTGAAACCCCGTCTCTACTAAAAATACAAAAATTAGCCGGTCGTGGTGGCGGGTGCCTGTAGTCCCAGCTACTCAGGAGGCTGAGGCAGGAGAATGGCGTGAACTGAGAAGGCGGAGCTTGCAGTGAGCGGAGATCGCACCACTGCAGTCCAGCCTGGGCGACAGAGCGAGACTCAGTCTCAAAAAAAAAAAAAAAGAATTTTTTTTTATTATACTTTAAGTTCTAGGGTACATGTGCAGAACTTGCAGGTTTGTTACATAGGTATACACGTGCCATAGTGGTTTGTTGCACCCATCAACCCATCACCTACATTAGGTATTTCTCCTAATGCTATCCCTCCCCTATACCCCCCACCCCACAACAGGCCCCAGGGTGCGATGTTCCCCTCCTTGTGTCCATGTATTCTCTTTGTTCAACTCCCACTTATGAGTGAGAACATGCAGTGTTTGGTTTTCTGTTCTTGTGTCAATTTGCTGAGAATGATGGTTTCCAGCTTCATGCATGTCCCTGCAAAGGACATGAACTCATCCTTCTTTACCAGGCGAAGCTGACATGTATGGCCGTGTCATGACTGAATGAGGGAATTTGTTTCTTCACCTCTGTAAACCTCATGCTTCCATTGTCAAGAAACTTGCAACTCAGAAATCACCACACCTGTTACATCTCATGAAAATATTTTTATCAATAAAAATAAAACAAAAAATTAGGTGGGATTCCTTATATGCTTGTGGTAAACCCAGTTTCCCACAAAGAGTCTAAGCACTGAAGATAAAGCTTGTTAAATCTTCATTTTATACCCAGTCCATACAATTTCTAAAGTCCATCTGTGGAATTTCTATGAGTAAGAGCTCCTGATGCAGAGAAAATCAATGACAAACTATCAAGGCAATGAACATTTTCAGGGAAAATATCTAAACAAGCAGGGCTTGCTATATTGGACAAGGTATCCTGGCAAGTCCCGGTAGTATTAATAAATATGTAACAAAAATTCCAATAGCACATGTTCTGTGAAAAGGTTGCACATGCAAAGGAACCCCCAAAAGCAGAAGACGCAGAGAAACCAAAGAAGAAGGCAGACAAATCCGCTTTGTTTGTAATGGTTGATTTATTGGGGGAACTTAAAGATAGAGGTGTGATCTTGAGTGGCCACAATACAGGTAGGTCTCCACACTGTTACTCTCCTGACTCAAGGCTTATATACCACAGGGAAAGGGTATATGGGCCCTAGCAAGACAGCTAAAGGCAACCCTCCAGACAGGCAAGAATGCTGTGTGTGTCACAGCCTACAATGTGTGCAATAGAATCAAGGTTGCTTTTTTCTTACGCTAAGGACATTAAATAAAACAGAAATCAGGAGGTATTCACAGGATTGGAGCTAATCAGAAGTCAAAATGACAGATGAGCATCCAGCATGAGTCACTTTTTTCTCTACAGCAAATATCAAAAGGAGGCACATGGATTTTAAATGTTCTATACTTGTGTGTTGTCTAGAAAGAGGAGAATTTTTGAAATTACATTACACTTGTTAAGTCAAGAATTTGGCTAGCAATCTCAAGAGGAAGCCCTAAAATACAGTAAAGTAATACTGTCAAATTATGAGAGGAGAAGATAATGTTTTAAAGTAAAAAATAAATCATTTAGAAGGCACAAAGAAAGAAAAGAAACAGGAGGAATATGAGAGCAAATAGTAAAACTCACATTTACATAATAGTAATTTTATTAATATAAAAATTAAATAATGCAATTAAGGATAATATGGTTGGCCTAGTGAAAAAAATGAATCATGGGTCTTTTCCAAAAGCATATATAATATAGAAGGATAGAAAAAGACTGAAAATAAAGAAGTTAAAGATATATAACATGTAAACCTAATAAAAGGTTAAAATATTATTAGCTTCATACTAAAAATGTACCTTTTAATGCAATAATGGAGAGCTCAAAATGATTAAATATTTAACCAGGAAGATAAAATTATTTCTTTTTTTTTTTTTTGAGATGAGTCTCGCTCTGTTGCCCAGGCTGGAGTGCAGTGGTGCGATCTCAGCTCACTGCAAACTCTGCCTCCCAGGTTCACGCCATTCTTCTGCGTTATCCATTTTTACACTTGTTACCAAGTTCAGATATCTGCCTTATTATTGGTAATTAACATAAGTATTATGAATGAGATGATAATATCTATCTCCTATGTTTGTTGTGAGGATTAAATTAGTCCCTTTATACAGTGTTTCTTCATGTGTGTTGCCTTGACCACACACACATATCAAAACTGTAGAATTGTAAATTTGAACCCAGACCTACTGAAATAGAA
Source organism: Pan troglodytes (assembly GCF_028858775.2). Lineage (NCBI taxonomy): Eukaryota > Metazoa > Chordata > Mammalia > Primates > Hominidae > Pan > Pan troglodytes. The sequence goes on from NC_072413.2 coordinate 81,310,493, forward strand.
TTTCAGGTTAAGGTGGTCCCTGACCAATGAAAATTTTGATAAATTGTACAGATTATTTTTAGGCACATTGAAGTTAACTTTAATTTGGAGAGTTCATCAGTTCAACTGATTTTATACAAAATATATATTAAACATCTGGTATGCACAACAGGAAAGTTTGATAGATACGAAGTTTACAAAAGTAAGGATAACTCTCAAGCCTTCTAAGAAATTACAATATAACTAGAGACATGAGAAAAAGAAATTAATATTTAAAACAACATGGGATAAATAGTAGAAAAGGTATATCTTTTCAAGTTGGATATAATAACAGTAATTATGGTAAGGCTTAAAATGAAACAAATTGTCTTCCAGGTTAACTTTGCTAAGAAAGGCATCCAAAAAAGGGCAAGTTTTGAATGGAGTTTTTGTCTTCAGTATTTAAAATAGTGCTATATTAAAACTAATTATAAATATTTTGATGCAAATTTTCATAGCTTGTGTATTAACAATTTCATTTGGACTACATTTCTTTTAGGCTTAACTCAATCCAATTAGTTTATGCCTATGGGAGTAAAGATTGAATGTACTCTGATATTCTTATCAAACATTCATTTTAATACCCATAAAAAGTGGTCAATCCTCTGAAATTTACTGACTCATTCACCCCAATGGGAAGCTATGACAATTTGAGAAAAGTTATTTGCTTAACAGATTTTCTCCCGGAGATTGTTTTGGTTGGTAACACATGCATTTGAAAGTGAGGGCATTATTCAGAATTCTAAGAAAAAACAAGCAGGGGAAATAGCAAAAAGTGTTCTGATATCTAAGAGGACAAAATTAATTTTTGTATATATTTTAATTTAGATTAACTTCATAGCCATCCACAATGCTGCTATTTCTCATCTTTCTTCAAATCATTCAAGTGATTGCATTATTTTTGCATAAGTTTTGCATTACATTTAATTTTGTAATCTCAGTAGAAGCAACATATCATTTTATTATGCACTTCTCTACTTCCCCCAAAGTCTCCACAGAGATCAAGTCATATAATCGTAACAAAAACTAATCAGCTTCCACTTGTGAGAAAGAAAATATGTCTGGGAAAGTAAGTAGAAGCAGTGAATCAGGACACAATTGAGATGGAAAACAGAGTATGAGGTTACTAAATAATCCAAAAAGAGGTGGGATTGGAGACACAAAGAATTAAGCTTTCCCATTTTCTGTGATCACATTCTTCACTGTCTTGGTACTTGGAATATATTCTGCTTGTTAATGAGAGTGGGAAGAGTAAATTATTCTTCCTAACGAAAATTTAAAATGAAAGTAATCATCATTCTGGATCCCCATTTTGCCCTTGGTAATAAATGCATGGGAAGAGAAAAGAAGGATCTTGTATTTGTCTACAGCTACTGTATTTTTTTTCTTTCCAATTATTTCTTTTAAAAAACTTCTGTTAAAATAATAATGGCCTTTTTACAGCTATTTTAGTATGTTCACAGAAGTTTTTGAATTATATTAAATGTTGTTAAAGCAACTTAACACCTTTATTTTGAAAACAAAATTTGAGAGGGTGTATTACTGCCATTTTAAATAGTTTTAATTAAAGACATTATTTAAAGCTTATTGCCATTTTTCTTAAATCATGCTAATATATGGGCTTGTAATATTACCCGCTTTTATTGCTCATGATAATAAAATTGACTAATCATAATTAACTAATGTAATTGTCAATTTTTCCCTTAAAGAACTTACTTTTCATCAAACGAGAAATAATGTTTGTTTTCAAATTATTCTATATATTATTTTTCTTTCTACTCTTTTTTTTCCTTCTTCAATTCAAACAGCAGAGCCAAATTATAAATTGGCATGGTACAAAAAAATTACAAAATAACTCTTGAAGGACAAAAATCATCTGTTCATTCATTAAGAGTTGTTGGCTATATTATATCAAGATGCATAGGGCACTTTGTAACTTTGCTGTCTAGTTAGCCATCAAGACAGATAAAACAATTCCATTCTGTAATTCCAGATTTTATTTTCTAACCATTCGCTAAATAAAGAACAATAAACATGAAAGTGAATGGCTTAGTGTCCCCCATTATTTTCTCTGGAAGGGAATGTAGCAAAACATTGTAGATAATTTTTCTCTTGTGTCAAGAGAATTAAGTTTGAATTTATTTCTGCTAGTTAACCAAATGAACATCTCAAGTCATTCATTTATTTTCCCATATTTAAAACGGAAATAACAGCCTCTGTAACTGATCTCAAAAGATGAAAGTAGAATATAATTGCACAGTTTACATCATCTGTGATATACTATTTCTAAATAAAGGATTGTTACCATTTAAGTGTAGATCACAACAATCGATTTTCTTTTAAGAGAGGAATGAATTTAAATTAGATTGGCCATCTTGCTGGACAATTTGAAGATATATACTGATAACTCTTTCAAAATTCTAAAATTTTTTAAAGCCATGCAAAAATTAACTTAAAAAAAGGGAAATATAGACCAATCACATTTGTGAATATTGATGTAATGACTTAAATAGTATAGTATGTCATAAAACATAGGAGCATGGTCAAGTAGAGTACTAAGCAAAACACGACCAAAGAAAGATTATGCCAAAAATAACATAATGGCTCATTATTAAGAAATTTATTAAGGCAATCACATTGATAGAACTTATAAAAAATCATATGATTATTACTTCATAGGTCCAGTATGGATGCACATAAGCACCATACAGAAAACAACATAAAGATTAATTTAGATTAAAACACTCAGTAAAACAGAATTTACTAGATATACCATTAGCATAATTATACACACAGGCACACACATAAACAAACACATCTACATGAGTTCAAGGAACAGAAGCTTATTCAGTGGGAAACACAAGAAGCTTCTCTACAAAATCAGCAAAGTATGACTGTTCAACATCTCCAGTAACATCTAACCATTTATAGAAATTATAGAATATTAATTAAAGCAATTAAACAATTTAAACAGATTAAAATTGTAAAAATAGAAAGTGTAAAACTACAAGCGTATAATTATACATTTGGAAATTCCAATAGAATTAATTAATAAAAAAACTATTGCAAATACTATTTACTGAAGTAAAAGGCAGAGTAATGCTGGAGCTGGCTTGTACTAGTTTGTAAGAGTATATTGTTAAAAGTTCAGGAATTTTGTGAACCACTGGATGAAATATTGAATATTTGAAATTGTCTACAGTGGGAGTATCTATTACACAGAAATTAGCAAATAATACAACTAAGCATACCATTGAAAACAGGTAATGAAATCAACATAGAAAAATAAAAATAAATTAAGTTACATGTATTAACAAAAGCTAGAATGAACCTATAGCAGAAGGAGGATCACTTTTATTACAGTAAATTAAATAACAAGAAAATCACTAAAATATAGAGCTATACGCTAAACAGAATTTCCTAAAAACCCTGAGTTGGAGATTCTCAGAATATGGCAGAGTAGAAGGCACCACAAATCTGTCTCTATGCTTATACTATTACACAAGTAGAATCTGTCTGATATAACCATTTTAGAATTTCTGAGTTTATTTCAGGCTTGTAATTTTCTAAAGAAGACTTGGATTATAAAGTGAGGTTAATTTCAGCTCTTAGCACTCGCCCTGTACACGTTTCTGGAAATTCTGCACAAATTTTGTTGTGGGGCAAGACAGGTATATTAAATCCTTTTCACCAAGTATTGGGGATTTATGCTCTGATTTTTTATTGCTGCTTTTGAATACTGAGGTGAAGACAGATAAGTTGGGAGTCATTGAGGTTGTACTGCTCCTTTTGTTGCAAGCTGCTCCAATTTCAGCTCAAGGGACTTCCCAGAAGTTTTAAAGGGATAGGACCCCCAGTTTTGCTTTTTAAATTTTTTCCCTTTTTCTCATTTTTGGGAGTCAGACATTAAAGATTAGAAAATTCAATAACAACTACATATATGGGTAAAATTAGAGAATAACCACACATACCTAGGTAAAAGCAAAAGCTTACAGAATATTTGAAAAAACAATTAATTTTACATCAGGCTAATCCTTGGCAGACAGATAAGCTGCAACCATCCCCCATCCTAAAATAATAACATAAAAACAGAAAACTTTGGTGATGGATAACAATATGATTTCCACAGTTGCAACAGCTTCAAATGTCCAGTTTATAAAAAAGACTCACAAGGCATACAAAGAATCAAGAAAGTTTGGAACATTTAAAGGAAAAAAAATAAAAAGAGATAATTTCTAAATGATGGATTAGATGAAAAGCCTACTAGACAAAGCATTTAAAACAACTCCTCAAAGTACAAATGGAAAATGTGGAGAAAGTCAAGAAAATGAGGTATGAACAAAATGGAAATATTAATAAAGAGGTAGAAAAACTTACAAAAATCAATATTAAAAGATAAAATATCTGAAATAAGAAATTTCTTGAGGGATTCAAAGATAAATTTGAGTAGACAGAAGAAAACATCAGTTAGCTTGAAGATAGGACAATAGGCAATATCAAATTGAACAGAAAGAAAAGGTATTATTTAAAAATGATCAGATCCTAAGGGAGTTGTAAGCTACCATCACATGACCAACATATGTATTATGAGAGTCTCAGAAGACGAAAGGAGAGATACAGGAACAGCGATAATATTTAAAGAAACAATAGATGAAAAGTTTGCTAATTTGATGAAAGACATGAATATAGACATGCAAGAACATCAAAGAACTCCAAGCAGAAAGAACTAAAAAAAGATTCACACCAAGATATATTATAATCAAATTGTTTAAGCCAAAAACAGAGAGGCTCAAAAGCATCAAGGAGGAACCAATTTGTCACACACAAGTGATCTTTAATAAGATGATCTGCAGATTTCTTATCAGAAACTTTGATGATGACAAGGCACTGAGCCAATATACACAAACTGTTAAAGAAAAGCAATAAAAATCAAGAATCTTACATCTGCCTAATTTGTCCTTCAAAAGTAAGAAAGAAATTAAGATACTCTCAGATTAACAAAAGGTGGCAGAGTTCATTATCACTAGACCAGCTCTGCGACCAATAATGGAAGCAGTGTGCAAGGTGAAATAAAAGATGCTAGATAATAATTGGAAACCATATAAAGATATACATGTCTCAATAAAGGTAACATGGAAAATTATAAAACAGTATTATTCTAACAATAGCTTATAACTTGATTTTTAAGTTAATTTTTGTTTTCCACATTAAGAGGATAATGCACTTAAAATAATTATTAATTTATGTTTTGGGAGACATAATGTATAAGGATGCAATTTTCTGACATCAACAACTGACAGGAGTGGAGACAAAACTGATAAAAAGTAAAGTTTCTATATTCTATTGAATTTAAACTCATACAAATTAATATTAAGGATTATAGCTTTAGATTATTACATGTATTAATATGGTAACCACAAATAAAATATTTATAGAATGTAGATAAGAAAATAAAAATGAAACATATTTTTCAAAATCAAAACATAAAAAAATCAACTAAACACACAGGATGGTGGTAATGCAAGAACTGAGGAACAAAAATATCAAAGCGAAGGAAGTAAGTAAGTCTTTATCTGCAATTACTTTAATTGTAAATGAATTATACTTCCCAATTAAAAGATATAGATTAGTAAAATGGATAAAAATAAATGATCTAAACTTATGTTTTCTACAGGAGACTCAATTTAGCTCGTAGGAAACAAATAAGTTGAAAATGAAAAGATATTCCACACAAATTTTAACTAAAATAGAACAAGGGTGGCAATACAAATGTAAACAAAATATACATAAATCAAAAAGTTCATGAGACAGATATTATAATTAATCAAATAAAAGATATTATAATTAATAAAACATTTAATAAAGAAGATAACAATGATAAACATTTGTGTACCTTATAACAGACCATGAAAATTTGTAAAGAAACAACTGACAGAATTGAGAGAAGAAATAAATAATTCTACAATAATTTTTGGAGACTTCAGTACTCCACATTCAATAATGGATAGAGAAAATGGACAGAAGATAAAGAAGAAAATAGAGGACTTGAGCAACACAATAAACCAACTGGGTGTAACAGACATATAGACAACATTACTTCACAGCAATGACATGCACATAGGTTATTTTCTAAAACTGATGACATATTAGGCCAAAAATTAAGTCTCAAAGGTTTCAAAAGATAAATATTCTACAAAGTATGTGTCCCAAATAATGGAGTGAAAATAAAAGTAAAACTGAAAAAATCACAAATTTGTAGGGATTAAAAAGAATACTCTTAAACAACCAATTGATGAAAGAAGAAATCAAAAAGGAAATTAGAAAATACTTAAAGACAGATTTAAACAAAAATACAATATACCAAATCTATGGAACACAGTGATAAGAAAATAATTTATAGCTATACATGCTTATACTTTTTTTAAAAATCTCAAATCACCAATCTAATTTTACAACTTAAGAAACTAGGGGAAAAAAGAACAAACTAAAACCAAAGACTGCAGAAAGAAGAAAATGAATATCTCATATTAAGAGCAGGAATGAACACAACAGGCAATAGAAAAACAATTATGTGTGTTTACCCATTGTTTTCCATTTCTTGGAAATATACAATTTGGTTACAAAGTGGATGCTATTATAATTATAAAATGTAGGTAAGAAAACCCTTATAAAGAAGAGGAAATTGGAGTTTAACTGCACTAAATATTAAAGTATAATATGTAGTCTCTTTAGTTAAAACAGAATAATATTGGTGTCTGAATAAGCAAACACAACAAAAGGGAAAACTAGAACAAATATTATATAGATGTTTTATATATAATAAAGGCATTATCTAAATTCAGTGAGAAAATATAAATACTTAATAGTTGATGTTGTGATAACTAGATAGCCTGTTGGAAAATAATAGAATAGGGTTGATTCCTCACAACAACAGAAATACCAAATATCAAATATTTAAGCCAAAAAAAAAAATCATAAGAACAATAATATAAAAATACAGCTGAATCCTTTTAAATCCTGGGAGTTAGGAAAACTTAACTAAGTTGAAAGTCCAGAAACAATAAGGAAAACAAAGAACAAATTGATTATTTTAAAAACACTTTTCCAAAATACACCAAGGTTTAAACATAGGAGCTAAAACTATCAGACTCTTAGAAGAAAACATAGTGGGGAAATTTCATGACATAGAATTTGGCAATGATTTCTTGAATATAACCTCAGCAGCACAGACAAGAAAAGGGAAATAGAATGGACTCCATCAAAATTAAATATTTACTGTCAAAGGACAAATCAAGACAACTTATGTAATGGGAGAAAATATTTGTAAAGTATGTTTAATATGGGGTTTATATCCAGTATACATAAAGAACTCCTACAATTCACCAACAAACAATTAAAAACTTTAAATATGGGAAAAATATTTGAATGCACATTTCTCCAAAGATATACAAATTGCTAAGGAGCACATGAGAAGATGTTCAACACCACTAATCATTACAGAAATGAAAATGAAAAACATAATAAGCCATTTAAACCCATTAAGATGATCATTATTAAACATACACACACACAACACACTCATATAAAGTGAGTTAGAAATAGACAATAAAATAATGGAAAGCACACAAACTAAATTTAGAGGAAGGCAGAAGGAAAAAAAGATGCCAACCTTTTATCTTGTTTTATTTTTGAGTAGAAGGAGATAAAACATTACTTGATCATGGTTTACAAAGAAATGGAAGAGAACTTTAAGATCCCAAGGAAGAGAGAAGAATAAAAGATAAATCTACTTTCAAAGGAAGTGGGTCAAATGAGATGAATGCTGGCAGGTTAAATTTATCCTGAACAGTGAGAAGTATATTTTTTCCTCACAAGCAGGAGGGAAAGAGGTGAAATGGTACACACATGGATAAGATGGAATAAATGAGGAGATTAGGAAAATTTAATGTTGATGCACATTATGAAAATAACTGACTCTAAACTAAAATATTGCATTAATGGTTCACAATTCTGATTCTATATTTTGAATTCTTTGTTTTTAATTTTCTTTAATTCGGCTCTTTCCCTGTGTTGGTTCTCAAGAGATGTAGTTTCTAAATGATTATAAGCAAAATTTGGAACTCTTGCCTTTTTTGTGCATGTTTAAGCTATGAATCAGTTGAGTTGACGAAAGTAGGATGTCTAACTATCCCCAGGAGATTTTGATAAATAAGAGCATGATTATTAGTTTACCATATCCAAATGTGCTAGATTTCAGATTCTTATTCTGAAAAAAGTCATAAATTAATTTACCTTGTAGATGTGAGGTTTTTATGTATGTATCCAAGAATTAGTGATCTTCATTCCTATGTCAGCAAATAATCATATCCTTGTGGAAACTTTCCATGAATATATTGTTTTCTTAATCATATCTCTATGCTAAATGCTGTTGTTGAAATCTTACCGATATAATTTGCTGTGTATTTTTATGCCTCGCTGATCAATGATACATCATTGCAGTAAGGATCTTGGGCGATGTAACAAGGCGCCGCGTTTGAATCTTGGTTCTACTGAAAGGAATTAGCTTGCCTTAGGTAGATAGCAAGGGAAGGGTCCCAGAACAGCCCCTGGCCCATGGGTCAATGCCTCATCCCCACATAACATAAAAAGCAGCCTGGGAAAAAATTCAGACTGCAGGCACCAATGAGGGAATTAGCACAGGGTGTTGTGCCTAGAGACATACCCACAGCTGCACAGACAATTACAAAACAAAACGAAACAAAACAAACAAAGAAACAAAAAACTCTCTAGCCCATTTGGATAAAAACTTGCACAAAACTTCCAGCTCATTCAGATAAGGGAATAAGGCCTGGCATAGAAATGTCTTTGTCCTTTTTTTTTTTTTTTAATTATACTTTAAGTTTTAGGGTACATGTGCACATTGCGCAGGTTAGTTACATATGTATACATGTGCCATGCTGGTGCGCTGCACCCACTAACTCGTCATCTAGCATTAGGTATATCTCCCAATGCTATCCCTCCCCCCTCCCCCCTCCCCACCACAGTCCCCAGAGTGTGATATTCCCCTTCCTGTGTCCGTGTGATCTCATTGTTCAATTCCCACCTATGAGTGAGAATATGCGGTGTTTGGTTTTTTGTTCTTGCGATAGTTTACTGAGAATGATGGTTTCCAATTTCATCCATGTGAAAAGTTTCTTCTTTTTTTGTGGGTATGGGCATAGTGGACCTAGGTAGGTGGCCATCAGAGAAATGCAAATCAAAAGCACAATGAGATAGCATCTCACACCAGTTAGAATGGCGATCATTAAAAAGTCAGGAAACAACAGGTGCTAGAGAGGATATGGAGTAAAAGGAACACTTTTACACTGTTGGTGGGACTGTAAACTAGTTCAACCATTGTGGAAGTCAGTGTGGCAATTCCTCAAGGATCTAGAACTAGAAATACCATTTGACCCAGCCATCCCATTACTGAGTATATACCCAAAGGATTATAAATCATGCTGCTATAAAGACACATGCACACGTATGTTTATTGTGGCACTATTCACAATAGCAAAGACTTGGAACTAACCCAAATGTCCATCAGTGATAGACTGCATTAAGAAAATGTGGCACATAGACAGCATGGAATACTATGCAGCCATAAAAAAGATTAATTCATGTCCTTTTTAGGGACATGGATGAAGCTGGAAACCATCATTCTCAGCAAACTATCACAAAGACAAAAAACCAAACACCGCATGTTCTCACTCATAGGTGGGAATTGAACAATGAGAACACTTTGATACAGGGTGGGGAACATCATACACCAGGGCCTGTCATGGGGTGGGGGGAGGGGGGAGGGATAGCATTAGGAGGTATACCTAATGTAAATGACGAGTTAATGGGTGCAGCACACCAACATGGCACATGTATACATATGTAACAAACCTGCACATTGTGCACATGTACCCTAGAACTTAGAGTATAAAAAAATAAAAAACAAACAAACAAAAAATCCTCTAGCCCAGTTGGATAAAAACTTGCACAAAACCTCCAGCTCACTCAGATAGGGGAATAAGGCCTGGCACAGAAATGTCTTTGTCCTTTTTATAGTCAGCAGGTTCCCAGGAAGAGTTTCTTCTTTTTTTGTGGGTATGGGCAGAGTGGGCCTGGGTGGGTTCTGGTGGGCACTATCCTTTATTAGAACTATACCTCCAGCTTCTATGAATCATCCCTTCAGCCCCTGATTGGTCCCAGGCCAAACTTCTGGGCCAGGCTTTCGCTTCAGCTTCTGATATGTGTTAGGCCAAGCTAAGCAGCATCTGTGAATCATTATTTCAGCTCCTGATTGGTCCTGGGCCAAGGTCCCCGTCCAAGCTAAGTCAGGCGTTGGCCAAGACAGCCCGCAGACTAAACACATTCTTTCCCCTTTCCAGTCCATAAAAACCCAGAACAGGCCCCACAGTGGGTACGCCCATTCAGGACTCCCTCTTCTGCTGGCAGAGAGCTTTCTTTTTCTTCTTCGTCTTTTTTTTTTTTTTTTGGAGAAACAGTCTTGCTTGTCGCCCAGGCTGGAATGCAGTGGTCCATCTTGGCTCACTGCAACCTCCGCCTCCCAGTTTAAAGCGATTCTCCTGCCTCAGCCTCCCGAGTAGCTAGGATTACAGGTGCCTGCCACCACGCCCAGCTAGTTATTTATTTATTTATTTATTTATTTATTTATTTAGGAGAGATGGGGTTTCACCATGTTGGCCAGGATGGTCTCAATCTCTTGACCTCATGATCTGCATGCCTCGGCCTCCCAAAGTGCCCTGGGATTACACGTGTGAGCCACCACGCCCGGCGGAGCTTTCTTCTTTAGCTTATTAAACTTTCGTTCCAACTTCACCTTTGTGTCCACACTCCTTAATCTTCTTGGAGGTAGGACAAAGAAGTCCGAGTGTTATCTCAGACAATGAAAAACTTAACACTACTACTTACTAGACCATCTTACTGTGGTTCAGTTAAACTTCTATGCTTCAAGTGCCTATTTTATAAAGATCATAATAATATCTACCATTGGGGATATGGTGAGAATATTTGGGACATTTTCTAAAACATAGTTAATAATATCATTTTCCATACTGTATATACTTCATTAGGACAAAGTTCAAGCCAGTTTTTGCTTACTATTATGGGTACAGGTATAGTAGAAAAGCTGAACTGCATTTTACTTCAATTATATGTGTTAAGTGAATTAACCCATGAATGATTAATGTGTGTATTATAGCCAATAGCTATCATTTATGGTTATATGTGTCAGGCACTATACAATGCATTTTATATACTTGATTAAAACCCAGGAGTCAGAAGAAAACTATCACCATTTTCAGATTAGGAAATTGAAGCTCACAGACTAAATGATTTGTTTGAGTGTCCCTCAACTATAAAGAAACAGAGGTGCAAGTCAAAGGCAGGTTTATTTGACTTTAAAGTGTTTTCTCATTTCATAATATTGTGTTCCTCCTGAATCTATCCAAGAAGGGTCCCATTAATTAAAAGTAACATCACAGCTAACCATGCCCTTTGAGAATGTGACTTATGGAACATTATTTTAATTCTTTCTTGAAATATTGATCATCTCTAAAATTCTGTAGTCCACAGACCATTCTGAAAAAAAAGTAAGAGCCATGAATCTCTAAACTTAAAATATTCAAGTTAAATTAAACCCTTACTTTTAATGAACAAATCTTTATTAATGTATTGATGATTCACTAAAAATAAAATATGTTTGAACTGCTCTTTGAGAGATGAATAATAATTTTTAATTTTGGTATGCAAGATGTTATATTTTTCTCCTTGCATTAATACACCAATATGTAGAGTTAGATATTCTCATAATACTCTCCCATAGCACGTAAGTATTCAGAATACTCTAAATGGGTTTCAGCAGTTTCCTTTCGTAAGGTGTTTAACTTTACATGCAATTATATAGCGTCTGTAACTTTTTTGTCAACATATAGGTATAATTAGTAAAAAATCATTTTAAAATATGTATTTGGGGCCGGGTGTGGTGGCTCATGCCTGTAATTCCAGCACTTTGGAAGGCCAAGGTAGGCAGATCACCTGAGGTCAGGAGTCTGAGACCAGCCTGGCCAACATGGTGAAACCCTGTCACTACTAAAAATTAAAAAAATTAGCCAGGCATCGTGGCGCATGCCTGTAATCCCACCTACTTGAAAGGCTGAGGCAGGAAAATCGCTTGAACCCGGAGGCGGAGGTTGCAGTGAGCTGAGATCGCACCACTGCACTTCAGCCGAGGCAACAGAGCGAGGCTCTGTCTCAAAAAAAAAGTAATAGTAAAAATAAATAAATAAATAAAATATTATTTGATAATATTTTTATTTCTATGTTATTTTAACATAAGATTTTAATTTTTTCTTTGTAGTCATCTCTAGAATAAAATTTAGTAATTTATATTTTCTCGAAAACTGATTTCATTGGTATGTTTTTATTTCTCTACAGCTGTATATTATATATTTTATATATTACTCTAAATGGTCTTCAGTAAACCATTGTAACATTTTTTTATTTTATATTTTCATTAAACCAATCCTTGAATACATTTATCATATTAAACAGTTGTAATGTTTTCTTCTACAGTCATTCTGTTTCATTATTATTCTTCCCAACATCTTGTGTTTCTTGTGATTGATTTTGATATTTTGTCAATATATTTGGCTTGAATAAATTTTAAGTATATTCAATGTTTGTTGGTTTGCAGGTAAATATGTCAATACTATGAATTAAGCTTAGTTATATGTTGGTGACTTCTCATGTATTTGAGATGTATTATCTTTTATACTGCTTTTATACAGCAGGGAAGATAAAAAAAATCTTATTTGTGGATGCTATATGGTTACATTGGCAAATGAGTTAATAAGTATCAATATTCTAAATTTATAATTTGTAGATAAATTAATGGTCAGATGTTTATAATTCATGAATACAGCCAGTGTGCTAAGTGTAACAATAACATAAAATAATGTATAAAAAAAGAAAATAACTATAAATTTTAATATAGAATTAATATTCAGTTAATAAAAAATAATAAACATCTACATAGTTTTAAAGTAGTACTGTTAATAACTCTTGAGTCCAAAAGGAATCTGAGTAAAAATGTCCAAGACTAGAGATATATTAATTACCTATCGCTACATCTATATCTATTAATTTCTTTATTTCTACCTATATGTTCAGAGTCTTTGTTAAAGATCATCTAGGTAAGGTATGCAGAAATGGCAGAGAGGAGGGTTAAGGGGAGCACTTAGACACTGTGAAGCTTAACTCTATCCCTCAAAAGAGACTGAGAAAAAAGAGAGAGTGATGACACATGAAGAAAATCAGGAGCATGTTGTATACTATATGAAAAATATTTCAAGAATTTTGTGGTTAACTGACAAACTATAATGTGAATTTGAGTAAATCAAAGGCAGATAATTGACTACTGGATCTGACAAGATGTTTTAGTTAACATTAAAAAGAACCGTTTCTATATGGTGGTGGGTTGGGTACTTCTATAAATTATCTATATGACAGTATCTTATTTTCCATATCTGGCTGCCCTGGAGACTGGAGGCTGGACCTAGTCTGTTCTGACATTGTATTAGAGATAGAAACAATATGTGGTCAGAAAGATTTTGACCATGTTATTAGCCCACACATGATTTTCTTTCTCTAATATATATTGTATTCTTATTCCAACATTATGTTGTTTGAATTAAAGACAGCACCATGTTTCATCAAATCTAAGATTCTGCCAATCAATCAAAGGATGCATCATTATTCTATGTACTACTAGGAATGAAAAAAAAGAAAGAAAAGCAAACAATCCAAACCTCAGCCAGTGAAATTATGGCAATACCATCACTTGTAAGACATATACCAATAACAGAGTTGTTAAGATGTAGGGGAAAATTGAATCTTTCAACTGATAACATACTGTAAATCTCCTCTTTAATAATCTGAGATTTTAGTTTTACACTAAGCAAGCTCACAAAAAAATCAGAAAAATAAATAGTTCCAGTCCAGTAATTATGCCTTAGTATTTAGGCAGTAATAGAAGACTAATTCCTAATATCGAATATTAATTAATATCCATTAAAGAGATAAAGACTATTTGGTTTTAAAACATATGCATATTTGAATCTTTAACTGCATTTATCTTGCTTTAGCTTATGATTTATGCACAGTATATATTTTAAAAATTAATCCATATTTGTATTATGTAATTGGTATTATATAATTAATATTTGTATTATATAATCATCACAAACATTGGTGAATTTAAAACAAAGATGGGCTTATTTGAAATTTTTATTTCTAGATCACTGAAAGATAATTTGAGAAAAACCTAAGAGAAATATTTAAAACTTGGCAGTTCTAAGAATAAGGTTGGTAGCAAAAATTGACAGAATTAACAGGATGCTTATGCATGATAAAAAGCATTTTCTCTTATCTTCGGACCAAGTCAGTAATGTTTTAAAGTGATGGCCAATTTCTCTGTCTCTCTCTTTTTCTGTCTCTCTCTTCCTTCATATAATGGTAACGAGATCAATTTCTCTGTCTCTTTCTCTCCCTCTCTCTCTCTCTCTTCCTTCATAAAATCATAATGAGATCTATATGAATGGCATTAAAAATTCAGTTTAAAAAGAATGCTGATTTGAGTTGGTCTCACATAGTCTTGGGTCTGTAATATGAATGGGAGTTCCGTTAGAAGTAATGAAGTCTGAGATTTTAGGCAAAAAATACATTTTATTATGTCTTTCAAAAATATTTTAAATGCTAACATTAACTTTATTCATTCCTTTGATACTTGATTTAGTTTTCCCTTAGGTTCTAAGTAACTTTGTTACCAGGGTCTCTGGATTTCTAGTTATTACTTTATTAGTTTTTAATAGAATGAACTTTGCCACTGGCAATGTTAATTTAATATAAAATTTTAAGAAAATAATATGTTAGGAAATCTGCATATTAAAGCATGGGAAGTATTTCAACTTCAGTGTAGTGTTTTTCCAGATATTTTAAAGAAGTAACAAAATATAATACTTAAATGGATTTATACTCTGAGGTATTAGATAATTTTAAATTAGATAAATTTTATTAAATTTTAATTATTAAATATCTCATAAAAATAAGTACAAAATGTATTGAAAGCATGGTTTATTTAACAGAGAGAATTGTCCTCTTAGATTACGTATTTAAAATGCTGTGTTTTTGCTTATGGTTAGATAATCAGAAAGCTTACTTCACTTACTTAGGACCTATAGATTAGTCCAGAAGAAATCTGGACTATTCATCTATCTATGTGGAAATGTTTTAATGTCCTTAAAAGAACATATACTAATCATATCCTTTCATCTAGTTAGACTTTTGAGTAGAAAGAAGTACAACAATGATAACTACATAGGATTAAGGAACAGGAAATATATTCATGATTTACAGTTTATCAGTAGAATAAGTAAATAAACAAATATGAACCTATTTGGAAAGAGAAATAATTACCCAGTAAACATTTTTAAAGAAAAATTTGGCTTGAAAGTAAATTTTATCTTACAGCAAAAAGAAAAAAAATTCTGATAAAGAAAAGGAGAAAAACTAATCATGAATGGTATTTCAAGAGAAGGAAATAAGATAGGACTGGGCAATAGTAGAGATGGCCTCAAAGAGTCCTGCTTTAAAGTTCAGAAGGGTAGAATATGAGTAGAAGTGAAGTAGAAATGGTTTTAGACATGGTAAAATCTATCCCATGGTTATCATCAGAATTTGATAGAAGGGAAAATGAAAATGAGCACTACTTTTTGTAAAGTATGTATATGTGTGTTTGTACATGTGTATTTGCTTATGTGTATACAGAAAAATTTCCTTACAGACATTACATGGTTCCACTATAGACTTTGCAGGAAAATAGAAGATAATTTCAATATAGACTGTAAATCTTGCTAAGAATGTGATTAGGGCTTTCAACTATTTATGTGTCCCAAACATGTGACTCTGATGAAAGGAAGCATCTTTGAACTCCTGACCTGATGGTAGAATATGGAATACCTTTTCGGGCTAAATTATTATAAACATGGTAAAACTAGTTGATGACATGGAAATAAATTTAAATTTGGATGTGAATGCTCATTTTATTATAAGTTTACACAAAATAAACATTGAGAAGATGCAGGTGAGTGTGATAGGTGTAAGATCAGACAATATGTATGTCCCAGGAGAAGGATTTACAGTTTTATCCTAGAGGGAAATAAAACTTACGAGTGATTGCAGTCTTGGATATTGCCCAATTTATATTTTTAAGAGATCCTTCTAAAAGCAATGGGAAAAATAGAATAAATAATATCTTGTATAATCCTCGGTAGCAATGTTCCCGCATTGCATAACAATGTACTTGGAAAGTATTTTATAGGGGCAATAAGAAATGCATTTCTGATTCAGTGATTTTTTTCATACATCTGTTGAATATTTTGGAGGATTGGAGGGACATACTGTCTAAGCAGACTTTTAAGATGAATTCATAGCAACGTTTTATGTATAATCAATGA
Organism: Pan troglodytes; assembly: GCF_028858775.2. Classification (NCBI taxonomy): domain Eukaryota; kingdom Metazoa; phylum Chordata; class Mammalia; order Primates; family Hominidae; genus Pan; species Pan troglodytes. The sequence goes on from NC_072413.2 coordinate 81,327,076, forward strand.
TTTTTGATACATTATTTGTGTAAAATAAAACCTGAGAGAGGGAAATGGTCATAACTTTTTTACCTGTTACATCAATTTTAAAAATCTGCTCTCCTTCAAATACATGCTACAAATTATAGGCCATTTCAGATGCATCACATTTCTGGCTTTGAAGTTCATCACGATCTTTTCAAGCAGAAAAGGAATGTTTTCAATTGGCAAAGTGAGTCTAAGTGGTTTGAGAAGCTTTACAGAGAAAGATAATATGCCAGAGATGACACTTTGTGAAGTTGGCAAAATCAATGAGAAACTGGATTTTAAGACTCAGGCATTAGTTTTCAATTAGATCATTATCTTTTCTGCACTAATCTGTCTCTAGACTTAAATTAGGACAAATGTGAGAGGCCAATCATCTGATGAAACTGAAAATAAAACATCACATTATTTCCTTCTTTCAGTGTTGACATTATGTATATATGTGTTCCAAAACTTACCCCTACTTTATGTTACAAAAATAATGTGATATCATATATCGCATATTATCACATATATCACATATGTAAAATTCCTTCTCTCTCTTTCTTTTTGTGTTTCTCTCTCTTTCTCTCTGACTCCTTCTTTCTGTCTTTTTGTGTGTCTCTGTGTGTAAAAGCAAAAACAAGTTATAATGATATTTAGATAACTTAAGTGTAAAGTTAAAATGAGAACATTAATCTGAGAGTTGTTGTGATGGTTAATATTGAGTGTCAACTTGATTGGATTGAAGGATACAAAACATTAATCCTGGGTGTCTTTGTGGGGGTGTTGCCAAAAGAGATTAACATTTGAGTCAGTGGGCTGGGGAAGGCAGACCACCCCAGCAGATTAAGGCCACCCTTAATCTGATGGGCATATTCTAATCAGCTGTCAGAGACTATAAAGCAGGCAGAAAAACGTGAAAGGGGTGACTGGCCTAGCCTCCAGCCTACATCTTTCTCCCATGCTGGATTCTTCCTGCCCTTGAACATCAGACTCCAGGTTCTTCAGTTTTGGGACTCGGATTGGCTCTCCTTGCTCCTCAGCTTGCAGACAGCCCAATGTGGGACCTTGTGATCATGTAAATTAATACCTAATAAACTCCCCTTTACATATATACACACACACACACACACACATAGGTATATCCTATTACTTCTGTCCCTCTAGAGAACCCTAATACAGATTTACAATGATTCCATAAAGCTGGAAGTTAAGATTACCACCTGGATACTATATATATATCCTATTAGTTGTGTCCCTCTAGAGAACCTTGACTAATACAGATTTACAAGGATTCCATTAAAATGGAAGTTAAGATTGCCTCCTGGACACTTTGGGCTCCTCCTACTAAGAAAGGAGTTACAGTATTGGCTGGGGTGATTGACCCAAACTATCACGATGAAATCTGTCAACTACTCCATAATGGCGGTAAGGAAAGAGTATGCATGGAATACAGGAGATCCATTAAGACGTCTTAGTATTACCATGACCTGTGAGTAAGGTCAATGGGAAACTACAACAGCCTGATTCAGACAGGATTACAAATGGTCCAGACCCCTCAGGAATGAAGATTTGGGTCACTCCACCAGGAAAAAATTTACGACTTTCTGAGGTGCTTGCTGGAGGCAAAGGGAATACAAAATGGGTAGTAGAAGTTAGTCAACAGTACCAGCTATGACCACATGACCAGCTGCAGAAACAAGGACTGTAACAGTAATGAGTATTTCCTCCTTATTTTGTTAAAAACATGTTTGTGCATGTATACACTTGTACTAAGAAAATATCTTCATTGTATTCCCTTTTCCTTTATAATGTGATGTAAGATTTATTGACTTCATGTTAGCGTTTAAGTATTGTTAACTTTATTTGGGTTGGGGATTGGTGTACTTCCAGTTGTACAAAGGATAGTTGTATTATTTTAGGTGTAATTATGACCTTATTACTGTCTTCATTTGAAGAGTATGTATGATCTCAGGAGATGTGTATGGGTTCAAGTTGACAAGGGGTAGACTTGTGATGGTTTTTACTGAGTGTCAACTTTATTGGATTGAAGGATACAAAGCTCTGTTACCGCTAACATACCTATCCTTTCTTTTTCAAATGCCACTTAATTTTTAAATTAGTTTTGCTAGTGAATTACCTGAATTAGCTGTTCTATCACAGAAATTTATGGAAACATGTAAATTGTATTTTTAGGACTTCAATCATATTAGCAGAATTTGATGGCCCCTCTTCCCTGATACTTTATGATACAGCAAGTACATATGATAATAGCCAGATTTTGAATCGTCTTTGGACCAACTGAGATGGATAACAGAAAAGCTTTAAGAAAAACTTGAGTTAAACCCTCTATGCAATTTTTCAACAACAATTTTAAAATACAATTAATGTAGGAAGTGAAGCTTTATTTATCTTTCATGTGTTTTGTGTTTTTTTCTCCTAATCACTCCATAAATATTATTCATGTTTTTATTGTTTACATTTAAAGTAAAAGAGCTGTTTCTTTTAATATGCTTTATATTTTAATACATCATTTTTATACCTGTCACTGATGTATGACCACTGAATTAATCAAGGTTCTCTAGAAGAATAGGAGATATTTATATATATATATAAAGGGAAGTTTATTAAGTATTAACTTACTTCTTCTATATGGACTAAGTCAAACCACTCTCCTTTCCAGATTCCCTTGCATCTAGAAGTGGACATGTTATTGGATTTTGGCTGGTGAGATGCATGTCAAGGTCTGGGAAATGCTTCTGAGAATGTTTTGTTTATGAAACAGGATGAATTGGGTATGCCTTGGGCCTATTGCTCTTCTTGCTGCCCCGAATATAGAAAAGATGAAAGATTCATCTTACCATCAGGAGAATAAAAGCCATGTGCTAGGGATGGTGAAGCTCAAATGAGGAAATAATTTCTTTTCCAGTAAACGTCTTTTAATATTTGAACTAACCCTGGGTTATTACCTCTAGAATTCGTGTGTGGTGAGAAAAATAAGGCCTTTGTTTAAGACATGATTAGTTTTTAGTTTGTTTTCTTTCGCTTGTGGAAAACATTCCTTATTTTTATAATATGTAAAGGGTCTGGGGATCCCGTAATATAATTTGTACTTAAAATATTTGAGTCTACCTCTAACCTTACTCTACTGACTGACTAACAAGAGGAAAAAAATCATAAAACAACTAATGAAAATTAGAAAATTATCTATACAGTGTAGTTAGGCTTTGAAAGAAAATAGCTTGTTACTTGGAAGAGCTGAACTAAGAGTAGCAGAAACTCTCAGGGAAATTGTTGTTGTAATACTAACCAATTTTAAAGCAGAATACTGCTGTTCCACACATCACAACAACCAATCGAGTTTTCTAACTCATTAATAAATCACAAGCATTTTAGTAAGGAGATGAGACAGGTTTTACAACTTGCCATTTCTACTGAAATCTCATAAAATTCTTCATCAAGCAATTCAAAGTTCTCCCTTTTCAGTTCATACATCTCTCATTTTCTTCAGAGACCCTGAAAATCACCTTTCATGCCTAAGCCATTCAGGTATTACTCCCATTCTGCCAAAAATTAGCTATTGCCTATTGTTTTCAAATCATGTCCACAACTGAGGCAGGGAGGAGGGGAGTGTGTATGTAGAAGATGAGTCTCAGTTTATTCCATTACAAGTTCAACGAAATGGAAATGAAGTAAATAGGAATGATTTTAAATGCTCATTATTTAATAAAATTATACATTGTTATAACACAACAAGAAAAATTACTTACAGTAATTCTGTTAAATCTAATAAAACTGTTTCCTCAATGGATCACATTTTGTTATCAAAAAGCAATTTAATATTACTACATCAGGTAACTTATTAGTACATAACTGTCAAAGAAAATCAGAGCTGGACAGTAGTTTAAGTGGTAAAAACAGATGTTATTCAGAACTATTGCAATAGGGGGAAAGAGATCTGTACAGAAGTGGGTCCAGCTCTAAATACAGCATAGACACATGCAAATTGATAGCCAAGGACAGAGTGGTGATCAGTGGGTAGGAAATTACTAAGAGGAAACATCAAGTGTAGAGGGAGATATTGGCTTAATCAACCTAACAGGATTTTGCTGATGATGGGCCAGGGCGACCAGACATCGATTGGGGAATACTGGAGAATGAGGAATTCAATGAGGTATCTAGGATGGTCACTTATGGAGGATCGGAGATTCTGGCTAAAAGACATCAGCAGAGTTTTAGCTAAAACGGTATTTCACAAGGACGTGCACAGATAGTGAGAGGGGAGCTTCAGCAGTCCAAATGAAGTTCGGTCAATCTTCGTCAGAATTTAGCAACAAAAGATGCAGACAGTAAAATAAAATTACCCAAGCCTATGCTTCCTTTAAATTATAAGTATGTGGGTACAGGAAAATAAAAAAAATTAAAATTCAAAGGTTTTAAAACTTAAAGCCGATGCTATGCTATGTTATGCTATGCTATGCTATGCTGTGCTGTGCTGTGCTGTGCTGTGCTGTGCCGTGCCATGTCATGCCATGCTATGCTATGCTATGCTATGTAAATGAGCGAGGTTATGGACAGCTGCAGCACCAGTGCGTATATTTAGGTCTGATTTTAAAGAGATATCCTAATCCTCTGTAATGACATTTTTAAAAAAAACAATTATGTATATATGTTTGGATACCATCAGGTCTTTTAAGTAAAACACACACTTGTCTCACTTTCTTTGTGTCTTGGGCTTAAATATTTATTTATTTTTATTTCTGTTTGACTTTTTCCATCTTTGAGAATGAAGTATAATATTATCAGTCGGTTCACTGATAGAGAGTCTTGAATGAAAATCGATTGATTCATGCAATTAGAGAAGGGGTTTGTTTTTTATTACTGTTCCCAGAACGGAACTCCCTATTTTGTGACACCAACCACGATGGAAATCCTTGCTCTTATTTTTGGAGGGGCTTTTGTTGAAACTTGGCAGGGGAATAGGCTGCAAACAAAGATGCGCTTCTCTGTGTGTCAGTGGCAGTTTCACTTCTGCATCTTCACATATAAGCAGATCCTATTGAAAAGCCACTCAGAGAATATTCACTGTAGAGCTTTTCTTGCTTCTAAAATGTGTACGCTAACCCATAGAAATGCACTTCTGCTTTGGCGCTTTCATTTATAGAACATTTTCATCAGGAATCTGTATCTCTACTTTCCTTCCGATGAAACAAGGGTTTCAAGATATTATTGACTTTGTTCTTTACTACTTAGAAAATTGCTAAATGATAGAAATGATCAAATTTTAAAAACTAAGGGAGATAGGAAACTAAGAAAATTTCTTGTAAAGCTTTTCCAATGTGTCAGGCACATGCTTGGTAAACTACATATATCATCTCATTTAATCCCCGAAATAAATATCTAAGGTTCGATGAATAACGCCACTTTTACATGACAAAATTGAAGCTGAGGAGAATTAAGCAATTTTGTGCAGGATCAATGGCTATCAAATTACAAAGCTGGGATTCAAACCTCCACTTGTTTTATTCTGAAATCACTCATCCACTGTGTGTTGTGATGTGGAATGGAAGCCAGAGGCAGGAGAGGGCTAATGGTTAATTGTGTCTCTCTGAGCCCTAGAAATTCTAGGAAGCTGGGTAATAGCAAAACAGTTTATTTCCATTTCATATATTTAACTCTTATGAAATATTTGGTCTTAAGAAAATACTATTCTACAAAATTAAATGTAAAATTTGTCACTGTAACATATGTACCAATTTTTTTTAAAAAAAAAAAAGAAAAGAATACATAGCTGTAAAGAAGCTGGGTTTTATTTTTTTTTACCTTTATCACAATATTCTCATTTTTCAGTATTTTTATTGTTAGTTGATTCATTTCTTTCTCTATAATGTTTCACATATTTACAGAAATGCACCATAAAATGTGCATAAGAGATTTTCAGATTCACAATGAAAGTGAGCAGCAACATCTGTTATCTCACTTAGGAACACTGGAAGGAGGTAGTTTCAGGGCTGGGTCATCAGCTCAAAAAGGCCACTGAGGACAACTCTTCCTCCGGCTTCAGCTTCACCAGTCTGCGTTGGTTGTTCACCTCATGTTATTGTCTGTGTTCAGAGTGACTACAGTAACTCTAGTGTCACATTCCTTCGCTGGGTCCAAAGGCAGGAAGCAAAAGACAGGTCAAGAAGGCTTTCTCGGCTGGGCGCGGTAGCTTACACCTGTAATCCCAGCAGTTTGGAAGGCTGAGGCGGGCGGATCACAAGGTCGGAAGTTCAAGACCAGCCTGGCCATATGATGAAACCCCATCTCTACTAAAAAATACAAAAGTTAGCCAGGCGTGGTGGCGCGCCTGTAGTCCCAGCTACTCAGGAGGCTGAGGCAGGAGAATCGTTTGAACCCGGGAGGTGGAGGTTGTAGTGAGCCGAGATCGTGCCACTGCACTCCAGCCTGGGTGACAGAGGGAGACTTCATCTCAAAAAAAAAAAAAAAAAAAAGCTCTTTCCTTCCTAAGCTGTGTCTCCTTAACTAGAAAGAAAACCCTTCCCAGAAGCCCCAGAACAGACTTCTTTCTACCTCATTGAGTAGGTCGTGGTCACATGGCCACCCTTAGCCATGTTAGGATTTCAGAATGGCAGTTCTTCACCTTAGTCTACAATGTGAGATGAATAAAAGAGAAGAGGATTGGGAATGCCTGTTTTAACCAACTAGCAATGTCAGTACATTTTTCTCAAGCTTTCTTCTCTAAATCATGAAGAGATTTAAATATAACAAAAAGATGAAGATGTGGGATAGAATTGTCCCTTTTATAATTGTAGATAAAATTGTATATTTATTATTTTTCACCTGTCTGGCTCAGCAGTAATTTAGATCATCTTTTTTTTATTTTTATTTTTATTTTTGTTTGTTTTTTGAGACAGGATCTCACTCTGTCACCCAGACTGGAGTGCAGTAGCGCGATCTCAGCTCACTGCAAACACCACCTCCCAGGCTCAAGCGATTCTCCTGCTTCAGCTTCCCACGTGGCTGGGATTACAAGCTCACACCACTGTCGCCCGGCGAATTTTTGTATTTTTAGTGTAGAGACGGGGTTGCACCGTGTTGACCAGGCTGGTCTTGAATTCCTGACCTCAAATGATCCACCTCTCTCAGCCTCCTAAAAGTGCTGGGATTACAGGCATGAACCACCATGTCTGGCCCAATTTAGATAATGTTTAATGTTGCTAAATAAGGATTTATAATTTCCTCTTTAATCTGAAATATGTATACATATGCATCATATTATATAGTACACATTTAAACATTTAAAGGTTATATGTGCATGTATATTCTGTATATTTGTATAGATAGATATGACAGAGAGGAAGCACGTATGTACTCAATGTGTTTATTATTGTAATTGGTAGATATTTTAAGTGCCACATTCTGTCTGTAGTTTATAATAGTGGAATTGATTTTAACATATAATTTCTATTTAGCCACTTTGCTAAACTATTTTAATAATTCTAAAATTATTTTGTAGATTTAAAACATTTTCATATAAACAATCATATTATCTGTAATTTTTTTTTAATTCTTCTAAAGCTTTACACTTTTTACCATGTCTTATTGTCTGATAATTTTTAGCTGGTTTTCATGTATTGGCTAGTATAACCAATTCAATTTTCTGTACAAGTGAAGATCCATTGAAACTGTTATGGGTCAAATTGTGCCCCCCTCCAAATATATTGACATTCTGATCCCTGGTGCCTGCAAATGTGAATTTGTCTGAAAATGGGGTCTTTGCAGATATAATTAAGTTAAACAAGGTCATTGGATAGGCCCTAATCCAATATGACTGGTGTCCTTATAAAAAAAGAAGACACAGAGACACAGATTCAAAGGGGAGAATACCATCTAAAGATGGAGGCAGAGATTGGAAAGATAGATCTACAGGACCAGGGACCCCAAGATTAGCTGGCAGCATTGGAAGCTAAATGAAGGGTATAACACATTCTCCTCTAAAGGCTTTAGAGAGAGCATGGCCTAGTTGGCAAGGACTTTTGGACTTCATGCATCCAAAACTGTGAAAGAATAAACGTCTGTTGTTTCATGCCACACAGTATGTGGGACTTTGTTATGATAGCCCAAGGAAACTAACGCATGCACCATTCAAAAGATTTCTATGGGAATATTTCCAAAACTGTACTATTAAGAGGAAAGTTTGCCTTGGCAAGCATGAAAGTATTAATTGCTGCCAACAAGCATTATCAAAGAATACTAATTTAGTGGATTAGAAATAAGATATTTGCAAGGTCTCAAAATATCTCTTCACAGGATGCTCATGATTATGACGATAAATTGGTTAACTTTATAGTTAAAAATGTGGCAGAGGCCACCATACCCAGTGATCAAGTTAGCATCACCAGACCTTATGAGTCTCCTGACATGGTACAGTGAGAAGGACGTAGCACCACTTTTGTGGAATTTCTTCCAAAATGCACAAGAAAAATTACAAGAAAACATCAGACCAACTGAAATTGACAAATATTGTGCAAAAGAAATACTCGACTATCTTCAAAAATTTCAAAATAATGAAAGACAAAGAGAAGCTAATAAACTGTTTCACACTGGAAAATATTAAAGAGAAATAAAAGGAAATCCAATGTGTAATCCTGGATTGAGTCACCTTCTATTCGTAGTTTTCTAGGTTTACATTTTTTAAATCATGAATGTGTATTATAATTCCTCATTATTTACTGATGTCATAATTTTTTCTCCACTGATATTATCAACATTAATGCTCACATTTATAAATTTTATAATGTTAATCCACATTGGATTGAATTCAATTTCATTAGATTAGATTTGTATCTATTATCCATGGCTGCAAATTATTAAAAATTGTATTTGGGAAATTTTTATTCATGTTTATTAATGAAATTGACCTTTAATTTTCCATTTTTATACTGTTTTTGCATGGTTTTGTAACAACGTTATGCTAATCTAAAAATAATAAAGTAAGTGCAACTTTTGCTATCCTCAGAGTTTTATATAACTGAAATTAGCTAATCTTTGAAAATCTGAGAGAACCATCTACAAATCGCTCAAGGCATAATTTTTCCTTCTTTTAACATCTCGAATTATGACAATTTGTTTAAATCTATAAGATTCTTTGATATTTTAATTTCTTCTTCAACATACTTCAAGTTTAATTATTTAAAAAATTTCCCATTCTACTTAGGAATTCAAAATTATTGCATAAAATTATTTTATTTTATTTTTTTACAAATTTTAAATAACTGCTATATGTGTAGTTAACTTCCCTTATTTATTCTTAGTAGTTTCTATACATGGTTTCTTTCTCAAAAGGTTTGTTTATTTTATTTATATTTTTCTAAGAACTTTCTCTTCTTTTTATCCTCTATTGTGATTTTATTTTCTAGCTTATTGATTTCGCATTCTGATTTATCATCCTCTTTCTTCCATTGTCTTTATGTTTATTTTTTTCTTTTTGTAATTCATACAATTTTCAGCTTTATTTTTTAAAGAAAACTTAAGGCTATGATATCTGTTGTAAGCACTGTTTTATTGCAGTTCAAAAGTTCTAGTAGAAAGAATTTCAACTACAATGTAGCTATAATTTTTTAAAAATTTTCCATTTTTTTTCCTTCGGCTCATGAGTTATTTAGAAATGTTTGTTTAATTCCTGTGATAGCCCTTATAAGAGAGAACCAGGAGAGTCAATGTCACGGAAGGTGATGCGCTGATGGAAGCAGAGGTTGCAGTGCTGCAGTCAGGAAGCCAAGTAACATTGCCAGCCTCTAGAAGCTGGAAAAAGCAAGGAATAGACTCTTCCTTGGAGCACCAGTAGGAAAGCAGTTCCACTGACACCTTGACCTTAGCCCCATAAAATTCACTTCAAACTAATAACTTCAGAGCTTTGATAGAATAAATCTTTGTTGTTTAAGCTACTTAATTGTTATTTGTTACAAAAGAAATAGAAAAGCACGTAACTTCTATAAAAATAATATCCATAGAATTTATAATCAGAAGTTGGCTAAATCTAAATCCATGACTATGTTAAGATGTTTCTTTCATGTACCATTTGCTGGTGATGCAAAAGTATAAGAAGAAAAACATCTAGTTTATCCTGAGGAAATAGGGCTGGGCATTAAGATGACTGATACAGCAGAAGACACGAGAGTTACCCAAAGCAAAGGGGATATAATGTAGGGATGAGCAAGTAGAGGGAGGCACTTCTGGCAAAGGGAAAAAGCATCCTGGAACAAGTTACATTGCTTAAAAGCTTAAGAAATGCGGATCTGAAAGAACTCTTACATGTCCAGAGTCTTCAAAGGGATGGAAAAAGTAATTTAAGATGAGGCTAGTGAGTTGGACAGAGTGTAGAGCTGGTGGTGACTTCAAAGTGGACAGTCACAGATTTTTGCCTTTTATTTTAGCAGAATTAGAACACCATCATTGGGTTTTAATGCACCCAGTTGGGATAGTTTGTATGTATGTTTCAAATAAACTATTTCATTTTATGGCATGGCTCCCCTTCTCCTGCCTTCATTTAAATATTCCAATGCTTTTTCTTCACCCCACATTAGAATGATCTACAATATAGTCCATGGATCATGAAAATTTTAGAATTTCACCCCATTATGCATCTGCAATAATGTAAACACAAGAAGTTATTGTAACGTTTCAGCCAATGGAATACCATGCTTAAATGCCCATATTTCTGAGTACTGAGTAAGCAGTTTAGATAATGAAACTTTGTTAGTTGTTCACATCATCTTAATCAATAAAAGTTAGATGGACTCAATATTTCTTCTTGTCCTTTTGCCCAGCCCTAATGCAAACAGAGATGAAAAAGAAAAATCACTGTGATTAAAAACAAATCTTATACAAATGAACTTTAAAATTAATGTGCCCCTCATGATAGTCAAGGTCCGGATTTTATTCTCAATTAAGTGCAATCTAAAAATGAATTAAAAATGACAGTTGTAAATGAATGGAAAAGAAATCATATATAACAGTGATTTGGTTTTAAAGACTCGATGATGTTAGCTCTTTTAAAAAGTCTGAAAGTAAGAATGAATTGACCTATAAAACTTCCAGCGTCAGTTTTTCCCAGAGACGGATAAGGCCCTACTAATTCATACTTATTTGAATGGGACTGATCTAAGTTTGATTAAGGATCTTTTTTAGGGGGAGGGATAAGGGGCTAAAGGATGGTATGTACATTATTTTATATATGCTCTGGGGAGGATAAGAGGCTGAAGGATATATACTTTATTTTACATATGCTCTATCAGTGATGAAAAAGAAATTGAAAGGTAAGATCCCACAAAATCCTCAAAAAACAGATTTTAGAATAAAAAAATTAATGTGGCTGAGCTAATTATAATCAAGCTAAATCGTGTACTCTCTCATCACATATTTCAAAATAGATATAGATGAAATCTTTTAAAATTATGAAAAGCCCAGAGTCTTTTGCACATTAGCATAAATCTTTTGCTAGAATATGAGTAATGCAGATTAAAGCAGTAGGTCTCAGTTATAAGTTGTTTTTACTGTCAGGATGAACTTTTCTGACACCCCAGTAAAAAGGTTTTTCTCTAGTCAAAATGTGGTCTCATTTTTTTTATCAGAATCATTACATTCTCATGAAAATATTTTAAGTACTATAATCAAATCAAACAAACTCACCATGTACAGTCTTAGAGATAGACTATCAGATCCTGAAGTCAGAGCTCATGCAACTGAAATAGAAAGTTCTTTCAAATTGTCCTTCACCTATTGATTCCAATTTACTCCCATTCTTCCTAGGCAAATAATTATTTTTCCTTTTTCACATTCCATTTCTAAAATAAGATCTTGTTCCTTACAATATTACATAATTATTAAAATGTCCTTAAAAGAAAGATTGGGTAGAATGGCTTTGGACCATGACAGTTTTATCATTTACGATTTGGTTCCGTATGAATTTCAGATTTTATTCATGATCTTGTGTTTTAGGAGACATCCTTGTACATTTATATTAACAATCTCAACCCCTTTATTCTTAAAATATTAAGAAGGTTTATTATATTGGAAACCAAAAGTTCTCCTAAAATTTACATTAAACAGAATTAGGATATAAGTTATCATGGTTATGAATCTCAACTGGTTAAAATAACTCTTAATAAAGCAATGCAATTCCTGAATTTCTATGAAGAAGTTTGTTACTTTAGAAAATTCTGTTCCAAAAGAAAAAAAAACCATCATGATGACTTTATTAATGATCTGCAGAAATACACTATTGCATCATTAGGAGGTTAAATGACCTATATATGTTCCTCTTCCTTTTTTATGTTTTCCAGAATCTTCCATTAATTAAGTGCTAGTGAAGCTAATAGACTACAATTGGTTTCCTAAAATCTTTTCATGAAATATTCAGGTATAGTTATATTAAATCTAATCTTAAACTTAATGAAAAATGACACATGTAACCAACCATCTGTACCAAGATAGACTATTATCTGTGAATTAAAGTAATACTGGTCAGTTTTCTAGACCATATACAGATGTTATAAAACTAAGAATTTATTGTAATAGTCCATTGAAATTCGCTGTGTGAATATGTATAATATATTAATATAAATATTTTTATATTACATATTAATATAATTATATTTATATTATACATTAATATAATGAAATATATATTCATATACATGATATATATATAAGGGGAGATTATACAGATAATCTTTTCTTCAAATTTCCCTAACAGAGAAAATATAATCAAACATGGTTGGTGTTGAAATCTGGAGAACTAAACAAATTAAAATTAAAGTAATTTAATGCTCAGGTTAACTGGTGCCTTGAGAGGCTCTATTTTTATCTGGATGACTTAGAAATGAGTTAATATTTTTCTCCTAGAAATAAACATATAGTAATGGAGGGCAAAGATGAGTGCTGGGACTTTCATTTCTACTGTTCTTCTAGGGACAAAGGATGATTGGAGAAATCACCTTCAACACATATAAGCATGATGCATGTATTACCCAGGCATTTCAAATCATAATACTAAAAACTTAGTGATATGAAACAGGATATTTATTAATTGTAAGTGAAAATTGAGGCAAATATGGCTTTATTACTTCCTTTGCAATTGAGAGAGATTAAGTCATGTCTCCATGACCAAAGTCACACAATTGTTTAAAAGCAAATGAAGAATACCAATTTAGATCTAATATGATTATCTTTACAACAAATTCACTCTTGTTTCATACTATTGCACAAATTTACAGAGAGGAAAGAAATAATAGTAATAATGCAATTACTGTATAGTAAGAAAAATATCCCTGCAAGGTTTATCAAGTCCAAAAAAGTTATCATTTTGATATTTCTGCAACATTGTTAGAATTAAGTAAAAGATGATTCACTTTATGAAATGTCATCTATTTTAGAGTGTGTGAATCTTTGCTATTTGCTTTGGCTGTTGTCTTGTTTTTTTTATCAGTGTCTTAGTTCATTTGTATTATTATAACAAAATACCTCAGAGTAGAACATTTATAAAGGACAAAAATTTAGTTCTCACAGTTCTGGAGGGTGGGAAGTTCAAGTTCAAGGCACCAGCAGGTTCGTTGTCTGAGGAGAGTTCAGTTACTGCTTCTAAGATGGTGACTTGATGCCGTATTCTCTCGAGATAAAGAATACTGTGCCCTCACATGACAGAAAATCAAAAGACAAAAGAGACAAACCCCCTCCATCCAGCCATTTTATAAGGGCACTTACTCTCATTCATTACGGAGGAGCCATCATGGCTTAATCACTTCTTAAATGGCTCCACCTGTTAATACTGTCACATTGACAACACCTAAATTTTAGAGGGGACACATTCAAACCATAGCATTCTGTACATCCTTCCACTTGTTCTAGTAATGGTTCACTGATTTTTCTATAAGAAATCACTTTGCTCCTTTCTTAGTTCATATAGTTTCAGAGTGGAATCTATTAAAGTGGGATAGTAAAGGTGGTGTCAGAGATAGATACACAAATAAATAAAAAAGAGAGACACCAAAGAGTGAGAAAGAAGGCATGAAAATTAGATTTACCCTGGACCATTTGTTGTAGAAACAAATTTTTTTTAGACAAATCAGTCTTTATAAAATTTGTCATTGTGTATAACTTGATACTCTGATCAAGGTCCACAACAATGCCTCTGGTTCATGAAGAGAACTTTGTGTTATGTTCATTATAATCACCTAATGAGACAAATAATCGGGTTATTCATTTATTTTTTTTCTCTCGGGAATCTTACTGGTTATATAAGATTTTCATGATCCAAAGGGTAAGCTTCAGATTAAAACAATAAAATTGTTGGTTCAATTGTCTAATTTTTACAAATGGAAACGAATTCCCTGAGGAAATCAAAGCATTTCTCCAAATCCCCAAACTAACAGTGGCCAACTTGGACAAGAATCTTTACCTTTTGACCATATAGTACTCCATAGTCTAATATGTCCTTCTTTCCCCACTGGTTGAGTGGCCATCATTGATAAAAAAAAGCATTTGCCAGTGTATAATCGACTCAAAACATTCTTACTCATAAAGATAAACATTTTTACACGTAGGTAGGTTTTTTTTTAAATGACTCTCAGAGTAACTGAATTATTAATTCCTTGTTATTGAACCACCTTGTAATTCTATGTTCAACAGAGTAAAATAACTGCTTTAAAATAATAATTTTTATTGTTTGTTTAATTAAGCAGACAGGAAATAATTATTCTTGGTGTCTTTTCAAATTTTTTTCATTTTTCTAGTGAAATGTATGACACAAATTATACAAAAGATCAAAATATTTCAAGAATATAAGAAATTATTACCATAAAAATTGATGCTTACAAAAATTAAACTGATGCATAATCAAACTCTGTTATAAGATCAGAACAATTTTGCTATAAACGTTGCTTTGACATATATAAACTCATTTGAATTTGTATTTCCTATACTTAGTTAAAAGTAACTCTTTCCAGTTTTATAAAGTCAACATGGCATATAACATCTTCAAACCATTCTTAGTGCGATAATTAACTTAACTGTGAGCAAATCAGTGAGAATTTTTTCTATCAGAGCACAAGATATGATGGGACATACCATGCTAAAATGAAAAGTCACCTATAGTATAAGGAGGTGTATAATTTTAATGAAAAAAGAAAAAAATATGTACAGATACTCCTTGACTTACAATGGGATTATGTCTTGATAAACCCATCATAAATTGAAAATATTATAAATGGAAAACACATTTAGTGTATGTGACCTAACCTACTGAACATCATTGCTTAGCCTATCCTACCTTAAATATGCTAACATTTACATTAGCCTACAGTTGGGGAAAATCATCTAACCAAGTCCTATTTTGTAATAAGGTGTTTACTATGTTATATAGTTTATTGAAAACCGTATGTCAAAATTTCAATGGTTTTGCACCATTATAAAGTTGAAAATTTGTAAGTCAAATCATCCTCATCCTAATCAGGGACAATCTGTGCTTTCTTTTTTTTTTTTTTTTTTTTTTGATCTAAACTGTAAGTGATTTTATTGAAAAATGTTTTTTATCTTCTCAGCTGTACTAAGAAAAGATTCTATTATTGCCCACTTCATGAATGAGGAAACTGAAGCACAGCGTGTTTGGGTAAACTTGGCCAAGGTCACACTACTGAGAGGAAGCGGATGCAAACCAGGCATTCTGGACCCAGAATCTACGCTTTAACCAGCTTGCTCTAATCTGCATATTTTTGTATCCCCCTTCTGTAAGTTAAATAGTGCTATTAAAAATAAGCTTAATGAATATTAAAATATACATTTATATATGATATATTTATCTTTATACTATTTATGTAATATTTTCTAAGCACATTTTATCTATCTACACATTTACATATGTTATAAACAGCATATTTGAATGAATTTGGATATGTACATAAAAAGAACTTGAGACTGAGATAAAATAATATTTCCTACACTTGTAGAGTCATAACATACCCTTATTTTTAATCTTTCTGAATATTTCTTTTTTCTTTTTCTTTCTTTTTTTCCTTTTTTTTTTTCTTTTAGGTGAGCTACATCTTTTGACAGAGAAAATTCACTTTGAAAGTAGGTCAAAAATGCTGGTAAACCTCACTGGATTTCCCTGTGAGGAATTATTGCCATTATGATTTAAAGCTGTATTTAAATTTGCCTTATCATGAGAGAGGAAATCCACTGGAAATAACTATTAATCAGTCTTTTCAAAACCAAATTTACCAAAACTTGAAAATACAAGAAAATAATAATGAAGATACATTTTCTGGAAATACGTTGACTAGATACTATTTCACAGGAAAATGAGGACCTTAATTTTTAAAACAGAGAGCCCTGGGGGGATAAAACAAGAAATGTCTCGGTGAGTAAGAAATGTGCCCACATTTTATTGATTTAATTTTGAACAAACTGTTCATTAGAGTATTAATTCCAAGAAGAAAAGATTCTGCTAGTTAGTGGTGTAGGTAATTAAAACAAACAAACAAAACAGAAAATGGAGTGGACCTATTCAATCATGTCATTTTTTTCCCCTCACATGACAGTCCAGAGACAAGTGAGCAAAGTGTATTCAATCCACTGATTCAATTATATAAGGACTCCGGTTCCTTCTATGTTGAATTTGTGGCATCCTCTTAAGTGTTGTATTGAACAAGGGATCAACGCCACCTCGCCAACAGCGTGTCTGTTTTACAGTTAGAGAAAAGGTTGTTTAGGGAGGATAAGAGAGAAGTGGGGAGGAAAAAGAAGACGGAATTACAAAAGGGTGGAAGGAAACTTTTGGAGACAACGGTTACGTTCGTTATGTTCCTTGAATGTGGTGATGGTTTCACACGTACGTGAAACCGTATGTCAAAATTTACCAAGTGTACACTTTAAATACGTGCAGTCTATTTTATGTCAATCACACCTCCATAAAACTGTTTTTATTTAAAGTATGAAAAAACCCACTCACACAAAGAGTGCCTGCAAGTCACTTGAAATCAAAAAACAACTTCGTTAGAAGGATTTTATGTGGAAGTCACATGTCTTGCTTCTGCTTACCTTTCACTGGTTGAAAGTTACTCCAATGCTGCCACATGTCGTTTAAATGGAGGCCAAGAACTCTATTCTCTAAATTAGGTCACTGTGTGTCCAGCTAATCCACGATGATAGGTTGTGGAGAGATCACAAGGCTCTGTGGCTCAGGGAAAATGAAGATAATGAATTCCCGGGAGCATTGGCAGTCTCTGCCCTGGCTGCTCTGTTTCACGAGTGTCTCATCACCTGAACAAGCTCCTGGTCCATTGTGACTGCTAAATGAATATTTTTCCTTCAGGAAAAATAAACCATAAGGAAGAAAGTACTTTTTTACCCAAAGTGAATTACAGTAACTTATTTATACAGAATTTATTATTTCTGACCTTAGTTTTTGCAAAAGGTATACTGCAACTGTAAAAAGCAACTGTCTGGAATGCTCTGGACAATATAATCAGATGTTTTAGTACTCTTACAAATAAGCTAGAATATGTTGATTAAATCATAGTTTCTCAGATTTAACCACAAAAATCTAGAAAGTAATTTTTCTCACTTCCTGCCCAAAATTTATGCTTGCTTTCAAATCCCTTTTGTGCTATGAATTTTGAATGAGACTTTGGTTTTTTCCTCAGCTAATCTTATATTGTCCAATTTTTATTACTAAAATTTTGAAATATACTCATCTGGTACTGATATCTGATACATTGATCAGGGCAGTATAAGATCTGGGTAATTTAAAAAAATTTTTTGAATTGTTATATAATTTGTTCTCCCACTGCTAATTATCACTTCTCTTTATTTCCTCTATATTTTCTTAACTTAAAAGCTGAAAAATGACCTCAAAATTGTAAGTGAATGTTCTATTTCACCATTATATTTTCTACACGTAAACTTATGAAGTCATCAAAATTATAATTTTGTATTAAAATAAAAACAATTCTATACCAGTTTTTATAAAAATGTGGCTTAAGCTTTGGCTTGTATTTTGATTGTATAACTCAGCCTCGATAATCATGTGAGCCAATTATCCTACTAGATACTATATAGATATATAGGGTATATCTATGTATCCTATATAGATATATAGGGTATATCTATGTATCCTATATAGATATATAGGGTATATCTATGTATCCTATATAGATATATAGGGTATATCTATGTATCCTATATAGATATATAGGGTATATCTATGTATCCTATATATAGATATAGATAGATCTATATCTATATCTATATCCATATCTATACTTGTCTATTAAAAGTAATAGCAAAAACCGCAGTTACTTTTGTCCAACCTAATATTTATTTATCCTATTAGTTCTGTCTATCTGGAGAATCCTGGCTAATACAAACATGATTTCCAATTACAGGCCTAGGGTAAAAGAAAATACTTATTTTCCCTCCCAGCCCTTTAATAGTACTATGGCATGTTTACAACTCTGTTTGGAATTTAGAAAGCTAGTCACAAAATTCTCTTGCCTTGTACTGACCCACATCTCTATGGAAGACTACGTAACAGCTTCTCTTTATTATTATTATTATTATTTAAGTTCTGGGGTACATGTGCAGAACGTGCAGTTTTGTTACATAGGTATACACCTGCCATGGTGGCTTGCTGCACCCATCAACCTGTCACCTACATTAGGTATTTCTCCTAATGTTATCCCTCCCCTAGCCCCCCACCCCCGACAAGCCCCAGTGCGTGCCGTTCCCCTCCCCGTGTCCTTGTGTTCTCATTGTTCAACTCCCACTTGTGAGTGAGAACATGCGGTGTTTGGTTTTCTGTTCTTGTGATAGTTTGTTGTGGCTATTCCTCAAGGATCTAGAACTAGAAATATCATTTGACTCAGCAATCCCATTGCTGGGTATATACCCAAAGGATTATAAATCATTCTACTATAAAGACAAACACACATGTATGTTTATTGCAGCACTATCTACAGTAGCAAAGACTTGGAATCAACCCAAATGTCCATAATAGCTTCTCTTTACTGCTCTCACTTTTCCTCCTTTGTTTCTGTTCTGGATGATTACGTTTTCTTTCCTGACCATAGAATTGTGAAGAGACGGTGGGTGGCGCCATCTGTAATGTTAGAAGTCTTGGAGACCCAGTGTAGAACATTCCATCAGGCATTTGAAGAAAACTATATATTGAACACATACTTTAGTAGACCTGTGTATTTCAGGTTCTATTTCCTTGTTGGTATGGCCATATGGCTTACTTTAGGCAACAAATTATAAGGGGGAGTAAAAGGTGTCAGTTTTAAGTAAAAAAATATCAGAAAATCATGATCACCTCTGTGGTCTCGTCACCTGCCATGATGGTTCTGGATGTGTGTTGATGATATCGATGTTCTTCAAGGGCAAAGCAGCCTGCAAAGTTGAAGCATGATATTGGGACTGCTGCTCTGGAGAGTGTCATAAGCCCGTAGGGAAGTTTGTGAGACTGAGAAATAAACCTTGATAGAATAGAAATATATTTTCCATTGTACAGACTGAAGGATATAAGGCTCAGACATAGTTCCAGGCAATAAGACAGTAGTGAAAAATTAGATGAAGTTCTTGCTATTAGGTGTACGTTCTACAGAAAGAATGGAGATGTAAAAATATAAGCAAATGGATATAGTGTTATAAATTTAGAAAGTCAGGAATGAGGCCTTGTGTTATTAGCAATCTTTTTATTCTTCACCAGTTGGATCATAAAACGTTTTACATTATTGTTTTATGTTGTAATTATTTGATCACTAATAAAATGAAATGTTTCATATGTTTAGTCAGATTTTCATTTCTTTTGTAAATCATAATACAAAATGTTTTACATTGTTGTTTTATGTTGTATTTACTTGATCACTAATAAAGTTAAATGTTTCTTATGTTCAGTCACATTTTTATTTCTTTAGTAAATAGACTCTGTTTTTATATTTTTTGAGCTTCTT
Source organism: Pan troglodytes (assembly GCF_028858775.2). NCBI lineage: Eukaryota > Metazoa > Chordata > Mammalia > Primates > Hominidae > Pan > Pan troglodytes. Next base: position 81,347,085 of record NC_072413.2, read on the forward strand.
TTTAAAGGTTTTAATATTTTACTCAATATAAACTAATCTAGATTAAGGATGTTAGGCATCTGTTCTTCATGCGTTGTATTTTATTTAGTAGTCAGTTGCATTTTAATTTACTTCATAATATTCTAATTTGTGCAATTTTACATTTAATATAGCCAAATCTATTATTTTTGTTATATTTCCAAAACACTCTTTCCCATAACGTATAAATATTTGCATATATTTTCCTTCTAGTTTCTTCATGATGCTTATACTAGAAACAATTCACAAGTCTTTCCCTGTGGCATATGATAAAAAACATTTGAAAAAATGACTTTCCCATCAGCCTAGGTTGCAGTAAGGGAAGAGGTGGAGCAGAGCCCCGAAATTCACGAGGAACATGTGTGAATGCGAGAAAAAAATGTTTCTTGTTTGACGACTTAGCCTATACTGATTTATGCAATTATTTTTACATTAATTCAGCCCTTGAATCTAACTTTAAACAGTCTTGTAGTATAGCATGTGGAAGGGAGTTTCTTTTTTTCCTAGGGCAATAAAAATTTCCCAGATCTCTTCTGGCAGTGGGGAAATGTTTTAGATATTTTTAGTATAGGTGGGGAAAGAATTACTAAATCGTAAGTTACCTGTTTAATCCTCATAGTGTTTTTATTTGTTTCTGTATTTTCAAGTAAAATTTCCCCGAAGTGTAACAGTTGTAGTTTAAAATTTTTACACCATGTGATTCACTAGGGTTTTACTGTTGCCTTTCTTAATCATAAACTTTCAAAATGACTGCATAACAATGAAAGGTCATAAATATATTAAATAATAAACATTAGTGTAGCATTTTACAGTGATAAATCACGGACTCCACTACAGTGTGTCATTTAAACTGAAAATTAATTAACCTTGCCAAAGAAAATAGAATAATGAAATATGATTTTGTTAAATGTAATGATAAAATAACTTTTCAAATAATAATAATAATGATAAAAATGATTTCAAATTTAAAATATCTGGCTTCTTTCCCTTAGCATCATGTTTTAGGGTTCATCCAGCTGTAGCATATATCAGTACTTCATTTTCTATATATAAACATCATTTGACTCTATAGATGTAACTTTTTTTATTCATTCATGAGTTCCTGGACATTTGGATCAATTTTCAGTTTTCAGTTATTTTGAATAGTGAAATTTATATATGAATATGTATATGAAGACAATATTTTGTATAGATACATTTTCAATTCTCTTGGGAACATAACTAAGAGTGGAATTGCTGAGTCATATAGTAAATTTGTGCTTTACATTTTGAGGAACTCCTAAGTTGTTTTACAAAGCGGCTGCATAGTTTTACACTCCCACCAGCAAAATACGAGAGTTGCGATTTCTCTAAACTCTGGTCAACTCTTGTTATTTTGCTTTTTTAAAAATTATACATATCCTAGTAGGTATAAAGTGAATTTTGATTCAGATTTTCTTAATGATTAATAATATTGATCATCTTGTTGTATTAGTTAAGGTTTTCCAGAGAAGCGGAACCTAGGATTTGTGTATATAGATATGCAAGTGGGAATTTATTATAGGAATTGGCTCACATAATTATGGAAGTTCCATGATATTCTGTCTGGGAGCTGGAAAACTGGAAAAGGCAGTGGCATAATTCTGTACTGTACAAAGGCCTGAGACCCAGGAAAGCCAATAGTGTAATTCTCAGTCGGAGCCAAAGGACTGAGAGAAAGGGGTGAAAAGGGGGTTCTTGTATACATTCTGGTGTCTGAAGGACAACGGAGTTCTTATGTCCAAGGGCAGAAGATGCCTGTCCCAGCTAAAGAAGGAAAAGAAATTTCATCTTTTCTCTGCCTCTTTGTTTGATTTGAGCCCTTAAGAGATTGAATGACGCCCACCCACATTGGCGAGGATAGATTTTCTTTACTCCGACTACTAATTCAAATGCCAATCTCTTTCAGAAACATCTTCACAAGCACACCCAGAAATAATGTTTTGCCAGCTATCTGGGGATTCCTTAACCCAGTCAAGTTGAAATATAAAGGAAACCATCACACTTTTCTTGTGTTTATTGAGTATTTGTGTAGCTTTTTAAATTATTTGCCTAGTATTAAACTGGCTATTTGTCTTTCTGTTATTAAGCTTAAAGTGTTTTTTATATATTCAAGACACAAGGCACTTAACAGATATAGGATTTGAAAATATTGTTATCAACTGCATAGACTGTCTTTTCACTTTCTGAATAGTGTCATGTGAAGCACCTGAAGTTTTTAATTTTGATGAAGCCCAACCTATCTATATTTTTTGCTTTTGTCCTTCTTGCATTTGGTATTATATGTATGAAATCATTTTCTAATCCAAGCTAATGAATACTTAACCAATGTTTTCTTTCAAGAATTTTATAGTTTGAGTTCTTACATTTAGGTCTTTGGTATATTTCAGGTTAGTATTTGGGAGATATGTTTTCAATTTCCTTCTCTTGCATATGAATATACAGTTGTCCTGCACTATTTGTTGAAAAACCTTTTTTATTCCTATTGAAGGTCTTTTTGACATTGTCAAAATAAATTTGCCATTAATGTAATAGTTTATTTCTACACTCTCAATTGTTTTGACTTCTCTGAGTTTCTTGCATTTCCGTATAATTTTTACAATCTCATCAATTTCTTCAAGAAACCAGCTGGGATTTTAATGGTGACTGCATAGATATACAGATTGATGTTGAAAGTAGTGATACAATAATGATATTTTGCTTTCTAAATTATAACATGGGCTATCTTCTCATTTATTTAGATATTATTTAAGTTCTTTTATATTTTATATTTTTTATATAATATCCTTACCCATCTTTCGTCAAATTTATTTCTATATTTTATTATTTCGTTGTTATTAGAAACAGATTATTTAGACTTTGTCTCTTATTAGTGTAGCCACTCAAGCTTTCTGCTCAGTACTTTTTATGTGGTATGTTTTTACATCTGTTTACTTTCAACTTATTTGTGTTGTTGAATCTAACATGTGTCATATCTTGTAGACAGTATGTTGTTGAAATACATGTTGTTTTTTATCCATTGAACAATCTCTGCCTTTTTGTTGTAATGTTTAGTGCTTCACATTTAATATATTTATTTTTAAGGTAGGATTTCTGACTACCAATTTGTTTCTATGTCTTATGTCATTTTTCTTCCAACAGTTGTCTGTTACTCCCATCTTTTATGTTAAATTTCTAATATATTCATTTAAATTCCCTCTCATTTCTTTTATTACATTTTTCTAGTTGCTTTCTTAGCAATTTTTAAAGGTTACAGTTAACAACTTAAAATGTTAAGTTTGAATAATATCAACTTAATTGCTCCAGTATACATAAACTCTGCTCTTATATAGTTCTATTCTTTCACCCTTCCTTTGTTCTGTTTTTGACATACTAATTAGATCTTTATGCATCATACTAATCAATGCAGATTAATAATTATTGCTTTATGTAGTTGTCATTTAAGCCAGGCAGAAGGCAATATTTACAAATAAAAATGCATTTCTCATTGTTCTTGTATTTATGCATGTAGTTACATTTCCTGTTGTTTCCTATTTTTTCCTTGGATTTGAATTACTATCTAGTGTCCTTTACTGCCTAAAGGCCTCCTTTTAGTCTTTGTTGTAGGGATGGTCTGCTAGTAATGAACTATCTTAGTTTTGGCTTATCTGCAAATGCCTAATTTCTCCTTCATTTTGATGGATACTTGGCTGGATATAGAATTATTTGTTAACAGTCTTTTTTTTTTTTTTCCAAAGCCCTTTGAATATGTCATTCCATGGACTTCTGGACTCCATTGTTTCTGATGAGAAGTTAGGTGTTAATTTTATTGAGAATCACTTTTACATTACATGCCACTTTTTTTCTGCTTTTAAGCTTATTTCTTTGTATTTCCCTTTCAAAAATTTCACTACGATGATCCTAGATTTAGATCACTTAGGTATATCCTACTTGGAGTCCACTGTTCATCTTGTATGTGTAGATTAAAGTTTTTCATAAACCCTGAGAAGATGGCTATTATTTTTCAAATTTTCTTTCTTCCTCTTTTTCTCTCTCTGTTCTTCTTCGGAAAATTCCATTACACATATGTTGGTATACTTTATAGTTTCCAAAAGACCTATAAGGCTTTGTACATTTTTTCGTTATATTTTTTCTGTCTGTTAAACCAGCAAAATCTCAACTCACATATCCTTATATTCACTGATACTCTCTTTGGCCAGTTAAAATAAATTGCTGAGCCCCTCAAGTCAATTTTTTCACTTCTTTTATCATAGTTTTTATCTCCAGAATTTCTATTGGTTTCTTTCTTTATAATTGCTATCTCTTTAAAGGTTTTTCTGTTTTATAAGACATCATTTTCATACCTACCTTTATTTCTTTAGACATGGTTTTCTTTAGTTATTTCAACATATTTATAAAAGCTGATTTAAAGTATGTCTTAAGTTTAATATCTTGGCTTATCAAAGGATGGTTTCTATTAACAGCATCTTTTTGTGAGAATGGGCCACACTTTTCTGCTTCTTTGTGTGTCTCATAAATTTTGTTGCTGTTGAAAACTAAACATTTTAAATAACATGTTGTGACATCTAGGAAAATCAGATTGCACACCTACTCAGGGATTGTGATTGTTGATGTTAATTGTTTCTTTTTTGTGTGTTTGGACTCTTTCTGTAAAGTTAGTATTCTCTGTTATGTTCAGAAACTTAAATCTCTGCCCAGTTAGCTTAGTGGTCAGCTTTTGATTGGACCACTCAGTGGTGCTAAATGCCTTGAGCCTTGCTGCCTTGCTGAGGGTGGACGAGGCAGTTTATAACTCTGCCTTATTTTTCACCTGCTGTTTGTGCAGAATTTCAAGGTTAGCCATCAGTGACACATTAGGGATTTTTGAGGTGATTTCTGGGCATGTGAACAGTCCTGCACATATCTGTGACCCTCTAAATTTTTAGAAATTATCAGAATTTTTCAAAGCCCACTATTGGCATCTTTTCCCCCAATTTGTCCGTTTAATATTTTTGTGAATCTCTTATTAGCCTCAACTGGTATCACTACCTCAAGCTTAGGTGATGTTAAAGAACAGCCAGGGACTATTTCTGACAAATGCCTTTGATATTATTATTTTTGCTGAAAGCATGTTCTGAGTTATATCAGCACCAACAATCCTAAGAATAAAGTTGTTTGGGGCCTTTTCATACATGTTAGTGTAGGCATAGACTTGTCTGAGTAACTCCAAATTCATCTGATCCTTTGCAATGACTGCTAAGCTACTAGGATGTTGGTTTTCATAGTTACTATAATTGCAAGACTGTTGGTTTTCAAGGACACCAAGAACATGTCAAGAGGGGATGGACAAGATTTATTTAAAGTGCCACTAAACTTGCTATACTCACTTGAGATGTAGCTATGTTTTCTAGCATTATTCTGGGATTATTCTTGAATTATTGCAGTCTTTTGATTCATTTTCAAAATTTCGGAATTGTTGATTTCGTAAAAATTCGGCCAGTATTCTCAATACTTTTATGCAGAAGAAGACTTTTGGAGATTGTTACTCTATCATTTGACATCTCCTTCTTGTAACTTAACACGACTCTATCATTCAAATTGTATCTAAGTAACTACTTAGTAATTTTTACCATCTCTTTAAATATGGTAGATGTTAGCTTGTACTGGAAAAGTCTATAGTAGAATGTTTTAATCTTTATCACATTTTATTATCCTTTCCTGCAGGTTGAATACACAACACAACTCTGTTGAACTCAATAATGTTTTGCTCATGCCTGTAATCCCAGCACTTTGGGAGGCTGAGGCAGGTGGATCATGAGGTCAGGAGATTGAGACCATCCTGGCTAACACAGTGAAACCCCGTCTCTACTAAAAATACAAAAAAATTAGCCTGGCGTGGTGGCGGGCGCCTGTAGTGCCAGCTACTCAGGAGGCTGAGGCAGGAGAGTGGCGTGAACCTGGGAGGTGGAGCTGCAGTGAGTCCAGATTGTGCCACTGCACTCCATCCTGGGCTACAGAGCCAGACTCTGTCTCAAAAAAAAAAAATATTTAAAATGTTTTCATAAGTTCTTTAGGTAAATGAAATGTGAGGAGAAGGGTACTTACCAATTCTTCACAGAAATGCTAAGTGCCAATGCATACTTCATCAAACCCTCACTGTTCTCCATGAACATAGACGTAGTTTACATGGAAGTTGTGCCAACACTGCAAGGAAGACTTTCTGGAAAAATTCACAGTCTATCGTAGATGAAACTGTAGCATAAATCACTGAGATTTTCAAGTTTTCTGTTGCAACATAATATAGCTTATTTAGATTGATACAGTACCTAGCATATATATGTTAAACAAATTCTTGACTTTTTAATGACATGGCTCTATATCCTTCTTAATGATATACAGAGTTTTTGTTGTCCATTTTGAAAAACAAAGCAAAACACAATTCTTCTATATAGCGAGTCAGTGAGCTGCATATGACAGACTATGTATGATACTTAAATATGCTGTACCTCTCAAAAAATATCATAAATTAGGTTCCTAAGTGCTATTTGTATTTATATGTAAGGACAGTGAGTTACATCTTATATATTTGAAATGGTAGGATTAAGGCAGGTATATACAGAACACTTCACAGAAGATTGAAATTCTTAATTCAATGTTGTATTGTTCTCATTCAAAAACAAAGGCACAAAAAATAGCAATAATGACTCTGTATGTCCCATTCAGAATACACTTTCTTGTTATAAGAGGGTGTATGTGAAAACAGTTAATAAAAGTTTACCCCTATCCTAGCATAATGCAATGATATGATGTTTCATATCTATGTAAATTTTCAAGTGCCTTATTCTCACAGTCTAAAATCTCAGGTTTGATTACAGAATAACAAGTTATTCTACTAGGAATCAACTTGAGAGCTCATTTTTCCCAATCCCTTTATTATACAGATAGAGTCTGAGGTTCAGGAAATGTAAATGACTTTTCCAGCAATCCATCCTGGATAATCAAACACTTTATCCAGTAGGAAAACAAGGCCTTCTAAATCTCTAGCCAGCTTTGGTCAACAATTAAGAAAAAAAAAACATGAGGCCAGGCAATGTGGCTCATGCCTGTAATCCCAACATTTTGGGAGTCCAAGGCGGGAAGATCAATTGGTCCCAGGAGTTTGAGACCAGCCTGGGCAACATGGTAGACCCTTTCTCTATAACAAATTATAAAATTAGTTGCGCATGGTTGCACATATTTGTAATCTCAGCTACTGAGGAGGCTGAGGTGGGAGGATGTCTCGAACCCAGGAGGTGGAAGCTGCAGTGAGCCATGATTGCACCACTGCACTCTAGCCTGAGCAACACAGTGAGACCCCATCTCAAAACAAACAGGAAATAATAATATACAAATATTAGGCGTATATCGCATATGTTTTCTATGTATGTATTATATATTTACATCTATTGCATATAATAAATACTTGTAATCACACAGATTAGACAGTCCTAAATCAAATAATGTCAGAGTAGGCTTGAAAGAAAGATCAAAATGAGTTTCAAATGGAGAAATAATGACCATTCATGGAATGAGGGTGTTTGACTCTTAAAAATCAGCGATTGTAGCAGTAAAGCATATTTGATTTTGCACAAGAGTTCATGTTTGGAAGTTGTTTCAAAGATGATGTGTTCTCCTTTAAGTTAATTGAAAACTTGGCTGCTTTTTCCTTGTGTAATCCTCTCCCTCACTTTGCTTTTAACAGCTGCTTGTTGTAAGTAGGAATATATGTGTCATTGCTGTCAGTTAAAATTTTTTATATATTTTATTTAATTAAAAGTTTAAGAAAATGACGTCTTGCAGTTAACCCAACCTTCCTCTGTATATATTTCCACAAGTATTAGGTAATCACTGCCATTCAAGACCAGTTGCTATTCTTTGAACAGGACACTGAATTAAGCCAGTCATTCTAAACTTCAAACTCAGCGTGGTTACCTGAATGACTTGAGAAGCTTTCCACTCATGTGGACAGATAGCCTACATGCTGATGTGAAAAAGAAAAAAAAATGAAACCTGAAGATTGTCAACACATCATCAGCCCACAGCTTCTCACCCATGTCCTAATTCCCAACTGAACATCTTTACTACAACCAAGCAAATGACTCTGCCTTGTCCTCTTTTGAAACATGTCCTGTGGATCAGACAATTCTGTTGCTTTTTTCCAGTTACTGTTGTTTTAATTTAGTATCCCATGGGGGGTAAAAAGTCTGTGTTTTTTTAGAGAGGGGAGGGCCTATGTGAGTATTTGCCCCTGTCTCTGCTTTCCTCAAGGGATTTCCTGTGGCCAAGAACACTGGGTGAGTTTTATGATGCAGACTCTGCTCGCAAACCAGTCATCATGCCTGGGAAAGTAGTGCAGAGGCAGACATGCACGCTAAAAGAAAAACTCTGGGGATTCTTGTTACTTATCTCTCCCCTAAGCACATAACCACTGTATCAGAGGATCCTTTGAAACAACACACATGGATTTCGCTCTTTTGGCTATGTCCCTATTTCACCAGAACATTAGGCTGAAATCTGCCTTTGACATTTCCTGGGGGTTGTATCTCAACTGCTGGCAGATTCTTTGATTCTTTTTGCAGCATCGTTTGGAGTGCTTGTAAAGCTAGATCAGAAATACCCATGTGGCAACACATTTAAGCTTTCTTATTAGAAACAAATTTGCAGGCAGCTTTTGCTAGAGTGTGTTGCAGGAGCTTGAACAAGAAACCTATTTGCACACACAGTGTGCTACAAAGGCCAATGTGATCTTTCCAACCTCAAAGTGCTCCCTGGTAAACAGTCTCAAAACTCCTAAGACTGCCTGGACACTCTCAGGCATGAACTTCTGTGAATGCCTATTTAAAACTTGGAACACAAATTTGTAAATTTGTTGGGAGATATTAATGTGTGAAAGGTTTGAAAGCGGACACTGTACTTTGTATACTGTCTGTCTTCAGTGAAATCTACATAAATAGATTTTCTGATGAACTGAACTATTATAAGCTGCTGCTTTTGTTTCTGTTGAGGGGACTTAATTGTTTTGTTTATAATTGCTGTTACATACAAAGCACTACATTCTGAAGAGATAAATGCCATGTGTATTTTTGAAACCTTCTCAACTAAATTATGTTGCTTAACCAAATAGACCTTTTTAAAATGCATAGTGCTGCTTCAAAGACCAAGCAATATGTACCTTGGTAATTGAATGGTAATTGGTAATTCCATTTATACTGTATGTGGTTATGGTATTTCAGAGGCAGTAACCTGCCTTTAGCGATGGCGTTATAAAGTATGTGAAGAGGTTATTCTTCAACGTTTTAGGTTAAATTTATAATTTGATTTGTACATTAACAGGAAAACACCAAAAAATTAGCATCTATGCCTGTTACATCACATAAAACAGGATTCAGAAAGACGTGTGGAAATCTGTAACTGCAGTGCTTATGCAAAGAATACAGATACTAATTTTTAAGATATTTTCCAAATGTTGGTTGCCAGGAAGAAAAATGGATATGTCAGGTTATTCAAGGGGTATTGACAGTTCAAGTGTCTAAAAGTTCTTACCCTTTGATTATCTAATGTAACATCCTATTACTTTCTACATAGTTCTTTATTCAACATTCCATTAAGTACTATCTGTTAAGTTCTTCTATGTTCTAGACACTGTTACAGGCACATGGGCTATATCAGTGTGGAAAAGGGCTCTTAGAACCCTTAAGTTTTAATTGGTCCATGATAAACAACAACTATAATAAAGAAATACATTTGATAGTATAGAAATATAGAAGAGGATAATTGGTGTGGATTTAAGATAACAAGCAATGTGAGGAATGAGAGTGGGATGGAAGGATGGGAGGAAACTAGTTGCATCAATAAATAGAAATCTGGCTTCCTTAAAAAGACTTCAAGAAGATAAAAAGATTGAGCAATGTTTTTTATCTTAAGAAAAGCTTTCCAGTTAAAGGAAAATGAATACAAAGGTTCTGGATTCCTGATGGGTTGGAAGGACAGGAAAGAGGTTGTTGCTTGAATAGCTGGCTGCAAGTGGGGCAATGGGGTTGGAGGAGATGAGATCAGATAATGAATATAATATGGGTAGGGAGATCATGTAGAATGTTGTAGGTTATTTTTAAATCTCTGATTTTCTCATTAATAAAATTTAGAGCTTGAAGGATTTTGAGCAGAGAATCTGACTTACTTGTTTAAAAGATAACTCTGGCTGCCATTGGAGGGAAAGATACACTAAGTAGAAAGCTATTTCAGGAATTCATATAAGGAGTGATTGTTACTTAGATCGAATAGTGGCAGTAGAGGTGGTGCGAAGTGGTTACCTTCCTAATACATTTTGAAGGATAATCCAAAAGAATTACTGATAGATTGGATATGAGTGTGAGAGAAAGCAATTCAAAATGACCAAAAATTTTCTACAAGGATGGAGTTGTCATCGACGAAGATGTGCAAGACTGGGAATTCAGTAACTTTGGTAAGGCAGGGTGCTTGGGAAATATTGGGTCAAAATACTTTTGTTTGGTGATTACCAGTGGCAGTTAAAGGGTCTGCAGTTCAGGAGAAAATGGTGATCTGGACATAAACATTTAGAAATTGTTTATCATTTAAATGGAATTTAGTCATGATACTAGACAAAATCACTTGGATATGAATATCAATAGATAAGATGAAGGAAGGAAGGCAAAGGAACAGGAAAAGTAGGAGAGAAGCAAAACAAAGAGAAGCGAAGAGAAGAGATGATGGGCAGGGAAGGCAAGAGAGAAGTAAGGGTGAGCGGGGAAGGATATGAAAGTTCAAAGAAACAAAAGTTGGTTTTTTGAAAAGATAAACAAAATTGACAAACCTTTAGCCAGACCCAATAAATAAAATCAGAGATGACAAAGAAGACATTACAACTGTAACTGGAGAAATTCTAAGGACCATCAGTGGCTTTAAGTGGGCAACTATATTCCAATAAATTTGAAAATCTAGAGGAAATGGATAAATTTCTAGACAAATACCACTTACTAAGATTGAATCATGAAGAAATCCAAAACCTGAACAGACCAACATCAAGTAACAAGACTAAAACTGTAATTAAAACTCTTCAGCAAAGAAAAGCCTCAGACCTGATGGCTTCACTACTGAATTCTACCAAATATTTAAGAAGTTAGTACCAATTCTGTTCAAACTATTCTGAAAAATAGAGGAGAGAATATTTCCAAACTCATTCTAGGAGGCCAGGCCAGTATTATCCTGACACCAAAACCAGGCAAAGACATATCAAGAAAAGAAAACTACAGTCCACTATATTGGATGAATATTAATACAAAAATTTTTCAGCAAAATATTAGCAAACTGAATTCAACATCACATTAAAAAGATCATCATGACCAAGTGGGATTTATCTCAAGAATACAAGGGTGGTTCAACACATGCAAATCAATCAGTGTGATAAATCATATCAAGAGAATGAAGGACAAAAAAAAAACCATCATTTTAATTGATGGTGAAAAAACATTTGATAAAATTAACCATCCATTTATAATGAAAACCCTCAAAAAATGAATACAGAAGGAACATAATAACATAGTAAAAGCTATATGCAACAGACCCACAGCTAGTATCATACTGAATGGGGAGAAACTAAAAGCCTTTCCTCTAAGATCTGGAACACACAAGGATGCCCACTTTCAGCAGTGTTATTCAACATAGTATTGGAAGTCCTAGCTGGAGTAATCAGAAAGGAAGAAAGGAAAGAAAGGAAGAAATCAAATTATCTTTGTTTGCAGATGATATTAGGTTGGTGCAAATGTGATTGCAGTTTTCATTAAAAGTAGTGGCATTTCTATCTGCCAACATTTTCTATGATGTGATTATTACACTTTGTATGCCTGTATCAAAATATCTCATGTACTCTATAAATATAAACACCCAGGAACCTATAAGAATGAAAAATAAATAAATTTAAAATAAATAAATGCTATCTCCATAAATACCTATTATTACCTCAACATATCCAAGACAAAGTCACCTGTCCATGTAATAAACCGTAAAGATTTCCAAACATTTCTACTTCTAATTAAATCATTGTCTTGGTTTTTGTTTTGTTTTTTGAGATAGAGTCTTGCTCTGTCACCCAGGCTGGAGTGCAGTGGCGTGATCTCGGCTCACTGAAACCTCTGCCTCCTGGGTTCAAGCGTTTCTCCTGTCCCAGCCTCCTGAGTAGCTGGGATTACAGGCATGTGTTACCACGCCCAGCTAATTTTTGTATTTTTAGTAGATACAGGTTTCACCATGTTGGCCAAGCTGGTCGAACTCCTGACCTCAGGTGATCAATTTCTTACTTCCCTGGTTCAGACTTTACATATTATTTCTAGGTATCCCCACTACCTCTCCTCCTTCACCTCATCAGATCCAGTCCACTGTTAATCTGTTTATGCAGTTATTCTCAACTATACCTTGCTCAACTTCTTTTATTTTTCAGTTTATCATCATCATGCAGTTCAAGGTCACATGATCTACTGACTAGATAAATTCTGGTTTGCCTTTCTGCTACTAGATCTCTCCCCACTGTTCAACTGCCCTCTCACCAATGATATAATACTATTGATTATATCATTTTTCTGCCAAGCAATCTCAATACTTCATTCTTGAACAATTTGTCAGCTGAACATTTAAAGACCAAGATTCCACGGACTTAACCAGCTTTCAAAAACTTTTCTTCCAAACCTTCCCTTCTTACATCATATATTCCTGCTGCGTGGACTACAACCCTTTCCCTTAAGGACACCTATATGATTTTTCATTTGCTTTTTCTCATCTGTCCACCAGCAATTCAAGCTCTTCTTTTACCTACACCCTCAGTTTCTCTGCTGGTCAAAATCTAATTCACTAGATGTTGCTCCGTTTAATGACACTTCCTTTAAAAAAAAAAAACAAACTGTTATCCAAAATACCCAGTGCACCATACACACAAAAATATTCTGCTGTCCTGAATCTTGATAACACTGTCTCTTTAATATCTTGTTCTAAAAATTGGCTGTTCACTATTTTCTCTGTTCTCCTAGGGTCCAACCTACTTAATCACAGAGACGGTATCATCTTAATTACTATATTTACAACCTACAAAACCCAATGTCTTATGCGTAAACTGTACAGCATAAATATTTCATAAACAAATGTCAAAAGAAGGAACTGAAAACTTCATATGGTCTTCATCTTACTAAACATTAGGAGGCAACGTAGATTAATGAACTGAAATTATGATCTCACACATTTAGATTTGCTCTCTGACTTCCTCCCATTGTGCATCTATTTCCAGAGGCTAAATAATAAATCACACATGAGACAAATGCAAATTAAATCAATGTTAAGGAAATTGTTATTAATTCAAAAGAATACATTATAACTACATTTCCCTGTTCAAATGTATAAATTCTATGAATCTGAGGCAACTTTGATGACCCCATACATGTATCACTGAGAATTTAGAACTAAGAAAATGCGGTTAAAATATGTTCAACATCAGTTAAATAGGCTAACAGTTGCTCTTATGTCGTTATATTAAAAAAACTTTCAAAGTAATACTAAATTAAATAGCGTAGTCATTTTTGTTTATGTTATATTTTCAGTGAAACTATTTCATCTCTCCATAACACCACACTTGCTCACATTAACTAAAATATTTTGATGTTGATGTTTCACATTTTTTTGGCTTTCTAAAAAAGTATTTTGAATTAGTTTCCTTTTCTATTAAGGGATGATTGACAAATAAAAATTGTACATATTTGTGGTATATAAACTGATGTTTTCGTATATGTGTACACTGTGAAATGATTAAATCAAGCTACTAATTAACATAGCCATCACCCCATGTACTTTTTGGAGGTGAGAACATTTAAAATCTATGCTCTTAACAATTTTAGTGTATACTTGTATTGACTGTTTTCAACAAGCTGTACATTAGATCTCCAGAACTGATTCTTCCAATATAACCAAAACATTGTACTTTTTGACTAACATCTTCTCATCCGCTGTTCCTCCCCTAGCTTCTGTATCTACCATTTGACTCTCTGCTTCTGTAATTTCAACATTTTTAGATTCCACCTATAAGGAAGGTTGTGCCGTATTTGTCTTTGTGTGGTTTATTTCACCTAGCATAATATCCTTCAGGTTCATCCATGTTGTCACAAATGGCATAATATTCTTCTTTCTGAAGGCTAGTTGAAAATGTTTCCGTGTGTGTGTGTGTGTGTGTGTGTGTATTTCTTTGTTCATTCATCTATCAGTTGACACAGGCTGATTCCACATCTTAGCTATTGTGAATAGTGCTACAAAACATGGGAGTGTCAAATATCTCTTCCACATACTGATTTCATCTCTCTTTGACATACTATATATTTGGAAGTGGAATTGGTGAATCATATGATAGATGTATTTGTAATTTTTTGATGAATCTTCAAACTGTTTTCCATAATGGCTATACTAATTCACAATCCCACCAACAGTGCCCAAGGGTTCCCTTTTCTCCAGATCATACCAACACTTGAAATCTTTTGTCTTTGTGATACTGTAACGCCTAAGGTTCTTGCCTAACCCCGCCAAAGAATTGGTGTGGCGGCTGACCGTGTTGAGTGACAGAGACACGACCGAGAGAGAGAGAGAGAGAGAGAGAGAGAGAGAGAGAGAGAGAGAGAGCGAGAGCGAGAGAGAGAGCAGTAGGTTTTACCGAGCAGAGCAAGAGTACAAAGCTTCCAAGGCGTGGAAGGGGTCCCGAACGGGTAGCCAGAGTTAGCTTATACGATTGCCTTTTAAACTCTTTAAGGCGGGAAATACGTGCGGCGGGAAGATGTTACCAGAGGGAGAAACAAAGGCAGTAAATTATTTTGTAACATGTCCTAGATTTTGAGGAAAACCGGAATTGCAGCTTAGGTTTTATCTACTTTATGACCTTGCAGCGGCATGGCAAAGGAGACAGGATCTTACAGGACTTTACAAGGTAAGTTTACAAAGAATTGGAATTGGGAGCATAGCTAAGGTCCGCTGGTCACAGAAAAACGTGCAGTTAACATTCCTTTTCGTTTCGGGGGACGGGGAAGGGAGAGAGGACACAGGGAAACTTACAGCAAAATTTTCGCTGTTCATAGCTTTCTTGGGGAAGAAAACATATGCACACATCCTAGTGTTAGGAATATTTTAAGCATATGTCTTCTATATTATTCATCTAGGACCGAAGTAAGTCCTGATGCAGGAAATGAGTGAGTTTCACAGCTTTCTGAGCCCCTACTCGACCCAGGAAGCCCAGCTGGCACCTCCTCTCAATAACAGCCATTGTATTGGTCTGTTTTCACATTGCTATGAAGAACTTCCCGGGACTGAGTAATTTATAAATGAAAAAGGTTTAATCGACTTACATTTCCGCATGGCTGGGGAGGCTTCAGGAAACTTACAATCAGGAGAGAAGGGGAAGCACGTAAGTCTTACAAAGTAGCAGGAAAGAGAGTGTGTGCAGGAGGAACTGTCATACTTACAAATTCATCAGATCTCATGAGAACTCACTATCACAAGAATAGCATGGGGGAAACCACTTCCATAACCCAATCACCTCCCAATAGGTCCCTTTGACACGTGGGGATTATGGGGATTACAATTATGAGATTTAGGTGGGGACACAGAGCCAAACCATGTTAGCCATATAGTCATTCTAACACATGTGCAGTGATATCTCCTTTTCATTTTATTTTGCATTTATTTGATAATTAGTGATGTTGAAACTTTTTTTAAAAAAATAGCTTTTGGCTACTTTTTATTTTAAAACATATGTATTCAGATCCTTTTCCCATATTTTAATTGGGGTATGTGTCTTTTTCCTATTGAGTTGCCTGAATTCCTTATATATTTTGGATATCAAGTCCTTATCAGATATATGATTTCAAAGTATTTCTCCTCTTCTGTAGGTCTCTTCACTCTGTTGATTGATTCCTTTTTTATACAAAAGACGTTTAGTTTGATGCTATCCCATTTGTCTATTTTTGTTTTTGATGCTTATGCTCTTAGGGTCGTATCCAAAAACTAATTTCAAATCCAATGTCAAAAAGTATTTTTTCTATATTTTCTTCTAGTAGTATTACAGCTTCAGGTCTTACATTTAAATCTTTAAATCATTTTGAGTTGATTTTCGTATATGGTGTGAGATAAGGGTCCAATTTCATTCTTCTGAATGACATCTGGTTTTCCCACCATCATTTATTGAAGACTGTAATTTCCTCATTGTTTGTGGACACTTTGCTGAAGATTAATTGACTGTAAACGTGTAAATTTATTTCTAGTCTCTCTATTCTGTACCATTGGACCATATGCCCCTTTTAATGGAAGCGGTATGCTGTTTTAGTTACTATAGCTTTGTAGTATATTTTGAAATCAGGTAGTATAATACCTTCAGCTTTTTTTTTTTCTTTTTCAAGATTGCTTTGGCTATTCAAGGTCTTTTGTGATTCCATACAAGACATGAATATTAATTTTTTTCTATTTTTTATTTATATGGAAAATGTCATTGGTATTTTGACATTATACTTGTAGATCTCTTTGGGTGGTATGTATATTTTAACAATATTATTTCTACTAATTTATGAACACAGGCTATTAAATGTTTATCCATTTATATGTGTCATCTTCAATTTCTTTTATAAATGTCTTATAGTTTTCAGTGCATTGATCTTTCACCTTTCTGATTTAATTCAATCTTAAGGGTTTTGTAATGCTATGGTAAATGGAATCATTTTCTTGATTTCTCTTTTTGGCTTGTTCATTATTAGTGAATAGTAATACTACTGATTTTTGTATGTTAATTATGTACTTGCAGCTTTACTGAATTTGTCAAATACCTTTTATGCAATTATTAAAATGATCACATTATTTTCTATCTATTATTATTTTAATGTGGTGTGTCACATTTAAAGATTTGCCTATTTAAACTATCAGTGCATGTTAAAGATAAATTCACTTGATTATGGTGGGTGACCTTTTTAATGTGTTTTTTGAATTTGGTTTGTTAGTACTTTGAAAATTTTGCATTTATATTTATCAGAGATATTGGCCTGTAATTTTCTCTTTTTTTGTACTATCGATGTCCAGCTTTGATATCAAAGTAATGCTGGCCTTGAAAGATGAGTTCTCTTCTTTTCAATTTTTTTGGAAGAGTTTGAGAAGGTTTGATCTTTGTTATTTCTTAAATGTTTGGCAGAATTCACCAGTGAGACCATCAGATCTTCGGCTTTGCTTCGTTAGGAGGTTTTTGATTACTGATTCAACCTCCTTACTCATTATTGGTCTATTCAGATTTTCTATTTCTTCCAGGTAAGCCTTAGTAAGTTGTATGGTTTTAGGAATTAGCCATTTCTTCTGCATTTCCAAGTTGTTTGTACATAATTGTTTGTAGTAGTCTCTTCCGATTTATTCATATGTTTATATTAAAATTAATATGTAGTCTTTCATTTCTAATTGTATTTATTTATCTTTTTTGTAGTCAAGCTAAAGTTTGTCAATTTTGTTTATCTTTTCAAAAAGACTGTTTTATTTATTTTTATATTGCTTTTTCAGTCTCTATTTTATTTGTTAATATTTCTACTCTAATGTTTATTATTTCTATCATTCTGCTGATTTTGGAGTTAGTTTGTTCCTTCTATGGTTCCTTGAGATATAAAGTTAGATTATTTTAGATCTTTCTTTTCTGTTAATGTAAGTGTTTATCACTATAAACTTGCCTCATAGAACTGTTTCTGCTCCATCCCATAAGGTTAGGTGTGTTGTGTTTTCATTTTCACTTGTCTCAAGGTCTTTTTTTATTTCCCTTGTGATTTTTTTTTCTTTGACAATTGGTTTTTCAGAAGTATGCTGTTTAACTTCACATATTAATGAATTTTCCAATTGTCCTTCTGTTATTGATTTCTAGTTTCATAATTAAAATTTTACTTTAAATGCAAACTATGAATTTTCACAGAATCTTATTGTACTGCAAGTAAAACAATGTTTTAACATTCATTGGCATTCAGAAAAGATACTCTATGGAATTTTTTCCCATGAATGTATCCTTTTGGGTGTTTCATTAAAATTAATAATAAAACTTTTTTAAAAAAACTTTTCTACTCAGATAAATTAGGAATCACTGGGTTCCATTTTTTACTACAAAAATTTCACAATGTTTTAGTTTACTGATTTATTTAATAAATGTCCAAAAAGGGATATGCTCATACTTGCTCACAAGATATATGACCGTGAAGCAATAATATTTTTCTTGTTTATGTAAAGTCATATCAACCAATCTACTAATGTACTGAGAAATGCACTTTGGAAAATAAGTATTGATATTACTGTTTAAATTAAATATTTCCATGTGTTTTGTTAGCTAGTGTGCTTACATTTTAATACTTATATTAAACATTTGTTGTTCCATGGTTTGTTTCATTTATTCCTCCTGTGTGATAGCAACACCTCAATCTACTTCAAGGAATTCTTTTTAATTTAGCACAGAAATGATGAGAATCACAACTCCATCCCATGGTCAAGTAATGGGTTATAATCACCCAACCTGGGTTAATTGTGTTTTCTTCCTTGGAATTTTATATGATGTGTGGAAAGACAAAAAAAATAAAGAGCTGATTTATTTCAGTAACAGCACCCTGAAAATACTGTTGAGTTAGGTCAGTAGAATAACCAGCACCACTACCCCTTGCCTAATATATACATATTATATATAATATATAGATATAATATGTATAAAAATGCTTGTATATATATTATGTATATATGTATATGTATAATGTATATATGTATATAATATGTATATATTAGAACATTTTTGTATAAATATTATATATAATACATATTACATGTATTATATATTATATGATTCTGAGGATTAGAACATTTATATATACATAGTATATACATATATACTATTATATGTTTACATATAATACATCATAACATGTATACATGATATATTATGTATATTATATATCATTGAAATATATTATGTGTTATGTATATTATATAGAAATATATATATAACAGTATATACATATATACTATTATATGTTTAATAATATGTATGTATTATATGTATTATATATAATATGTATTAAAGTATATTACATATGATATAAATATATATACTAGATATTACATATAAATGTTATAATCTCCAGAATCTGTGGCTAGGTGGGCATAATGTAATCACAAGGATCCTTGAAAGCAGAAGAGGGACACAGAAGAGGTGGAATCACAGAAGTGAGAGTGTGAAAAGGACTTTTCCTGATCTTGTTGACTTTGATGATGAAGCAAGGGGTCACAGGCTAAGGAATGTGTGCAGCCTCTCAAAGTTGAAAAGGGCAAGGGAAAAAGTTCTCCCTAAGGCTTCCATAAAGAAAATAGTTCTGCTGAAACCTTGATCAGTCTTCTGAAACTACATAATGATAAGATAATTCGTGTTGCTTTAAGCCACTAAATTTGTAGTAATTTATTACAGTAGTTGGTCACAGAAAATTAATACAATGGCCAGACACAGTGGCTCATGCCTGCAATCCCAGTACTTTGGAAGGCCAAGATGGGCAGATCACCTGAAGCCAGGAGTTTGAGAGCAACCTGGCCATCATGGTGAAACTCCATCTCTACTAAAAATACAAAAATTTGTCGGGCGTGGTGGCATGCACCTGTGATCCCAGGTACTCAGGAGGCTGAGGCAGGAGAATCGCCTGAACCCAGGAGGTGGAGGTTGCAGTGAGCTAAGGTTGCATCACTGCACTCCCTCCTCGGCGACAGAGCAAGACTTTGTCTCAAAAAAAAAAAAAAAAAGAATTAATACAACAAGGCTTCTATCTTAATTTCTGAAATAAGCATAGGTTGTGTCCATTTCTAAATGGTTCTTCAACTTTCTCTTTACATAATTTCTCTTAAAGCAGTCTTAGAAACTCTACTTTTGTTAAACTTAAGCAGAATCATTTTCTGCAACTTTGAAAAAAAAAAACATGTAAGATGTCCATCCATATATTTTGATTGTCTTTTGTCTTCATTAGATTATAAATATTCCATAGAAAAATGGAATTTATTCTAAATATAAATGAAATATTATACAATCTTTTAAATTTTCTTATTCAATAAATATATGCTGCTCATGATTAACTGAATTCATAAAAATTTACAAAAAGAATAATTCACAGAGGAATAGGTACTATAAAAATTTTATTGGAAATAAAAATGGAATAATGTGAAATTAGTCATGAAGCATTAAATTATTTCTCTCTCTCTGAGACCTTTAAATGTATGCCTACTATTAAATAATTCTAATGTAGCAGTTGTATAATTTTTATTTTCATCTTGTACTTAAGCATTTTGTATGTTAGCACATTATCTTTATTGCTTTTATTTTTACTGGCAGTAGAATATTTCATTGTTATGCTAAAATTCATGACTATTATCATTTATATTATTTTAATTTTTAAGATAATAATAGATGTTATTTCCCTTAAAATAAATTCCCATGAGTTGTAATTTTTTGTACAAAGCCATTAATCTGATTCTATCTATGGGTTGTTTTCCAAAAGTTTGTAGTACTAAACACTGGGATAAACTACATATGAATGTAAAAACCTATGTCATGTTTTTGCAAAATTTGAGACCATTCCCTTTTTTTTGCATAAGACAATTCATGGAAGTCAGTAGACAATTTATTTTTCTATTCTACTGGACTTCTGGCTTCATTATTGATGTTAAGAAGTTAGCTGTCAGCCAAATGTTTATGCCTCTTCAATGTGTGTGTGTATGGATGTGAAAGGGTGTGTATTTTTTTAGGTACTTCACAGATAATTTCTTTGTCATCAGTATTCTGTGGTTTAATTATGTGATGTCTAGGTGTGACTCTATTTTATTTACACTTCCCAGGATCCTGATTAAGAAAATTTTTTAATTGATTTATTTAGGTGGCTATATTAAAAAAACTAGTGTTTCTCAAAAATTCTGGAAATGTTTTCGCTAATGTGTCTTCAAATTTTTTTTCACTGTTTTTATTTGTTGGAACTCTGATTTAATGTATATTCATCTTTACTATCTTGTACATCCATGGCTCTTCAACACATCACATTTTCCATTTTGTTTTCTTTTTTTAAAACCAGTTATATTCATTATTTTTAATCTGATGCTTACTTACACTTTGACAATTTTAATAATTATATGTTTAAATGTATGTGCATGTGTGTACATACACTTATATATTTTAAGAATGTATAAGCAAATTTAATTTATATAAAAACTACATATTTTATTTATTATTCAGATATTCAAGCCTTATGTCTGTGAACAATTATTATATTAATTTATATCCACTTCTACTTTCAAAATCATAAGTATTTTAAATCTTCTAGTAGTAATTTTGATTTATTATTTGTCAATTATGGTTTCTTATTTTCTTAGCTAATTTGTGATTTTTGAATATGAGGTTTCATTCTTTTGTGAACCTATGGAAATCCAGTGGGCATATGTTGAAGTTGAGTTGCTTTGAACACTATATTCTTTTACCATCACTTAGTTGTCTGGATGTGCTAGAAATTTAGGATCATTTTAAATTAAATTACTGGTTAAGATTTTTTAAATGACACAGTGTCTTGGTTCATTGTGGCCTGCTATTACAAGTTACCATATACTGGGTGTCTCATAAAAAACAGAAATGTATTTCCCATAGTTCTGGATGCTGTGAAGTTCAACATCAATGTATTGAGATTCAGTGGTGAGAATCTGTCTCTTGCTTCATACAAGGAAGTCATTTTATTGTGTTCTCACATGGGTAAAGAAGCTATTTTGTGCCCCTTAAGGAGGGCACTAATTCCAATCATGAGGGTTTCACACGTATGAGTTAACCACCACCCCAAAGCCCCACTTTATAAAATCGTTGCCTTAGGGGATGGTTTCTCAATATATAATTTTCTCTTTTTTTTGGGAGTGGAAAGTGAAAATACTCACACCACCGCACACAGGTTGTTTAAATTTGGACCACAGACCTGAAGGATTGTTTAAAAAGAGAGAAAAGGGACTTCAAATAACTATTATTTACCTTTAAATAAATTTACACACACAAGTAAATATATGTTTTAACATTTTCCAATAATATTTAAATGAGAGAACTGCTATGTAATGAGACATTTTATTTCTCTCAGGCATTGCCCTACAGTCATTTTGAAAATGGCTAAATATTGATCAGAACAGTGAGATGGATGACAATTTAATTTGCCCTCATCCTATTCAATGCCCTCTAGCCCAGGTATAGACTTGTAAAATATTAGAGCAGTCATGTTGCTGGTACCAAGACAACAGAATAGAGTTGCTGTTATTTCAAAGACTCATTCAAAAAAAAAAAAAAAAAAAAAAAACAGTATTACCTGACCTGTCTGGTGGTTCTCTGGAAACTCCCCATATAAAAAGCTTAAAAGCTTAACTTTTTAGACATTATTCAAACACACATTATACTAAAAGCTTCTCCTGGGGAGCATTTGTTGAAAATATTTACAGGCAAGTGTAATGTTGCAGTTGTTGGAGTAAGGATAAAAGTTGTGTCAAACAATACACTAATCAAAAACTTAAACGGAAAAGCTGAGACGAGACATGCTGTATTAATAACCTAGGGGTGTCATAAGAAAATCACATAGATTGAAGGAAAGAACAACAGAAATTTATTTCATATAGTTTTGGAGGAATTTTGCCATCAGGGTGCTACCAGCATTCGTTTCTGGTGAGGGATCTTTTTCTGGCTTGCAGATAGCAATCCTTTTACTGTGTCCTCACATGTTGGAGAGAGAGGAGATCTCTCTCTTCTTCTTATAAGGTCATAGTCCATTGAATTAGAGTTGCATCCTTATGACATTATTTAACCTTAATTGCCTCCTAAAGGCCCTCTCTCTGAATACGGTCATACTGGGATTCAGGGCTTAAATATGAATTTGCGGATAGGATGACACAATAGAGTTTATAGCAGATGCTATAGCGCTTTTGAAAACCATTGACGTATTTCTGGGAATCTAGAATTCCATGATTACTTGTGCGGCCATGTGCATGCTCAGGAAAGACCCGAAAAGGCCCAAAGCTCTCACCTCTAGCTGGCATTGAAACTCTGCACAAGCAGGAAATTGATGGCTAAGGCAAACTGGTAAATGGCAAGGCTGAGTGTTAAGGGTATGCTGTGACATGCACACCACATTTTTTTTTAATATAGAGAATTTATTGAGTTGGGGCATTTAAGGACACCTTTCCTTCCAATCATCAGCTGACCACTAAGGCAACCAAGCAGAAACTTCAGTGGCCACACGAAATAAGGAATACATATTTTATAGAATTTATAAATGGTTTAATCAGACATAACCCTAATGTAAGTCAAGGAGCATCTCTATTTGCAGAAATAAAACAAATACCTCGTAAATCTCATGAAAATTATTAATCTTCACATTCAAGAAGCTCAACAAGCTTCAATAAAGATAAATTCAAAGATATGTATGTACATGTAGACACATGTCATAATCAAATGGCCAAAAGCAAACAAAAAAAAGACATATTTGAAAATAGCCAGAATGAATCAACTCAACATATACAAGAATCCTCAATAAGGTTAATCATCATTTTTTAATCAAAAACTATGTAACCCAAAAAGCAGTGAGATGACACATTTAAAATGTGCAAGTAAAATAACTGTAAACTAATAATTCTATATGTATCAAAATTTTCATTCAAAAAATGCAACAGAAATTATGATATTTAAGGATAAACCAAATTCTGAGAGTGCTGTTTCTAGAAGATCAATGTAAAACAAATGCTAAAGTGTGTCCTATAGTCTGAAGTGAAAAAAAATTAGAAAATAACATAAATCCAGATAAAAATTAATGAGTACCAGTAAAGGTAACTACACAAGTAAAAATAATAGCATAAATGTACTTTAGGTTTATGACTCCTCTTTATTTTTTCTGATATAAAGGGCAGCTACATAAAGCAACAATTACAAATCTATGTAAGTTTGCACACACTGTATAGAGATATTATAATACAATACTAGCATAAAGGAAGGAGTAGAACAGAGCTATACACGAACAAAGTGTTTGCATACTATTCATATTAGTCCCTGATATGGGAAGGAAGAGAGTGAGGAACTCAGCAAGCAGAATCCTCCTCCTGTGCTTGCTTTGTTGTAGCCACACTGGCAGTCCACTGGATCCTGCTTTTTCTCACTGAGGGCAGGTCTACCAGTCCACTGACTCACATATCAATCACCTCTGAAAACACCCTTAGAGAAACACCCAGAAACAATGCTTCACCAGCCATCTAGGCGTCCCTCAACCCACTCAAACTGACACCTAATGTTAACCATAACACTACTGAAATTAAATTGGTATTAATCTAAATACGTTCTTATAAATTGAGAAGTTAATCCCCAGAACAATCAGTAACAAAATAACTGAAAATATGTATCGACACAATAGAAAGAAATAGATGTATCAACAAATTAAAATGTCAGATGATATATAGAAAAAATACAGCTAAATGTCAGATGTAACTCCTACGTTATCAGTAACTATATGTAATATACAACTGACCCTAGAACAACAGATGTTAAATTATGTGTGTCCACTTACATGTGAATTTTTTTCAATAAAAGTTACACTCAATGTACCTGTCTCTCTTACCTCAAGTCCCATCTAATGGATCTCTTCCACCTTTGCCACTAGGAGACAGCAAAATCAACCCTGTCTGTACTTCCTCCTCAGGCTACTCAATGTGAAGACTATGAGGATAAAAATTTTATGGTGATTCACTTCCACTTAATGAAAGGTAAATATATTTTCTCTTATTATTTTCATAACATTATTTGCTTTTCTCTAGCTTACTTTAAGAATGCAGTATATAATACATATAACATAAAATGTATTGATTGACAGTTTGTAATATTGGTAAGGCTTGGGGTTAACAGTAGGCTATTAGTAGTTAAGTTTTGTGGTAGTCAAAAGCTATATGTGGCTTTTCAACTGTGTGAGGGGTTGGCACACTTACCTGTCACAATGTTAAAGGGTCAACTGTAAATGATTTAAACACTTCAATTAGAAGGCTGAGGCAGGAAGAAGGTTAAGATATATGACCCAACTACATACTGCCTACTTTAACCTTTATATGTAAAGACAAAATAGGTTACAGTAAAAGATAAGAGAAGATATGTCATGCAAACTGAAATTTAAAAAGAGCTGGAGTGGCTACACTAATTACTAACCAAACGATGTAACCTAACCTAACAAGAAAAATTTCTGGAGACAAAGAAGGATATTTTATGATAAGAAAAGTGGCAGTCTATTGAGAAGATATAGTGATTATAAACATTTATGCAACTCATAAGAAAGCTCAAAATCACATCAAGCAAAAGCTGTAAAGAATCAAAGTTTAAATTTAAAATTCAACAATAAAAGTTACAGATTCTAATATTCCAGTATGAAGAATGGATATAATGACTAAACAGAAGCTCAACAATAAAATAAAAAAATTGAACAACACTATACAGCAACTAGAACTAATAAATATCTATAGAACAAACCACCCAACAATAGCAGAATACATGTTCTTATTAAGTGTACGTGCAGCATTCTCCTGTAGAAATCATACGTTAGACCATAAAACAAGTCTCAGTAAATTTAAAGGGACTGAAATAATACAAGGTATGTTATCCTCACAATAGAAGGAAGGTAGAAATCAATAGGAGAATAAAATTTAGAAAATTCAAAAATATGTGGAAATTAAAGAAATAAAGCTTCTATACAACTAATAAGTCAAAGAAGAAATAGCAAAAGTAATTAGAAAACACTGTGAAGTGAATGAAAACAAAATCCTAAATTATCAAAACTTATGGGAAGCATCTGAAACAGTTCTCAGAAGGAAAGTTAGAGATGTAAATGCTTACATTAAAGAATTTTTAAAATCTCAAATTAATAAGCTAACATTCTACGTTACATACCAAGAAAAATAAGAGAAAATTGAGCTCAAAGCAAGTAGAAGTAAGGAAATAATAAAGATTTGAGCATGAATAAAATTGAGAATAGAAAGAATCAATAATAAGTAGCCAAAATTTGATTCTTATAAAGATCAACAAATTGAGCAAATTTAGCTAGACTGCTCAAGAAAAAAACAATAAATAAAAAGAAGATTCAAATCACTAAAGCTAGAAATGAAAGAGGGAGCATTACTCTCCTCCATAAGGAAACAAAAATTAAATGAGTACTATAACGATTCTATGCCAACAAATTAGATAACCTTTTTGAAATGGACAAATTCCTAGAAAGAGAAAACTACCGTAACTGACTCAAAAATTAAAAAATAAATAAATAAATAGACTTACAACAAGTAGGGTGAGTGAATTAGTGATTTAAAGAAAAGCAAAACCCTAAAACGATAACAACTTTCCACAAGAAAAAGCTAAGGAACAAATGGCTTCAATTGTGAATTCTATCAAAAATTTAAAGAAGAATTTGCATCAATTTTTCACAAAATCTTTTGAAAAATAGAAGACAAAGAACATTTCTGACTCATCCTTGGGGCTAATATTACTGTGATATTAAAACCAAACAAAGACATTAAAAGAAAAGAAAACCACAGAACAATATCAGCTATAAATACAGATGCAACAATTAAACATACTAGATTATCAGAATAATTTGATAAAATCCAACAACCATGCATGATAAAATCACTCAGCAAACTAGGAATATATATTAATTTCCGAAACATAATAAAGGACTTCAATGCTAAATCCACAAATAACATTATACTTAATGTTGAAGACTGAAAAGTTTATTCTTCAGATCAAAAACAACACAGAGGTGTCTTCTCTTATCATTTACATTCAACACTGTACTGATGGTTCTAGCCAAGAAAATTAGAAAAGGAAATTAAACAAAAGGCATACAGACAGGAAAGTAAGAAGTTAACTATATTTATTTGCAGATAGCATAATCTTCTATAGAGAAAAGCCTAAAGACACACACACAAATAATAAAAGTTACTACTCATTAAAAAAAAACCCTAATATGTCATTCTTTTCTTCAGTATTTCTTTACTTCCATAGACCAGTTTTATCTCTCATCTAGCATTCAGGGTGTTTATAATCTAATACTAATTAATATACGCTGTTACAAAGATATACATCTTATCTAATTAATATCTTGAGGGCACGGTCATTGTTATTATTCCTTTCTTCTTTTCCTCCTTCCTCTTTTATTATTTTCTTCATTTTTAACAGTTATGATATATTTATTATATATCTAATCAGTATAAAATAACTGCTTGGCTCAAGATAGGTACCTACAAAATATATATTAAAGACATTTTTTAAATGATATAGGATGAGGGTTTTTTTTTTTGCTTGAAGTCACAAGATTAGTATGTCTAGTCAAGATTGAGATTGATTCAAGTCTATATGTGAACACTATATTAAAATACAGTGCTTATAACATTTTAATTATTTTTCTAACATTTAAATAATTATATGTTAAGATTAAATGCTACCTAATATTACATACCTATCTTTTTGAAGAGCTGAATATCCATTGATCTATTTGTGTATCTGTTTATATCTGTAAATACACACACACACTCAAATACACATATATATACTAAAACTGTGTTTTATGTTTCTATTTACATAACAGGTCCTTCGTTTTAAGTGAATCAAGTAAGATTACACATTTTAGAGCTCTAAGTAAGAGGAAACAGTGAATTTTCATTTCTAAATTGTCCAATTAATATGTAATGTAGTCCTTAGAGACAAGAGCAGGATCTCTTCCCTCTTATGATAATTTATTTTACTCTCTAGTCCAGGGTACAGTATTCACAGTTAGCAATAAGTATCAGTAGATTTAGAGGCCTTCCCTTTATCAGTCTCAGAATAAGTAATGGTGTTCTTTACTGATGCTTCCAAGAACATTAAAATTAATCAGTCTGTCTTCAAACTTGCATTCACTGAAATAGTAGGAAAATGCAATTTTAAGAAAGTATTTGTTTTCCAAATTGAACTTAATATATGAGTTATATTAACATAGTCTATTTCATTATATACATCAACAATATTATATAGATGTTCTGTTATTTATTTAACAGAGAAACCAATTAATACACATAAATGTCAAGTAAAAACCTCAACTTTTCAGATCTATTAAATAGTAAAACCATGATTTTAACCAAAATGTCTAATAATTTTACTCTGCCACATGTCCTAACATTATATTAAGAGATGATTCTTGAAATCTGTTTGGTGATGGAAAATACAGTTTGTATTCTCTTGAAAAAATACTGTGGCAAGAGTAATGAAATCTGGGTGCCTCCAATTTTTTTATATATTTGAAGTCGAGATTAAAGAAATGTCCATTTTCTAGCATTATTTTGCAGACCTAATGAGATAATATATGTGAGCTCTCTGTGGAACATGAAGAATGTTCCATTTATGGTTCTGTTTTTGTCTACTATTGTACTCAAGAATACAATTGTGACCACAGGCTGAAGGCCTCAGATTGAAGACTGACCAGTACATTTTATTCCCTAAGTATCTTGTAGAATAATACCTTTGTCCATATGAGTCATTTCCAAGCAGTTTTTATCCCACATTTGAAGGATTATCACCTTTTTTTAAATGTTATGTCAAGTTGTAATTAAGTATATGAGTACACAAAGCCAGATTATGCACTGGGTATTTTTTGTCCCTGAAATGGCCTTTCCAATCTTTAGAGCAGGACTTTTGCCTGGAGCTGTCTTTAATAATATATTAAGCATTAAGCGTATGAGCAGAGCACAAGCACATTTGATTTTTTTTGGTGTCTTGAATTCCACATTCGTATATACCTGCACTCATTTCCTTTCAAAGAAATTGAATTATTTAAGTGCAGAATTTCTTAAATTTTTTTGCTGTGTGTGTATATAAAACATATAGCTTTTTACGTATTATTCTTAATTGGTAGTATCTTAACCAATGCTTTCAAATTTTCTTAAACCTAGACTTTCCAGAGTTTTAAAAACTGTTAAAAATAGAAAAAAAAAGTGTTGCCACAAGTTAAATCGGAAGCAAACATAGCCTTCTTGTAAGTGGCACAGTTAAAACTGGGTAACATGAAAAGTAATTTAAGTACCATAATGAACCATTTCAAATTCAATAGGGGACAATTTCAAGAAGGATCTCATTTTTTCTTCTTCTTCTTCAAATCATGCTCAATGCACTAGGTATTGTTCCCTAAAAGCTCAGTTAGATGCCTAGGCAGAGCACTGTGGGACTGCCTGCATCAATTGTGCATAGGTCAATGAACATCCATCAATAAAATAATCAAAGTTGAAATACATCTCACTTATAACTTCTTTCTAATATTCTAAGAAGAAACTGTAATCATCTTTTCCTTCAGCTCTGCCACTTCGAAGCCAGCAGAGGAACAGAGCTTTAGTGGAGTCCTCCTGATTGGATGAATTGGTGGGCATGAGCTTGAAACATAGGAGAGTAAGACTGAGAAAATCTGATTAATCCTCTAACAATAATACATATTGCAATTCAAGAATTATAATGTTGGCCACTCTGAAGAATTCCAGAAAGTTTGGAAAGTTTGTGGCTACTCACTTAGATTCAAAAAGTATCATGGAAGAAGATTCCTATCCTCCAAATTTTTCACCTTAATTCAAACCGAGGGATAGAATTTTGTCTTAGTACATAGAATGACCATAATGATTCCAGTGGGCAGATCCTGAGGGACTCTCCCTCCAATATTTTCCCATTTCGTAGTATTCACAACTTTGTGTAATCCCCTCTTTTTGAGTGGGGGTGGGACTGGCAAGTTGCTTCTAACCAATAGAATATGGCCAAGGTAATAGGATGTCACCCTCTTGATTAGTTTACATTCTATAGGACTCAGTCTTAGCATACTTCAGAGGGTTGCTCTCCCGCTTGTCTTGAAGAGGTAAGCCTTCCTGTTGTGAGCACTTAGAGAGGACTACAGGGCAAGGATCTGTGGACTGCATAGAGAAGCAGACCGCCAGCACAAATGTGAAGACCTCAGATTTATAATGGCAAGATGGGTTTTGCTAACAACCTGAGGGAACTTAGATGCAGCTCTTTCCAACCTATGCCTCTAGATGAGTAGGCAGCCCAGCCATTACATTGATTACAGCCTTGACAAACCCTGATCAGACGATTCAGATAAATTGTGCCTGGATTTCTGGACTATGGAAAATATAAAATCCAAATGTTTGTTTTAAGCTGCTAAGATTATAGTAATTTTTGATCTGTCATTGAACACATGTACAATAATGAAGGAATAATGTCCATGCATACAGCTGACAGCACAGATAACTGATTTAAAAATGCTGAGACATTGAAGTATGTATATACAAATGGTTAAGTTTGTCTCAGTGAAGTTTCTCATTAATATGAGTTATCTGTTTAAATGAGCATGCATTACATAGCACTTAAGAGTATGAACTCTGAATTCCTGGGATGAAATCCCAGCTCTTTTACATCTAGCCTTATGACCCGGAGCAATCCATGAAACCTTTCTGAGCCTCAGTTGTTTCATCTGACAAATTGATAATAATTTTATCTATTTTGCAGTATTGCTATGAAGATTGGATGAGTAAATAGCATGCTGTCTATTTGTTGAATTATTAAGATAAATATTTTCATTTTCTCAGTATAAATATACTGTAAATTGTGTTATCACTGCCAAAATAATTAAGGTTCAAAAAGGAAATAAATAGCTCCTCTCACTGTACCTAGAATTAATGTCAGGAATGGTACAGGCTGTAAAACAATAGAAATGTGCAGATGCCCACGATAGAAAGAAAGTTAATTCAATGAAAGAACAAAAAGAACAATGAAAAATGTCATGGATTTGCAGCAGATTACACATGTCACAGAAAGAGATCTCGTAGAACTTCACTTTCAGAGAAAATGGGTTACCTACTGGTAAAACGAAGTTTCAATGGGGAAATTTTGGCTCAAGAAAGCTGTAAAAGAGTGAAAAAGTTACCTAATAAGGATACACAAACAGTAGAAAGAATGGTTAGTAAAGGAGTAATCATAGCAATAGTAAACTTTAGTGAAATTCTCTAAGACAGAAGTCATGAAAAACACGAAGAAAGAAGACACTCTCATGTCTGTTGCAGCCACAATAGCCGACATGTGCAAACAACTTAAGTGTTCAATGACAGACGAATGGATAAAGAAAATATCACACACACCCACACCCACACACACACACAGAGGAATATTATTCAACCCTAAAGAAGAAGGAGATTCTGTCATTTGCAACCATGTGGATGAGTCTTGAGGACATAAAGCTAAGTGAAATAAGCCAGAGACAGAAAGACAAATACTGAATGATCTCACCTATATGTGGAATCTAAAAATAAACCAAACTCATAGTAACAGAGTAGAATGGTGATTACCAGGGACTGGAGGAAGGGAGAAAGAGGAGGGTATTGGTTATAGGGCTATGAGCTATGAGATGAATAAGTGCTGGAATCCTAACACACAGCATGGTGACCATAGTTAATAACAATGTGCTGATTTTTGCAAAGAGAGTAGATTATAACTGTTCTCATCACACACACACACACACACACACAAATGTAACTACGTGATGTGATATGTTTCTTAATTTGTGGTAATCACTTCGCAGTGTATACACAACATCAAAACATCGTGTTGTATAGCCTAAATATATCCATATTTATTTGTAAATCATATCTCAGCAAAGCTGGAGAAAAGAAGAAAGAATAGCAACGAGTCACTCCTCATCCAGGCACATATTTTACAAAAATAGGTCAGAGACCAAACTCAGCTATTCCTGGTTGGAAAATTATTATCAATTGCTTTATG
The DNA here is from genome assembly GCF_028858775.2 of Pan troglodytes. Lineage (NCBI taxonomy): Eukaryota > Metazoa > Chordata > Mammalia > Primates > Hominidae > Pan > Pan troglodytes. The sequence continues at coordinate 81,379,030 of NC_072413.2, forward strand.
ATGTTGCTTTGATGTTGCAATGTATTTGGTTACGTATACTTTGTATTTCTGGTGCTTATATATACTTCCAATAAACAGTAAATTTGTGTATAAATGCATCTACTATGCAATGCTGATACTGGCAAAACACATTTTATTAGCTATTCAGACAACTAATGCAGTTTCTCCCTGAAATCATCTTCCTCAATGGATTAGTGCATGGTTAATTTTTCCTTGGACTTCTTTCTCAGACATAAATGTTTTACTCAAATTCTTACAATCAAAAATGAGACTCTGTAGTTGGAACAGGCAGAGTTTACGTGGCCTTAATTTAAAGAGGCATTGTCTTTGGTCAACTTTTTAAAAATTACATTTGGTCTAATCATCTTTACAAATGCTTACATTCAGTAGGCAAAATGATGGAAAAGCCAGAATCCTTTGAATCACATTTTTCTTTGTTATCATTTGAGTATAGAGGCAGCCTTAGTTTTCTGCCAAAAAGATGAAACAGTTATAAAATAATCAACTTCAGAAGAAAACATTCTTCTAGGGAAAAATTAGACCAAACTTTCATCCATTTGACTTTACCTAATGGCAAAGTTAGATGGTGGGCAGAAAGAGAGTACTTACATTATGATAGTTTCATATAAGGTTCAGATTTAAAACTCGGTAAAGTCTGTTTTATATTATTGTAATAAGTCATAAAAATATAACTAAAATAGCAATAAACATGACCTTTTTAAGCATTTGTAAATATCCCTCTATTTTTCTCTGTCACCCTTCTCTAATTTAGAAAGATAAATAGAATATAAATATTGCTGAGGTTTTGAATCAACTAGTTATTAGTATTTAGAGTCCCAACGTTTTCTCTTTGAATAGCAAAGCTTTCCGATAACTTTGTATATCCATTAATTAAATACTTATCAATGTGGTAGCATTGTTTTTATTTTTTAAATAAGTAAAATAATATTTTTATTTTTAATATTGAATGTGCCTATGTATAAAACATGTATAAAACATGGTATCTATAATTGGGTTAATTATTTATATCAGACCTCAGAAACAGTTTTCAAAAATATAAAACAATGGGTAAAATTGTATGTGTGTGTATATTATATATATGTTTGTGTATGTGTGCATGTGTATGTATATGTATATTTGTAAATTTTTGCTTATATTTCTCTTTCCTATGTTTATATGTAACTTGTCCTAAAATTTTATCTCCATTGATGCTATTGTTCCAGTGTAAAATTTGGGCAATTCTGTTCTAACAATTATATGGATATTAGTATTAAATCTATAATTTCATATATAGATCTGAATACTCTGTAAATATTTATGGCCAAAATTTAATGGATCATGCCAGACTGCTGATGAAAATACTGTCTATATGAACCTTTATGGCCAATCCTCTTGTTTGAAACAGGAGTGGTGTGAAACTGTGGTACTTGATATATAGATTAAAAAATCTACGTCTTTCTTTTCTCTTTCTATACATAATGATATACACTTATATCATCGCCAGTCAACAGTGACTTTTTCTGTAAAGAACTATGGATTTAGTAATAGTTTATGTTATATATTCAAATTAACACAATTGGAAAATCTACAAATGATGTCTTTAGTGGTGAAAGTTACCAAAATATTTTTGTCATTTTTCTTGAAGGTAAGAATTTTCTGAAGCACAATTATGCAATGTTAGGCACAATTAGATGGTGCCTCCATATAGAAATTGGGACATTAGGGAGAGAAAATAAATATTAACTAGTGGATCACTCAATTATATATATATATAAAATTGTATATCAATTTTATGGTGAATACAGCAACACATGTAGATTGAATATATAAATATATATGTATGCATTTAAATAAATATGTATAAATTTATACATATATATAATTAATATGTAACCTGTATGTGTTGCTGTATTTACCATATAAATTCGATTACCACTTTACTTGGGGGAAAGTTATAGAAAATACATATTAAATATAGCATGTTAAATTTGAGAGGCAGAAAGGTGATTTTCTTACAAATTTTAAGACATGGATTGATTGCCTCTCTACCACATCAATAATAATGTCAATTAGCTTTGTGGTGACATTAAGAAATAATATTGGAAATATATATTAATAAAAAGTTCCATCGATACATTGTTTCCTGCATTTTTAAAGGAGATTATTTTTTCTTTAAAGAGTATGCCATATATATCGAAGGCAGTTATTTTAATTATTAATCTGCTCATTCACTGTATTAGTCCATTTTCACACTGCTGATAAAGACATACCTGAGACTAGGCAATTTACAAAGGAAAGAGGTTTAATTGGACTTACCGTTCCACATGGCTGGGGAGGCCTCACAATCAAGGTGGAAGGCAAGGAGGAGTGAGTCACACCTGATGTGGATGGCAACAGGCAAAAAGAGAGCTTGTACAGGGAGACGCCACCTTATAAAGCCATCAGATCTTGTGAGACTTATTCACTATCATGAGAACATCACAGGAAAGACCTGCCCTGATGATTCAATTACGTCCCACCTGGTCTCTCCCACAACATGTGGAAATTCAAGATGAGACTTGGGTGGGGACACAAACTATATCATTCACCAACAAATGTTATGTAAGAAGAACTTTTTGAATGTATTTGGTACATCTCAATATGGCCAATTATCTATTTTTCAGTCCAATGTACAATTTTTTTATCTAAATGATTGATTCTTAGAAAAGCGAGGGAAACATAATGAATCATATAATAAGGTCACTGAAAAAACATTATTGTATTGATAGTATTTATCGATAAATTATTTTATTGGTCAATTATTAGAAATAATTGCATTATTGTTATATGTAACATTAGTTGTCATTTTTTCTTGCCACATCATCTGATTGGTTTAAAATGTTTATTAAAGTTTTACTCTTATATAAAAGTTCATATATCAGTGTTTATAAAGCCAGTTATTTTTTAAATACATGTGTAAATGTAAATTTATAAGTTTATATGTGTACACATATATAATTATTCACATTCTTGTACACACACATTCTTATATGAATACTAATGTATTTGTGTGTATGTGTATTACATAATTGACACAAATTAACAATTTTAAAACAAAGTTTTATTTAAAATCATGATGATTTTATTTGACTTGATTACAAGGTGTCAGCAGCAATTACTGAGAAGAAATTCAGGGAAGATCTGAGAATATCAATATGCTTCTCACTCATAAATAATGCAGACATATCTACAAGGCACAATCATTTTCTGAAAATTATTTCTGAGCTCTCAGAATGAATAGAAATAGAGTAAAATCAGTTTGCATTGATTAGATGGAAATGACAATGTCAAATGAAAAGGGGATAAATTGTAATATTTTTGGTAGCATATACATATTTTGCAATGTAATATACTTAAAATATATAAATATAAAATTGTATATATTCTTAAAATTATGGTAACTTTTTGTATTATTTTTCTTCCCCCTAAACTGTCACATAAATTGTCAATATGATATACTCAGAATAAGGTGGATGGAACCTTAAGAAAATTCTTAGATAACTCAAACAATAACATGAAAAAAAACTTTCTTAGCTGATTTAAAGAAGAGAGTGGTAGGAAGATTGATGATATGTTCAAATCATCACCTCCACAGTTTGATTTCTTTATTTCATGACTCAATAATTAGCAACCACGGACAGAGTGAAATGTGTGTACAAAAATAGACTGAGAAAGCTGACATTGTTTTCTTCCTCCATAGACAGGTGACTCTGATGTTGAAATATCATCTTGTTAAAAGGTATACAGTGATAACTGTTTTAATTATTAATTCTCATTACTTCTTACCTAGGATTTTCTTGTGATATATATTTTAAAATTTTATATATATATACATATATTTATAAGAGTTAATACTAGTAAGAAGATTTGCTTTAAACAAAATCTTCTGAGACATACTATTAATTTGAGAATAGCATTTTTCATTCACTTCTACAAAACAGCATATGCAATTGAGAATTTTCTCATAAGAGTAACTAGGTTCAATTAGTTTAGAATTTCACTAGAAATTGGATTCAACTGCTACGAATGTAATTTTGAAATGACTTGTTTGTGGGAATTTAAATTAAAATGCCATCAGGAAATCACTTTGAACCATTTAGAAACTCTATTCTCATCTAAATTACTCATCTTTCTTATTTTCATGTTGAAATTTCCCATTAATTTAAAATCCTTTTATAGAGAAGTCAGCATAAATAAGGAGTTGTTTTCTTTCTTGTGCATTTGCTCCCTTTCACAAGTGACATATTTTCTTAAAAACTATGTTTTAAATATGATCATTTTAAAGCAAAGTGCTGAATATATGTAGGATGTCTCCGTTCAAACACTGAGTCAATCCATTGCCTGAAGGAAAGCAGGAAATGGACAATAAAGAACATGTCTCATTTAACATGTAGAAACATTTTATATTTGAAATACTTTGGGGGAAAAAAATTCTGTGCCCAAACTTTCTGTAATGAGTTGGAAATAAATAGGAAAAGAGAAGGACCTAACGCTTATTAAAATCTACCATGAATCCAATAATTAAAAAAAAAAAAGTATACTCCTTTGCCTCTGGTAGTATTTTGGCCCTTTTCCCCATTGTTTATTTACTTATGGGTTTTTTGTTTGTTTGTTTGTTTTGTTTTTGTTTCTGTTTTGAGATGGAGTTTCACTCTTGTTGCCCTGGCTGGAGTGCAATGGCACAATCTGGGATCACTGAAACTTCTGTCTCCCAGGTTCAAGCGATTCTCCTGCCTCAGACTCCTGAGTAGCTGGGATTACAGGTGCCTGCCACCACGCCCGGCTAAATCTTGTACTTTTAGTAGAGACAGGGTTTCACCTATTTATGATTCTTTAGTTACATGTATGTTACTGAAGGATTGCCTTTCTCCGACCCCCACCCCCCGCCACAAGTTCTGTGACAACAGTAGCTAAAAGTTTTACTTAAATTAGCTAAATTTTCTTTGCTTGTTCAGCTGGTGGTGATTATGTCTAAAATTTGGGGAGCATTTAGTATATTTTATTCCCAATATTCTTTGCCATGCAAGTTGTCAAAATATGAAGACATACAAAAACTTTCTGTCTTTCTGTGTTCCCCATCTTAATGTACATATGTATAGATGTACTACCCAGGACCAGGAGTAATATTAAAATTTGGATGAATCCATTGATTATTTTTTGAAATTATGCCCACAAAAGACTCTATCTTAAAGAAATGTCATTTAAAATATATTTCAATATTCTCAAATACCTCTTTCCCAAATGTCAAGACATTTGATTGTTTGGAGGTGATTATTTATGGTAATTAAAATTCCCTGTAGGTTCATCAAGACCTTCTTAGATTAAAAGGAAGGGACCTATTCTGATATCCTAAAGATAATGAGGATTTTAGTTAATTATAAATTTCATAAACATTTTCAAGTTAAGAATTTTTTCAATTTTTAGTATTGAAGAATTTAGGGCTTGTCCATGTGATTAAGAAGACTAACGTATTTATAAGAAATTATTAACTCTATATGTAAACCTCTCTGTTAACCCACACATGAGCGAATCTCTGATTGAAAGCAATTGATAACTGAATAAAAACATTATACCCCTTGTGTTTGGGATCTCAAGCATGAAACTGGCATTTCATCCAACGATAACAAATATATGCACAGCAAAGACTTGTGCCATGATCAACGTTGTCTTTGTATATAAATGAACAGATGATTATTATTATATTTAGCTAGTTTTGTTACTCTGTGTTTCTCAATACTGCCTTAATTTCCAGGAGACATGTATTAGCAAACTAAGACCCACATGCTGATAACACTTTTTTTTCGTAGCACTTTTTTGGTTGTTTCTGTTGTGTTTTTAATTTTAATTATTCTGTTTCGCATGATGTTTATTTGCCTATATCCCTTCACATTTTAAGTACATTTATTAATGAATCCTATCTGAAACATTCAAGGTAATAATACACTCAATGTTGAAAGAAAATAAGCCTACTGAGAAGAGATCTTTTCTTCCTATCTTTAAAAATGAACATATTAATCACTGCAAGTATGAAAGTCATAAGGGAGGAAATAGTGGTTTAGAAACTGAGATGGGAGACGACAGAAAATCATTAGAAAAATCAATATGTTTAAATGATGAAAGATCAAAGCATCATACTTCTAAGAAATGTACAAATATCAAGTGGAGTAGTTTTCAAAAAGCAGCATTATTCTCCTCTGGGGGTGGAAAATGAGATCAGGGTATGAAACATGATAATAGGGGGCTTAAAATAAAATGGAGTGTTTTGCAGAGAGTGGGAATAATACAGAGTTCCAGGAAAGAAGAAAAATTATGACAGATTACAACATTCTATTTGAGAGTTTTGCTGATAGCAGTGCATTGTAAAATCAGTGTCCACGTGTGTGTTTGTGCGTCTTTGATATTCATGTGTGCATGTGCTTATGCAGGACAAAGAGAGATAGAGTGATCTAATTATGTGAGTCTACACAACACTGCTTTATAAAAAATAAAGTTTAACGTACATATATTCTAAATCGGCAATTCTAACTTCTGGTGATTATCCAAGATAGATTAATAGAGATGTCCAAAGAAACATTTGGGCAGTCATTTTTATAATAGTTTACTTATAATAGTTCTAACCTAAAAACAACTCAAACTTCTGCCAATGCAAAAAACGGATAATCACATTGTGGCGTATTTGTTAGCAATAAGAAATAGTTATCTTTGTACGGTAAAAATTTGTCTTTCACTGTAAGTAAAATTTTCTGAAAAAGGAACTATAAACAAATATTAAATTGCAGTGAATAATATGAATGCTGATGCAATTAGAAGTGCAGGGTACAGTAGTCTGAAACTTTCATTAAAATGTACCAAAAATAAGATGTAATAATTGATGATTAGAAGCATATGTATGCAATAAACAAATATAATAATAATTATAGAAATTAAATGATAGGAATATGTCTATTAGTTGTACAATTATTTCAAATGTTATATATATCTAAAATATTCATGATAAAATGTTGAGTTTTAATTCTATCTATCTATCTATCTATCCATCCATCCATCCATATGATACATGTAATACATGTAAGAATCTTAAAAACATCATGTTAAGTAAATGAAATGGAACACAAAGAGTGTATACTCTATGATGCCATTACCAAGATCAAGAAAAGGGAAAATTAATACATGATTATATAAATCAGAAAAGTGGTTGCCTACAGATAATGGTAGCGGTCTGAAAAAAAAAAAAGGCCCTTTGGGGTAGTAGTTATATGAGTGTACACGTGACTACAGTCCATCACTTGTAAGCTTAAGATTTTACCCAAAAGAAAAAAAGTAAAATAAAAATATTTTAAGATTTAAAAACTACTGAGATGACTTATCTACAATATAATTTTAATAAAGCAAATACTAAAAGGTGTTCATCAGAAGAATTCTAGCTAGTTGCACAGAAAAACAGCAAAGTATAAGGGACACAGAATGAGTAATTTGTAGCCAAATCAAGATATAAAGATATTTTAATAATGTTCTATTGTGCTTAAAATGTATATGAAATTAAAATAAGTGATTAAAATAGCATACAAGAAAGAAATAGACAAATCGAGTTAAAGTTATGAAAGGTCACTGAGTTGTGAAAACATTGCAAAAGTACTAACATTATATAGCTTGATATATCAAAAATTATTTTGTAATCTCTACAACTGTGAAAAGAACAATAAATTATGCATAACTAGAAAGCTATTAGAAAGAAAATGTTCTGTAAGTAGACAAGAAAGGAGATACTCAGTAATAAGACTTATTAAACCTTCAGTAAAGATATAAGCACTTATGTATTTAGAGCTGAATCACATTGTTGTATGCCACTTTATTTGAAATTTCCCCCCAAAAGTAAAACAAATTGATGGCTAAACATATAGATGGAAAAATTCGTAAAATGGTTATGAACTAAATATAGCAACATAAAAGAAAGTTGGAAGCTACACTTAAATTCAAATATGTCAATGATTACATAAAATAACATTAACTAATTAATTGAAAGTTAAATCATGTAAGATTGGGTTTGAAAGGGAAAAACATCCTATGTCACCTACAAGTAACTCACTTTCAATATGAAGATACAGAAGAAAAGGAGATAAAGCAAAAAAATGGAAAAACACTACCCAAAAGGAAACTCATGTAGTTATAATACTATCTGACAACATAAAATTTAAAGCAACACTACTAAGGTAAACAGGCATATCTCTAAATGATATAAGGATGATTTAACAAAATACATAAAAATATTAAATGTGAAAGTGCCTAATAGCATAAACTCATAATATGTAAAGAAAAATGTCAGAAACTAAAATAAGAAATAGTTAAGTTCAGAATGACATTAGAAGATTATAATCTATGTCTTGTGGTAGCTGGTAGAACAAATTAATAAAAAACATATAAGGATGAAGAAAAGTTGCTTCTGAATGAGAATTATAATCCAATTTTCTTTTTTCTTTTTTTGAGACGGAGTCTCACTCTGTCTCCCAGTCTGGAGTGCAGTGGCGTGATCTTGGCTCACTGCAACCTCTGCCTCCCAGGTTCAAGCAATTCTCCTGTCTCAGCTTCCTGAGTAGCTGGAATTACAGGCGCACGCCACCACGAATGGCTAATTTTTGTATTTTTATTAGAGACATGGTTTCACCATGTTGGTCAGGCTGGTCTCGAACTGCTGACCTTGTGATCCGCCCACCTCAACCTTCCAAACTGCTGGGATTATAGGCGTGAGCCACCACACCCAGCCTATAATCCAATTTTTATATGTAAAACAGTACCAACCACTGAAGCTAATCTTTTTAAAGGCCCATGCGATATTTACCAAAACACAAATATTCTGGGAAATGAAGCAAGAGGATACTGTATTACCAATGTAAATTTAAGATTGACATCACCAAATAAAAGATAATTAGAAACAAATCAAGTAGCATACCTCTATATATCCAAGGGATGAAAGCCATACAAAATCAAAATTACAGAATATTCTGAACTCAGTGAAAATTAAAATATGGCATTTATAATCTTTTGTTATGTATGCAATGTTGTATTTAGGGGAAAATTGTAAAGTTATAAATGTATATATTAAAAATAAGAATAATCATTTTTATATCAGTATTTTACTATGACCTTTGTAAAAAAGTAATAGTTTAAATTAAAAATAATAAAATCAAGGGAATAATGTAAAGAAGGCATGTTTATTACGGGCAGGCATGTGCGCAGCATGACAGGGTCCAAGCGATGCCCTGTTATGTATGCGTGTTTTGTTTTCAATAATTCACTTAGCTGTGTTCTTTTGAGGTGTGTACTTTTTTGAGAGTATGTTTCATTGTATAAAAATAATGATTCCAACTTCATCCCATTAATGTTTCCCTCAATTGCTTTAACATCCCTCCCCAGATAGATCATATCTAAAAAAGGTGGATCTCAGCTGTTGTGTCACAAAGATTTGGAAGGGGTCAGATGTGGCACTGTGCCAGGGCCTCTAATTCACAGTCACAAAGCATGAAAACAAGGGACAATTATGAGGAACAGTTCTCTACACACCGCCAGTGACCAAGTTACAAAAAAGAAAAAGTAAAACTTGTAGACATCCAGGAAGGGAAACAAAGGCACAGAAATCAGGATGGGAATAGATTAAGCAGAAAAGAAAGCAGGCCCAAAAGATTTCTTGTGTTGGAAAACAAGATTGTGAGGAAGTGTGCTATTCTAAGGTAGGCTCTCAAGCTTGATAGTGCTGGGAGAAAACTGGCTCCCTATGAAGCAAAAATATTTTGTTTCAACTTGGTGAGAGTCAGCACTCCTCTGGTTGTGGTGGCTTCAGTCCTCTTCTCCCACTCCTGACTTCTTGTATTGGCCAACACCTTGTTGAGGCATGGCTCATGGGGAAATATGGCTTTGTATTTGATCTCCTTTCTCTCACATGTCAGCCTCTAATCAAAGCAGTGTCCATTGCCTACGCTTAGCACAATGTGTACCACGTCATTTCATGGTTAACTATCCTGAGTATGATCTCCTAGAAACTCATGATGTCATTTTTTCCTTTAGTGAACATTGGAACAATATTGGTAAAATATGCACAAAAGAAGTTAGATGATTCAGAATTCACAGCACATGTGAGTTATATAATGATAATAATGGTAACAAACATTTTCATAGTCCTGACCATAAACCAGTCTCTATTATGAATGCTCAATCAATTATTCCTTAGAACAGGCCTATTAAGTGGATTCTATTATAAACCCCCTTTATATATGAGGACACTAAGGCAGGAAATGTTAATTAACTTTCTCTTCTAACAGAAAAAATAAATGCTGCCTTAAACCAAGGTAGTTTTTAGTTCAAAACTATGCTGTTGGCTATTGGGCTATGCTGCTTCTTACATATGTAGAAACACAAATAAATGCGTATTTGCTTCTTCATTGCCTGCCACCCAACCTCTCTTTTTTGCAGTTAGGACCCCTGAGTTAATCTAATGTATTCTAATTTTAGAATTTATCAACCCAACTTATTTTTTTTTTTGCAGTTAGGACCCCTGAGTTAATCTAATGTAACCTAATTTTAGAATTTATCAATCTGAAAAAATAAAAAATCTTTGATTTTATTGTAGTGAGTTTTTTTAAGCTAGAGAAAGATAACTTACAAATTAATTAAATATTTACTTACTAGCCATTCACCTTTTACCATTTAATCTCATGGCTGTATGCATCTACTTCAGGAGATGTTATGTTATTGTTGGCTGTTTTGGCAGAGCATGGCCATTCAAGGTAAATGCCTTCGTTTAAATCTCAACTCAGTGATTTCCTAGGTAAGCGAGGTCAGGCATATAACACGAACCTCCATAAGCCCAACGTTCTGCTCTGTAGAGATAAAATGATAATTCCTGTTCCATAGAAAAGTGTTGAATGAAGTAGATGAAAAGGCAAAAGTCCTTATACAGTGAGAAAGAGAGAGAGAGAGAGAGCAATCAATCAATGCATGAAAAGAATTATAACACTGTCTTTGACACTGTCCTAGGTGCTTGTGACAAGTACAGAAGAAACAGGTATGATCTGGCCTTTAAAGAGCTTCCATTCCAGTTGAGCCCTGAGTACCAAGAAATTCTAAAGAAGAACAAAAATAGCAATCACAAGTTATAGTTAACTGCTAATTAGTGTGGAGGAAAACAGTTGTCAAATTTAAATATATATGGCTTACAAGGCTCTCTATAATATGGTCTCTATATATCCCAACATCCTCAGTTCATAAGTCTCCACCGGGGCTAGGAGCAAGTGGTTCATGCCTCTAATCCCAGCACTTTGGGAGGCCCAGGGAGGATGATCACTTGAACCCAGGAGTTCAAGTCCAGCCCGGGCAATATAGTGAGAACCCATCTCTAAAAATGAAAATAAAAATGAAGAAAAAAGGAAAAAAAAAGACCTCACTATATTTTTCTGTTTCTAATTATTTATTCGGTCTTACCTGGATGACCTGTATCTTACGGCTACACGTTCTTTCTTCTAGGAATGCCTAAACTGTCTCCATGTGTCTGCGTGGCAAATGCCTAACTGTCCTTTGAGTTCTAACTCAATTGTCATTTTCTATTAACTTTTTTGACTTGTTTACAATGTTGGCGTATCATTTCTTTAGACTACACTATATTAATAGTGTACTAATTCTATCACCTTTACACCAAATTGGGAGATCACATGCTCCAGTTAAAATTCTTATATCTTAATCATTGCTCTAATAATTACTTATCAAATGCCCACAGGCGAATTAGTTAAACTCTTTATGCCTTGGTTAACTCATCTATAAAATAAAGACAAGCTTTTACCAAAATGGTAGTATACACATTAGATAATGTTGGCTGGTAGTAGGTAGAAAACCGTAACAGCTGACATTGTTGAGTGTTTACTAGATCTCAGATATCATTCTAAACTCCTGCATATATCAACTAATGCAAACCCTGTAACATTTGTGTTATTATTTTCCACATACCACAGTTGAGAAATCTGAGTTCCAGGGTATGTTTAAAATCATGTAGAATAGCCTTATTTTAGGACAGATAGTGTTACTAAAATGATTTTTTTTTTTTTTACTTTTGGCCAGTAAAAAAAAAAAATATGATTTTCTAAATATATAGGATACAAAGAGAAATGTATAACAGAAAATAAGAATGATAGTAAATATTTTAACTTTACAAAATCTATTTTCAGAAGGATAAATTAAGGGTGGAATGATTTTTTTTCCTTTTGGTTCTGCGAATGAAAAAAATACTGGTTTTCATTTTAAAAAGCAACAAACATTTATTTCTAATTCTATTCTGAGCTCATGAAATTGCATTATGCTTCATCAGTTAAGATGTAGACACACTCTTATGTTTGAACATGATCAGGCTTGAAAAGTCAAATTTTCTGATTTCTTAATAGGCATCACTGGATGGTTTATAAATTCAATCTATTGTAATGAGTTCATGGAGGAAAATTATGTTGTTTAATATTATCTAACCTGAACGGAGAGGTTCATCAACAGAATTATTTTGCAAATCAACTATGTTATGTTTTACATAATCATGTAAATTACTGTTGTATCTATCCATTCTATGCAATGAATGATATTTAAAGTAACTCTGCACTTGCCATCAAGGTTTAAATTACAAGAGTATGCAGCAGGCGTCTTATGGTAATGTCAAGTAAACATGTTATCAGGCACACTTAGAAACCACATATATACCAGTTTAGTCTCATCTAAAGGTAAAGTTAATTTCTTCAGCCACGATAAAGAATAAACACTTACCTTTGAGCACAGAGGTTGATGTGGGAAGACACTAATCACTTTCTCAGAAAATTTGACTAGACAATATTACCATACTTGGAAGTTACATTTTTCCCTTAAATTGGAGAAGGTTGTCTTCCCTAAAATTGATGTTTGTGGACCTCAGATTCCCCTCTTGAATTTTATACCTTTTCTTCCACGCAACATTTACAATGAGTGCAAAAACTCTTTCTTAAATTTTGTTATAAATTTTACTTTTATTTTTCCATTTTCCTTATTTTTGTCCTCTTACGGAAGAATTACTATTTACCAGATTTATCTAACATATTTTCTCTTTCCAAACCCATACTGAAACACTTCATAAAGGGTTCACATAAAAGTATTATTTAAAAACTGTAAGTATATGTGTCTTCTGTGGTAATGGGAATGATTTCATTGGCAAGAAATTTCAGGATTTGTTAAAATATCTATATTAGGATAAAATCTTACTGAACTTTGAATGAATCTACTGTATGAAAAGTCAGTCTATATTTGAGAACAACTAGTTGGCAGGCATGGGAAATGTTTGAATGCAGGGAAAACCAACTAGTGATTAGTGATAGGCCAAAGTTTTTTCTTGACTGGAAATTCTGTACCTTTGAGAAATAACTAGTGGAAGGCTCCCAAACTGATCTTGTTTACTCAGGTTCCCGAGGGAGTTTACCCATAAGCCACAGAGAATTTAACAGACAAGCTGCAGAGTTCTTGTGCCATGTAAGAGACGTTAAGAAGTCCCAGCTCTTGTAAAGACCATTCGGCCATCAAGCATGACATTTTGGAGACAAGACAGAAATAGATTCATGGTGACTTTGATGACCTTAGTAACTTTCAGTGTAACAAAACATATTAGAATCATTTTATTTTAATCTCTCCAGCCTTAAAATTGATTCAATCTAACCATGGTATCTAATTAATTCGGTTATTCTGAGGAGTAAGGAAGATTAATTTATGTAACAATATTTTTAAAAATATAGTAACATTTCACTTATATGTTCTTTGTTAATAATAATTATTATTGCTCATGTATTTAAAAATAAAGGCTATGAGCTACCAGAGGAAAAACAGAGTGATGAAAAGGTCAAGCAAAGAACAAAACCAGGTACGATTATGACAGGTTCATGGATGATCATGAAGAAGCCAGAATAGGAATAAAGGAGAGAAGACTTTGAAATGTAGAGCATTAGCTCAGAAAGACTTTGAATGCTAGGCAGTGTTGTTCATATTTTATATCATATGTAATAACAAGCTCTATATCTATAAAAAGAACCACACTAAAATAAAAAATAATATTTGAGCTAGAATAAAAAATAATATTTGTGTATTATTTTGATGGTATTACTGACTTATAATGCAGGAGGCTGAAGTTGTGAAGATGAACTTCAACTAAGTGTTTCGATGTCTTGCAATTTCTTATGATTGTTTTCATTCATTTGGATGAGGGTAGTTACAATTTGGAGTGCAATCTGTTTCCATGGAGCAAGGCAAAGCTGATTGACCGTTAATGCAATTAAACCTATGAGCTTGCCTCATTAGTTACATATTTAACCTAAATAAGCTTGTGTGTTTATCTAGAGTAATTGCCCTTGCAGTCAAAAATTTAGAGTAAATAAGATATAGTCAACTTCGTAAGATTTCTTGTGATATATTTCCAGCATAAAATAATTAATTTTAGTGTTATTATACATTTTGTTTTTATATGATTTTCTCATCCCAAACACTTAGAAAACCTGCCTTCTATGAAATACAGCTTGAAATATCTAAATATCTTTTGAAAAAGGAATATTTCATTTTTAGTAAACTTAAGCTACCCAAGTAGCTTACATTTTTTCTTTCAAATCAATATGCTCACCTGCAGATGAGCTATGAATTTCTATAAATGCACTAATATTTCTGACTTGTGTGGGTTAAATGATGGGTCATATATTAAACACATAATCAGGTGATTAGGAAGTATTACATAGTAAAATCTGAAATAAGTAGAATATAGTAGATGCAATATTAATGCTATGCTGGAACTGAATATTAATATTTATTAACTGACTGAAAGTATAATAAAAAAAAGTTACCATTTATTGATCAGCAACTATGCCCATGGCAATGTACTAGAGACTTCATCTACAGATAACAGTCAGTGAGGATGGTGTTTATTTCCCCATTTTACAGGTAAGTAAAAAAGTCTCAGGGAGGTGAAGTATTGTTATAACCCCACCTGCTCCATGAATGTGAGAATCATAATTTACAAGCAGAACTGATGAATACAAATTCAAAATTCATACCATTTTGATGTTTTCTCAGCATCAAAGATGTAGCATTCACCTCACTAAAATGAATAAATATAAAATTTATTAATATATTTAAGATGTATTAATATAAAATATAATATATTAATAATATGTAAAGGCTAAGTATAATATGTGACTATTAGTGTACACATGGAAATACAATAACAAAACAGGGTGTCAAGAGAAATGGCTGTCAAACTACAGGTGGTTTTATAAGGGCGAGAGAGGCCCAGTCAGAAGGCACATGCACCTGCTGACCTGGACTGCTGATCTGATTACCAACAAGTCATTGCTACTTCTTCTACTTGGTATATTTTGATCATATATAATATTTCAGTTGTAAAAAGAATGTGCCTACTGGTTCCATCACTAACTACTGGTATTATCTTCAATGAGTTTTATGCATATTTTCTCATTCTAAAATTAAGGATAGTCAGTGTCTACTTCAAGGCTATGCTGAGGGTTAAGTGCTATATGCAGAATACTTAAAAAGTGCTGGCTACAACATAAGTACTAAAAAACATGACTAATTTTCATTGTTAATGTACTATTATTCCTAGCTATTTATTATTATATTACACTCTGGCAAAATATTTTACTCTGTTTTTATTACAAAAAGAGTGAAATATCAATATTCATGTTTTCATTAGTTTTCAATATGATTGATATGCAAATTCTTATCTTCACCCATTTCCCAAATGCTTACTTTCGTAAAAACATTCAAAGATGATATCTAGTTTCTAGACTACTAAGATAATACAAAATATTCCTGAGATGTGCAGGCCTAAAACGTTTTGATTACATCATAATATAGGTGAGTATGTATGATATAGACAAGTATATTAAAAAAATTAAAAAAGTAATTATGCAACTTTATCACAGCATCAAGTCTGACCAAAACCATTTCTTTGATTCTATTAATTTACTTTCAACAATAGAAGAATTTAAAAATGACACAAAACACTGTAGTATTTTGACTCAGCCATTACTACAAAGGGAAAAGTTTAGTTTTAGTTAAGTTCAGAAGAAACGAAATTCACTCAAGATTTCATGAACTATGCAAGGGAGCACAGTTATTTCTCTTACCAAAGTCTTTCTAAGTCTATTTTTGTGATTAGGGTACATCCAGATTATGGATTTTTGTTTGTTTGTTTGTTTGTTTTTGTTATCCCAAGAGTTTGGAACCAAGGCCTTTATTCACTCAGTAATTTTCTCCTGTTTCTCAAGGCAGGTTGGACACCGCTCTGGAAGCCCACAGTCCAGAGGCACGATGCCAGCACTCAGGTGATCATGTGAGCCAACATAAACACAGAATTACAAACTTTATAACACTTAAGTCTTACAAGTGGCAGGTGTTAAACAGGAATAGCACAGCTATGAAAAAATGCAATAGAAGGAACTGATTAAACTATGAGGCAGTAAGCGCAGGGCAACATGAAAACATACTGGCCTTTCATTGAGGAGTAAAATAGAGAGACTATGTGATTACTTTATCAATTAGGGGTGTTTTGCTAACTTGTTTTGGATAACCTTTTTAACCAAGGTTTCTCAACCTTGGCAACAATACTGACATCTGGACTGGACAATACTGACAATTGGATCCAATCCAATACTGACAATTGGACTGGATCATCTTTTGTTGTGGGGGCTGTCCTGTGAATTGCAGGGTGTTTAGCACCATGCCTAGCCTCCACCTTCTAGATGACATTAGCACTCAGTTGTGACAACCAAGAATATCTCCAGACATTGCCTAATATCTCTTGCAGAAATCTTCTCCTCTAACAAATTGTGAATCAATGGGCTAAAATAGCAAAAAATAAAACTTACAATGGCTGGTACCACTAGAATCTATTTTGCTCACAGAAGAAGAGGCTGCTTCTTCTATTGGTTCATTAAGGACTCTAAGATTCTCTTGCATTTTCTCATTCTTATGCTTAACGTCAAGCATTATGTCCACATCTGAGGAAAAGAAAAAAGAAAAAGAAGGTAGGGAACAGTGCAGCTCTACCTGTCCCTTATCAGGAAAACCAACATTTTCCCTTGCCTTGCACATCAGCCTAATTTTGTTAAACTCTTATGAGTGGGAACTGTGTTTTATAGCCATTCCTAGTTGCTAGAGAAGCTGACTCTCTTTCCCATGTCTCTGTCATGGATGGAGAACAGAAAAAAGGGCTTTTGGAATGGATATTGTGTTACTGACCAAGTGCCAGCCATGCTTTCTAATAACTTCTAAACATTTATCTTATAAAATATTTACTTTTAATTATGGATTTGCCTTTTTTCCACAATATATTTATGTTCTTATTCTCAAATCCACTGTATAAATAATATATTTTAAGTATCTAGTTTTACTTGTAATAATTTAACAAGTCAGTGGATAGAAGATATCATTTGACTCTATACTTACATATTGTATAAACCCACATATATATATATATATATATATATATATATATAATATGTCTGTGTGTACTCTTATTCAGGTGATATTCTTCAACCACCCAGATGAATCGCCATCATTCTTTTGCCATGTTCATTTTTACCACTTATTCTATGCTTATCATTTTGACATTACAGGGACATACATTATATTTTTTCTTATTACCAAGTTTTTAAGCACTTAACTGCAAAATGTCTTCTCATATATTGAAGTTTATGACATGTCTCATAGTAAGAAATCAGTATTGTTTGTGGAATAAATAAATAAATGGAATAGGCTAGTATGGTTTACTGATAATTATAGTGAAATCTTTGTTAAAATGTCGTTATTCTTTTAAGATGTGCACGGCACCACAGTGTTGAATCCTAATGGTACCATCTCATATCATCAAAAGCTTTTTGTATCCCATCCAATCATAAAATAATACCAAATTCAAAAAAAGAAACAAAGTTACATGTGGATAGAGAATGTGCTATAATGCATTAGTGCCTTCTCAATTAAAAAAGGAGATCAGTAAATACGCAAACACCACTCACACCAGAAGGTAACATTTCTGTCAAATAAAGCAGCCACTTAGAGTGGACATAAAAGATTAATGCTTTCACCAGCCTTCACCATTCAGCTTTCTCTCTCACTCTTTATGGAGTGATGGAAAAAAGTAAGCAATAAATCAATCAAAATGATGCAGTGATATGTAATACAAACATTCCTGATTTCTCCCCTTCTTTTCTTTCTTATTTATTAGAGGAAAGATAAAGTTTCCTTTCAGGTATGTAGCCCTGGGCATCCCACTATTAGGTTTGTCTTACAAACCCTGGTGCCGGTTTGAGGAGCAGAAACAGCCTCTGCTGGAATCAAGGTGTTGACAGAGGAATATCTGGTACGATTGATTCTTCAGCTGGTAGACTTTCTTTAGCTGCCTCTCTTCTTCCAAAGGGAAATGGCATAAGGACGCAAGCACAGAAATAAAAATAGTCTTCAGGAGAATTTTAAAAAAAAAAGCACCTCACGATGCAGTAATTTGGTCTTTCTTTTTTTTTTTTTTTTGGTTCTATGGATGTTCTTGAAATATACTAGAGATACATGTGCCCAGCTTCCTGCTGAGCCTCTCTGTCCTGCAGACATCTGAGCAAAAGCTGTTGCTGTCAGGGATTTTTCCCAGTCTTCTCAGAAGTTCACTCCTGCACAGTAGGGTCTTAGAGGAAAAAAGATTAAAGTCCACTTATGTAGTCTGAAATATATGGATGTAGAATCTTGTCAAAATATGTGTCTCTGACTAGAAAGGCAGCTGGCATTAATGCATTTAACATACAAGGAGAACTACCCCCTGAGTAATGGTTTTCAGTCTATTTGTTCCACTCTGACACATAAACAGACAACACTCACATATGTACATTATCCAAAGTCACATTAAATATCCAGTGAAAGAGTAATATGATTAACATTCTCCAATTCATTCTTATTTAAGAAAGGGTAAAATGTTGCAATTTTTGATGTTTTATCCTTAGGAACAAATAGCATATCATTTATTTCACCATTACCTGATACATTAGTGAGCTGTGACACTTGGGTGAGAATTTCTGATACAGAAGGCGATATCTTGAAGTTACTTTGGAAAAACAGCTATTCTAGTGCTTCCTGAGACCACAGTTGCCCTGGGAAACTCTTGGTAGCACGTCTGCTTTGTTTTTATTGTAAGAAAGGTCAAAGACAGGAATTTTGCTTTCATTCCCTCCTCCGGACCTTTGAAGAAGTATACTTTGCCAACCCTTTCTGAAATCGTAGGCTCTACGTGTTCTCTAGTTTACTTTGTTTCATGACCCTGCAAAATAGTCATTGCTTCTAGCACTTGTTTTACATTTTTGTGTCTTCTAGATTTTGCAAAGATATAAGGAGACTCTGTGTGTGTGTGTGTGTGTGTGTGTGTGTGTGTGTGTGTGTGTCTCCTTGTCATGGAGTACTTTTCTAGAAGAGAGTAGAAAAATAATGACTTTACGTTATAATCTTCCTGGATCTCAGACTAGAATTTAGATTGATTTGTTATGAAAGGGAGACAGCCGTATATCCCTTTAAGTAATCCATTAATTTCACACCTATTGGCTACGGCATCTGTCATATATTGAGTTACACATCTCCCTGAAACTTTCCAACTCCAATCTAGACTCAATTACTCGATTTATGTAAGTACCAGACTGCACCGTGTTAATTACAATCTTGATATTCTTTAAATCTTGATATCTATCAGCAATTTTTGGCACTTTACTTTTTCTTATGAATTTGTAAAATGTCTTATGGAGTTCCAAAAAATTGATGTATTATTTTTATTTTAATTGTATTGAATTTATACATTAATGTGGGTAGAAATTGATGCTTATATCTCTTCATTTATTCACATTTCTATTTTTGTCCTTCAATAATGTTGTGTAATTTTTGACAAGAATTTTAAGTTTTGTTACATATTACTATTAATCTTAATGCTCCTGATTCTATTAAAAATACATTATTTTTCCAAATTTTACATTTTCTAATTGGTCATTACTGATATATAATGGTTCACTATTGTTACTGAGAGTCCTGAAAAATTTTCCTTTGCATTATTATGATTTGACTTTTGACATTCTATGATTTTTTTATGTAGAAAATTAAAACATCTGCCACTAAATAAAGTTATTCTCTTCCATCCACATCCTTTTTCTCTCTTTTTATATCTTTCTTTATTAAATCTTCAATAAAAAAAGCATTAGACATTAATTAAGTATAGTGAGATTAATGTACAGAAGTCATGGGGAAAAAATAGATTTTCCATGATATGAGTATGCTGCAAACAAGATCCAACCTCAGTTAGTATTTATTTTTTAAATAATAATCTCCCCTCTGTCTTCAAGTTAATTCCACTAATTCTATCTCAGGCAATCAAGTTGTTGGTGGAAGTTTTTATCATGGCTCATTTTTGTTGTTTCTGAACATTCAGCCTCTGTTCATATCTGATCTGGTCTTTGTCACCAGCTCAAAACCTACCTAATCTCAAAAGCTTTAACTTTCTCAGACCAAGATTCTTGCTCTCATTTGATTTCCCATAGCAATCATTTTCAGGGCAATTTTCTGAATATTAATTATGCATAACAATAGAACAATTATTCCACTGTTACAATGTGTTATGTTTAAGACATAATTTAAAATTTTCACCTTGATATGTTGCTTCTCAAACTGAATTTTAAATGCTTTGAAGCAATGGACTGCTCACTGTATCTTCCCCACTAGTCAAAGGCTGATATTTACTGAAACAGACACTCATCAACTTGTGTTCATGTTTCTTCTATGGCCCTCACAAAGCTTTCCCAGGATTCTTTGAAAATGTAGGGATATTGAGTGAGTACTTTCCTAAATAAGATACAGAATTTTTCATTATTTTCATAGAGCAAGACTAGTGGTAGTTTTTAAAAATATAGTGTATAAAACTCTGCATTTAAAAAAATTATCTTGAGTATGCAATTTTTTGATAATCTAATCCAGAAATAAACAAATTTCAAAATTAAGGTGGGGAACTTTTTCAAAAAGAAGGATTTAGTGCATAGGCTCATACTTTTCCTCTCAAACTGCCCCGTCTCAAAAGCAATTTTCATGGAAATTTCATATATGTACATACATATGTGCGTGTGTGTGTATAAAAATATATTTACATATATGTATATACATTTGTGTATGTTTACATGTGTATGTATAAAAATATATATGTGTATACATTTTTTTCACACCTGATTTCCCATAATGTAACTTGATTTTACTCTATGTATTTAAAATTATTTGTCTCATTAATATAGGAAGCAAAAATATGAAAGAATAAAGACTAGAGAGGTAGGAGGATGAAAAGATCCCGATATGTTATAGACTGAATGCTTATGGCCCTCCACTCCAAATGCATATGTTGAAATCTAATCCCCAATGTGATCATATTTGGAGGTAGAGTACATCTTGGGGGTGATTAGCACACAAGGACAGAGCCTTTATGAATCGAATTAGTGCCCTTATAAAAAAGACTCCAGACAGCTCTCTTGTCCCTTCCACCAGGTGAAGACATAGAGAGAAGACAGCCGTCTATGAACCAGACACCAAATCTGCAGGTGCTTTAATCTTGGAATTCCCAGCCTCCAGAGCTGTAAGAAATAAATATTTGTTGTTTAAGCCATTCAGTTTATGAGTTTATGATATTTTTGTTATAGCATCCTGAATGGACAGGAACACCACATACTTAGGATTTTTTTTTAACAGGAGAGTATAGCTTATGAAAAAAGAATTAAGAAATCAAATTAGATCCTTCAGAACAAGAAAAATGTCAGGAATTTAGGGGAAAAAATGTAATGGTGAATGGGAAATGAAGATAAAGGAAAAGGATGCTGACTGTGGAAATGATAAAGGGAAACTCCTTAAGTAAAGAAAAAGTGAGTGGAGAAACTTATGGCCAAAGGGTCAAAATTGCCACATGTGAAACATTTCCAAACTGATTTCTTATTACTAAATGTGAAATAATTTGGGTGTGGTTTTTGGGTGTATTAAATTGTTTTCTCTCTGTGGCAAGACTTTGGAATTCCTTTCAATTTTGTAGGAACTGTGATGTTTTCCACTGTTGTCATAAATTGAATTCATTGTTCTGAATTTCTTGCAAGGACTTGTGACTACCATAGTTCTAAGAATTTCAAATCCCCCTAAAAACTATCACTTGTTAACCTTGACTATAGATTCTATATAATATATATCTATATGATATATTATACATATTATATATTATAGTATAATATATAATATGCATATATTATTATATATGTATATATTATAATTATACTATAATATATAATATGTATAATATATCACATAGAATATATATATATAGAGAGAGAGAGAGATACACATACGTTTCTTATTATAAGGACAGCTTGATTTGGGACATATCTCTGAAATATTTCAATTCCACTCATTTTGAAACTTAACAAGGGATTGTGGTCAATCATAAATAAATGGATTTTAAAGAAGTACATTTTTTCACCTTTACTGGAAACTGAATTTTTAGTTATGTTTGAAAGAATTAAGCTTAACACTTTCCAAGGGCTAAACGTAACTGTCAGATAAAGAGAAATTAGAACTACGTGATGAATCTACTGAAAGATAGACCAGAACCTTTCTCATTCATTCATGCTCTAGTTGTTAAACTAAACCCTGTTTTTTTATTTGGGCTCCAAATTCATTTCTTTTATTATTTAAGTGAAACCTTATGACATTCAAAAGCAACTTGGAGTTCATCTGCAAACCAAAGCCATGAGAAGAGAAAAAAGTGGGCTGTCACATTCCCGACTGTGGCTGATTTAGGGGTCTAAGTGCTAGTGCTTCTATTTTTCTTCCTTTATTTCAATGTCCTGGCTAGAAACTGGCATTTCCCACTTACTTCACCCTTTCTGATATTGGCACATACCATACACAAAAGAGTGGCCACAATTTTAAGTCATCAATCTTCATGTAATACTTAATCTTTAAGGGTAAGGATAATGTATTTAAAATTTGCTGGTGAAAAAAATGACACAAAATGATATCTTTTACTTTTGAGATCTAGAAAAGCTTTAGGATAATTGTACAAATTTCACAAATATATTTTTTACTTCAAAAAAATACAAAAAATTGCAACCTCGTCCTCAGTTTCCCTCTCTCTTTCTCCTTTTCTTCCTTTTTAGAGTCCCACCATCAAACTCCTTCTTACCTCTTAGTCTTTTATGTGTGAAATGCAAAATATGAGGACCAATATGAATAATGGTCCCCCTAATTTCCCAGGGAAAAGTAATCTATGCTACATTTATTTGACTGCTGGATGGATGTCTCTCTATATGAGAAAATATTACATGTCATAAATTCTAAAAGCTAAAGTGATTCTTACTTCTTTCCTATCCTGAACAATCAGCTTAAGCCACTTATAGATGGGTCTTAATCTCCTCAACTGAGATATGTTGAGGTTTTTCCTTTGTTGATCACAAAGAGGATCTTAGATCCCAAAGGATCTTAGATAATATCCATCTACGTACTACAGAAATTCTCTATTTTCAAGATCTATATAGAATGGGATGGGATGTTTCTAGCCCCTGGTTTACAAGCTCTCCCCACCTTCTTCTTTCAATACAAATTTTACAAATAACAACATCTATCATTTTTAAATTGATTTTGTGCTTTTGGTTTTATTCTCCTACAATATTAGTGACCTGAACAATGTTTCCTTATGTTTTAATGGACATTTGAATTTCTTTTTTGGGTGTGTGTAAAACGTTTGTATTTTGGATGGTCTATTTATGCTAATGATAACAATCCCCTTTCATGCTTGTGGCAAAGATTTTCCACTTATTGAAAGCCTACTGTTAATTGCTAATTTTATCTATCAATTTGGCGCTGGTACTCAGTTGTCTGGTCAAACACCAGTCCAGATGTGACTGTGAGATATTTTTTAGATGTGATTAACATTTAGATCGGTAGATTTTGAGTAAAGCGGATTACCTTACATAATTGGCCTCATCTATTCACTTGAAAACCTTAAGAGAAAAGACTTAGGAGTTCCGGAAGATGGGATTTCTGCCTCCAGACTGTCTTCAGACTCAAGACTGTAACATCAACACTTGCTGAAATTTTTAGCCTGCCCTACAGATTTAGAACTTCACAGCCCCAGAAATTTGATATTTGCAGATGGAAAAATAAAGGTTAGAGATAGGAAGTTAACGAGGGACCAATCGTAGACTAGGGAGAGACAGGGGTTCTGTGTCCAGCAGAATCTGTGCCTTTTTTGATTCCAAAGACTGTGTTCTTTCTATTGTGTTGCTCTGCTTACCTTATTTTAGACATCGGACGCCATAGAAGTAACTCTTTTTTTTTTTTTTTAAACTAAGAAAAAATAAGTATTTTGCAGGTTAGGTTTTTTCCCTTAGTAAATAACAAATGTTTCGTGTTTGTGGGTTTTGTTTGCTTGCCTTTCCTGTTTGTTTTCTGAATTAAAAATAGAATTTGTATCAAAAAGAACAATTATGGCCGGGCGTTGTGGCTCACGCCTGTAATCCCAGCACTTTGGGAGGCCGAGGTGAGCGGATCCCCTGAGGTCAGGAGTTCGAGACCAGCCTGACTAACATGAAGAAACCCCGTTTCTACTAAAAGTACAAAAATTAGCCAGGCTTAGTGGCGGGCGCCTGCAATCCCAGTTACTCAGGAGGATGAACCTGGTAGGCGGAGGTTGCAGTGAGCCAAGATCACGCCATTGTACTCCAGCCTGAGCAACAGAGCAAGACTCCAGCTCAAAAAAAAAATTATGAGTAGCTTCTATACCTAATTGTTTATTTTATACACCATATGCTTTTTAAGGGAGCCAGAAAATCACACAAAATGTGTCCAAAAAATTCAGTGATGGAAATTTTCCCAAAGATATGGACAGTGAGGGAGATTAATAGGAAATGGTGAAACAATTCATTTGCTAACAAAAATAAGAAACTCCCTGGTTCTAAAGAAAGGTGCCATCGGAGTTGTCGGAGGAAACACAAAGTGATCTGCAGCCGCAGGAAATGGCTGTGGATAGGAGCTGCAATGTGAAAAAGAGGAGTGCACCTGGTCTTATATGGAGGGAGGCAGGGGCATAAGTACCCCAAGTTTTCACTCTTTACACTCTCAGCATACAGATTTCTCCCACTAAGTAGAAGCGAATGGTCTAAAAAACCCAACCAATCCACTCCATCAATTGGCCTGCTCTCCAGCATGCAAACAGTAATGAGTAGTATGACTTCTTTTTTGAGGGCAAATAGAGACTGCTTAGCACATCGCACACGAAAGAGTTTATTCACTAAAAGGAAAACAAAACTTGACTAGTTTTTGCTCTACTCCCTTAGAACTTTATTAGTGTGATATAAAAAGAATGGCTGAAACTTCCAAAGTGTATTACAAAAGTAAATAATTTAGGTAATTCCCAGAATATGTCATGAATGCCTTAAGAAAAACAGATAAATAATGATCAAACTGTAAATGGTTTCCTTTTGATAAATCACTGTTTCTGTTCTCAATAATTTTAGGAGTCTTTCCAATCCTACTGGCCTTAGCTTAGGGTAGTTTCAGCCTCACAGGTAACTTCCGTTTTGTACAGCATGACAGTATTGAAACGAGCAAAGCCGTGTCTTCTACAGACCCATCAACTGTTGTTTCCATTTCTATTTCACCTGCCCAGTCATCCCACTCACATGGCCTTTGTCCTGTGTGCAGTTGCTTGTTTTCTATATCAAAGCTAGTTATAAGGAAATGAAATGACACATCCAGTTGTTCCCAGGAGTATAGATAACTATAATCATACCTATGTGTTCTGAATAGGTGACAAATGTCTGATGGGTGCTCCAGACATGGGTGCTCCCCAAATGTCTGATGGGGGTATGAGAGATGACACAAGAGCTCTAGCTTACTGAAAGGTTGTGGAACTGGTAAACGCAGGATTAAAGAAAACACACAATTCAAGAAATTCTCAGAACTTTTTTTTTTTTTTCAGACCAAGTTTCACTCTTGTTGCCCAGGCTGGAGTGGAATGGTGCAATCTCGGCCCACTGCAACCTCTGCTTCCCGGGTTCAAGTGATTCTCCTGCCTCAGCCTCCCAATTAGCTGGGATCACCTGCATGCATCACCACGCCTGGCTAGTTTTGTATTTTTAGTAGAGATAGGGGTTTCTCCATGTTGGTCAGGCTGGTCTCGAACTCCTGACCTCAGGTGATCCGCCCACCCCGGCCTCCCAAAGTGCTGGGATTATAGGTGTCAGCCACTGCGCCAAGCAGAACTTTTTGTTTGTTTGTTTTTCAGCCATGCTTATCAGAGCATATTTTTTCACAAAGCTAAGGATTTACAAAGCATGTTTGCATGTTCGTTAATTCCATTGCACTTTAGGACTGCCATGAGGAAGAATTGGCGGATAGCTTCTTTCTTTTTACATACATGGAAACTCACATCTTAGAGAGGAGAAATCAGATTGGGGTTACACAGCTAGTAGGTAATAGAACTGGTGGTTTCCACAATTTACTTAATTTGGAAATGTTATTAAATACTGCTTAATGTTTAAAAGATTCTTACTTTCCAGTGAGTGCTATGAGTCAGTTATCTATAATTATACTATAGAACTCTGTAGAGTAAACAAAACATGGTTTGAAATACTGTCTTCATATCAGAATCACCTACAAATCTTTAGTATATTAAGACTCTTTGAGAGTCGCACTAAGACCCTTCCCATGTACAGTCCAGAATTTTAAGTCAGTTAACTAAATAAGAGTTCATAGCAACATTTTATTGTATGGTCATACCATAATTCATTTTCCTTCCTGAAAAAAATATAAATAACACTATTGGAAGTTGGAGATATGGAGTAGGAGGAAAAGATTGGCAATCTAATTGAAATAGCAAGAATAAAATCTATCTTGAATTGGAGAAGCATATTTATACTTCCACTAAAATTTATCAAGCATTTTGAGAATGAATGATGACAGCAGTATTAACAGTTGACATATAAATAATATGCTGTAAGAATTTAGCTTGAAAAATTATTTTATGAGTTTTCTTGCATTCAAGGTTTCTGACATTTACAGTAAATCTTGGGATACATTTCTCATTCTTTATTTTCCTGTTTTCATTGTTAAACATCATGGATATTTGAGCCACTACATTATGATTCACAGTAATTCCTGTTAGATTTCTTCATTGCAAAGCTGAATAAAACAAGTATTTCTTTTGAATTCTTTTAAATAAGTGAAATAGCTATACTTTGTTGTTATCAAGGCTTAATTTTGGGTTGCAATGCACAAAAATTTCATATTTCAAACCATAAATTACTTAAAATTTTCTGTGTGTGTATCTAGAAATACCTTCCTTCTGTATATCAAGAAAAAGAAAGTTCACTATGGTAAAATTTATTTGCAGACATTAAATCATGATTTCTTTGGACACATTTATCTATATACCAATTAGAGAGGTAATGATTCACACACTGAGTGCTTAGTAAATCTGAGTTATCAACTGGGGATGTGAATATTCTACTACGCCTTTCTTGTTCTATGTCTCTAAATTTCTCAAAAGAATTCTTATAAATTCTCTGAATTTATAAAGATCTCTAAGTTTAGTGAATACCTTAACTGTTTATGATTTAACTTAACTCTGTCAATGATAAAGAAGTATTTACTATATGAAGGACATAATTTCCCAATCTCTTAGTAAATTAACTCTTTCTGTGAAATTACTATGCACTTATTTATCAAATATTTATGAAATGACCATTAAGTGTGAATCACTGTATGTGTGTCCCTATGACTGTTATATAGACAAGCAATTCAGTATAAGTATTAGATCTTGCACAATTGTGACAGGATCTCCAGAAGTGATAGTTTAAAGGGGGAAATGGAAGATCGGAGGAGTTACTAACAAGCCAAGCAGAGAAGCTAAGCTCTTCTAGCTTTCAGAGTGGAAGAGGGAAATTGCATGTGGCAGTCTATGGGAAGCTGTTGACTTTTTGTAGCTATCACTTCTGTTGATTCACAGTCAAGTTCCTGGTGGTGCTCTAGGGTTCGCTGTGGTGAACTGGGCTATGAGTTGGTCAGAAGAGTAGAAGAGGAGCAAAGGACAGTAATGACAGGAAGGAACTTATTAGAGACCTCTGCATTTATTCGTCACCACATCTGAGTCTTACAGTGTTCACAGAGTAATGGTAGTTGTTTTTACTCTGCCTTCCAAATATGCCATAACTTCCACTTTTGACTAATTCTAACCACCTATTACATAGAACCATTTAAAAACCACCTCCATAATAATTATTTTACTTGTGAGACCAAAAAGAAAGTAAGCCAGGGCAACATAATGAGACTTCGTCTCTACATCTCTATTTCTACAAACAGAAAATTAGTTGAGCATGGTGGCACACACCTGCTCTAGCTACTTGGGAGGCTGAGCCTGGAGTATCACTTGAGACCAAGAGTTCAAGACTACAGTGAGCTATGACGACACCTCTGTACCCCAAATGTGGGTTAGAGATAGAAACCACGTCTCCAAAACTAAAAAGAAATTATGTTTTAAACAATTTATTATTTTTTCTGTTACTCGTACCATATTTCAGATCAGATTCCCCGGAAGTAACTTCTAAGAGCTAGATTTATTTGAGATTGATTTAATAAGAAGTGTTCATAGGAAACTCTGGTAGAAAAGTAGGAAAATGGAACCACAAAAGAAAGGATGTCAAGAAGAGATGTGATATCACACAAAGTTCCATAGTGGGCAACTTTGGATCTGTGCTAAAGGGGAGCTGTAGAGGAAGTATAGGTCCTATCTCCAAGTGGTCCTGATTAGGGCAAAGGAACTGGAATACTAATGTTCTTGCCTCTGTCTGATACTTATTAAGAGATGCACGTGGAAGAAATGTACATATACAAGCTTTTCCATATTCACAGAATTTCAGGAAAAGTATACTCTGGAAGTTTGTTGGCAGTCCTCGAACAAAGGGAGACATAGCCATGGCTATTGGTACTGAAAGCATAGTGGCCAAGGGATCCACAGGGAAGTGGCAAGAGCATCTTTCCACAAGTGACCCTAATC
Source organism: Pan troglodytes (assembly GCF_028858775.2). NCBI lineage: Eukaryota > Metazoa > Chordata > Mammalia > Primates > Hominidae > Pan > Pan troglodytes. Next base: position 81,408,215 of record NC_072413.2, read on the forward strand.
CTAGGTAATACTCTTGCTGCTGTAATAAGTAATATTTTTTAAAAGTATACTCACATAAGAACAAAGAAAGAGAAACCAAAAGGTAAAAAGTTGGTGGTGTTTTGTTCTTTTTAAATTTAAAAACATATAACATTTTTCTGATTTCCAGAATTTTATTGAATATGCCCATAAAAATAAAAAAAAAGGAGAGAAAACTAAAGAATGGTTATTGTGGTGAGGTGGTTTTGTAAAATTTAGTTTTTGTTATTCCTTGAAAGGGGATAAGATATACTGTTTTCAGAATATTGCTTTACATATACTATTTAATTAATTTTCATTGGAACCTTGCTATTTACTCATTGCAGCTATTAAAACTAGGATACATTATTTCAAGTTATATTTTCTTGTGTTGGTGGCAGGGCCTGAAATTACTTGAATCATCCACATTTGGGATTTTGTAAATTAAAAAACAAACAAACAATGTTTTCCTTGGTAGTTTATTAATCTAACCCTCCTTCCATCTCTTTGTTCCTTCCTTCAAGGAGTGTCTGTTGAATGCCTGTGGTGTGCCAGGCATTGTTCTAGGAAATGGTAAAAACAAAACAACAACAACAACAAAACGATAACAACAACAACTAAAATAGATATACTTGCTTTCACACAAAAAAATCAGCCTGATGGAGTACATAAATGGTAATTTTTAAAAATCACAAAACTTATTTTTGCAAACTGCAGTATGTACCTGGTGTGTCAAATAAGCACATAACAAAAAGATATGCCCCACCCTGTGAAGCCATGGAAAACACACCCACAGAAGCATGCTGAAATATCCCTGATTCGACAGGGTGGACTAGGGGATTGGTGTGTGTGGGGACATGCTGGCAAGGCAGGCAGGTGAACTAGAATGTGCAGAGCCCTTGAGGTAGCCACAGAAAGACACATTTGAAAAACTACCTGTCCTTGTGGATATCACAAAGAATGGGTGACGGGTAACAAGGCCAAGGTAGGCCAGCAAAGACTGACTAAGGGAAGGACTTGCCACATGCTATCCTAAGGATTTTGGCCTTCATGGTAAGAAAAATGCGGCAGTTTAGGTGGATCATGCTGGAGGAAAGAGTTTGATTTTGAAATTGTTGCATTTCAAATGCCTTTGAGATACCAAACTGTAAATATGGACTAGTCAGATATATTGTCCTGAAGATCAGAACAGATCAGAACTTGTTAGTTGGATATATTGTTCTGGAGATTTGTATTAACTCTGTGTGATTTATATTAACTGTGAGTGTTCTGTTCCATCCACACTTATTCCATAAATATGCATGAGATAGAACAAGTACACTTACACAGAGTTCATATCAGTCTATCTTATCAGTCAACATATATAATGTCTAAACTTCAAGTTATTTTCATGAGTATACGTGTTGTGTGCTAAGAGACATAATTAGGAAGCTTTCAGGGAAAAAAAGGAGTTTTCTCAATAGAATCTGCTCATCTGACAGATGAATCCATAATTTTATATAGTTTTTAATGTTTGATATTTCTGAGCAATGATCACAGAGTTTAATGGGTTTTTATGTAATACATTTCTAATAGGTCATAGTTTTATACTTCATAAAAAGTTTTGTTTGGCATTGAAAAATAATATTTGGAAACAGATTGACAGCACTAGACCAGCTTATATGGGAATAATTTAAAATTTATAAGCTTATTTTACTATAATAAAATTGTTATTTAATATGTAAATATATATTAGGTACCTATATACCTATCCTATCTCTAAAACTTCACATATGAGAATATATATTCACTCAAATATCTGCTTTGGAAAATATATTTTTTAAAAAAACACTTAGTTTCTTACACAGAGAGATAGGTATGAGTATCCAGAACTGTCAAAAAGTGTGCTTTCATTTGCTAAGTATTAACCAGCAATGTTAAATTAATTATAACTGATTTATCCTAAGTAAATTCAGTCATATTGTACATTTAGTAAAAAATATTGACAAAAACCTTCTTTTCTAGAATATGATAGATCATAGTGGGCTAATAATTACATCTCATCTATTAGAAAAAGCTGGACCAATTTTTAAAAAATATATAGAGATATCAGAAATCTCTGAGCTAGCTATGGAAAGTATAAAACCAATACAAGGTTAGCTGAAAATCACTGACAATTTTCCCATTTAGGAGGCATTTTAGGTGTGAGTGGGGAGCTGCTTCCTAAAATTGTTACTTCTGTGATACCTTCATGGTTTTTTTTACCTTTCGAGTTACCTAGGTAACAGTTTTATATCTAGTTAAAAAAACCTCTTTATATCAATTTATTTCTGTTAAAAAAACTAGTGTGATCTATATTTTCTAGCTGGAGTTTGACTAACAGGTGGAATTTAACATGTATTTAAAACGAGGAATATCAAAACAAGGATCTCTGAGAAAAAATATGAAATGAGAAATAATAAAGAAAAGAATGAAATAGAATTCTTGTAGATTTCTTCAGTTGTGCATATCCCCTACTGAGAACATGATACTGCTCTAAAATTAATCATGCTGAATAATTATTCTATAATTGCAGATTAATTTTCTTTGGTAAATGTGATGGTTAATATTGAGTGTCAACTCAATTTGAAGGATGCAGAGTATTGTTTCTGGGTGTGTCTGTGAGGGTGTTGCCAAAGGAGGTTAACATTTGAGTCAGTGGACTGGGAGAGGCAGACCCACCCTCAATTTGGGTGGACACCATGTAATCAGTTGCCAGCCTGGTTAGGATAAAAGCAGGCAGAGGATCGTGGAAGGATTAGACTGGCTAAATCTGTCCTCCATCTTTCTCCCGTGCTGGATGCTTCCTGCCCTTGAACATCGGACTCCAAGTTCTTCAGCTTTTGGACTCCTGAGTAAACACCAGTGGTTTGCTAGGGGCTCTCGGGCCTTGGCCCACAGACTGAAGGCTACACTGTTGGCTTCCCTACTTTTGAGGTTTTGGGACTCAGACTGGCTTCCTTGCTCCTCAGCTTGCAGACAGCCTATTGTGGGACTTCACCTTGTGATCGTGTGAGTCAATACTCCTTAATAAACTCCCCTTCATATATACATCTATCCTATTAGTCCTGGCCCTCTAGAGAACCCTGACTAATACAGTAAAGATTAAACTGAATGTCAGAGCTATCACTCATGTCTAACGCTGCTTTAGAAGGGATAAATTTTCAGGTGTGTTTGTAAGAAATGTGCAGTGATGAAGTAAGTAGCTAACCCATTTTGTGGTATCCTGGATGTGAAGAAAAGATAGGAAGGCAATTTTATAAGAAAGCAAAATAGAAAAAAACAATTTCAAGATGTAGGTGGATGTTTTAATTAATACAAATAGCTTTTGAGTCATGTTCAAAACAATATTATAACTATTTTAGTGACTAAACATTGTAATAATATTTACTGGTTAGTAATATGATCCACCATGAACACCCAAAAGCAGTCTTCAATTATAGCAGGTGTAGGGAGAGTGAGCTTAAGGATTTTCTTTTAGATTGTACAATGTAGGTGTAGAAAATAGACAAATATGAAGTACTTTTGTTGTAATGCATTTACCTTTTTAGCAAATAATTTATATAGATTTCCAAACAGCGTATTTTAAAATCACATATTATCAGTTTTATTTTCTCTGTGTACCCAATCTTTTCAACTAGGAACGATTCTTAAATTTCTTCTCAATATTTAAAGGAGTCAAAGTTATTTGTCACCTCTCCATTGTTTCCATAAAATAATAAGATTTATATTAAGGCAGCAGAAATGCATGAACTAGAAGCAAAATATGTTTAGCTGTCAGGACAGAGTGGGGTAGCCAATTTTGGTATCCAACTCACTGAGCTTTTCAACATATGTTTCAACATCTCATGACTTGTTACTTATAGCACAATTCACTTGACTCTCCCCATCATAAAAATAAAAATATATAAATCATTCATCTTCCTAGATTTTCAGACATAAACCTGGAAACATCTGTGGCTTTTTGGTTCACTATGCAATGTTCAGACCAGTCATTTAGTGTTTGACTCCCCACCCAAACACCCCATGCTCTCAATTCTAGAAGCTGTTTTTAAATGAACTACTACCTGTCCAAACCTGAATATTTTGACAGAGTTTTGGGTTACTTTTTTAGTTTTCCCTTGATAAGTTTTACTATTAAACCAGGATTTCTTAAGCTAATGACAGTTATGACCTAAAGGCAGTGAAAAACACCAGTATAATATTTAAGGCTGAAACATCTGGTACAGGAAAGACCAAGAGAAAAAAGGAAATATTTTATCACTAAGTAAAATGCAAGGTCTGGAATTGTAAACTGTACTCATAAGTTGTTTTTAACTTCAAGGTTTTTGTTGTTTTTTAAAAACTTTATTAGTAGAAATACTATTCACTGCTCACTGTCTCAAAGTCAATAAATAGATGTATTCAGAGAAATATTTTGGTAACATGGCGTATTTGTCTGTTCTTATGCTGCTAATAAAAACATACCTGAGACTGGGGAATTTATAAAGGAAAGAGGTTTAATAGACTCACAGTTCCACATGGCTGGAGAGGCTGCACAATCATGGCAGAAGACGAAGGAATAGCAAAGGGACATCTTACATGGCAGCAGGCAACAGAGAGCTTGTGCAGGGGAACAGCCCTTTTACAAAACCATCAGTTCTCATGAGACTTCTTCACTATCTCAAGAACAGCATGGGAAAAGCCTACCCCAGGATTCAATTACTTGGACCCTCCCACAACACGTGGGAATTATGGGAACTACAATTCAAGATGAGATTTGAGTGGAGACACAGCCAAACCATATCACACGGGAATGAAGCAAGAGAATCTGGAGGCAAAAACGGCTGTACAATGATATAAATCCTATTGGCAGAATGTTCATTGAGAAAACAAGAAGCCTTAGGATTTTAAATGTGATGAACATAACATGTTACTATATGGTCTGAATTGCTTTTAAATGAGTCTTTTTTTATAAGCTATTTATTTTCAAAGAACCTGTATGTATAAAACAAGGAGATAATTCCAGATTTTCTCTATTATTTTTTCTCTCAAAAACTTAGCTCTAAATACAGTTGTCTCTCTTAATTAGACACCATGCAACTTCAGATTTTAGTAAAGATTCTCTAACCAACATCAAAAAAAGGATAACCACTGGCAAGTATGTTTCTCTTTATTTGGCTTTTGTTGCCCAGGTCTTAAGTGGAAGCAAGCTTTCCTTAAAAAATGTGAACCAGGAAGACCAAACTTACAGAGAAGCCTGAGACATATTTTAGTCATTCATTCATACATTTAATCCTTTAACAAATAAAACCATTTCAATAAACACATCATAACAGCTGAATTTAAAAAATAAAATCTCTCTTCCCTAAAGGAACTTACATTCCTATAGAAAGACATGATATGCAGATGGCCAATATAGTATTTTACCCATTAAAAGAGAAATGACTACAAAGTAAAGCAGGAGAATCGGACGTATCAATGAGGACTCCCTAGTAAAATGTACAGTCAAAAGCTTTCACTTTAGAGGTAAGACTTTATGTCTTTTAACTGGGTTTTAAAAGGATGACTAGGAGTTCATCATTCAAATAAGACCAGGATGATGTTTTATTCAGATGACAATATATTTGAACAAAACCAGAAGCATGAGGTAGGAAGAAAGCATTCTAAAGAACTGAGTGGTAGTTTTTTAAAAAACAACTTTTGTTAGAGCAAGAGTCAGGAAAATATACTCATTGGCCAAATCCACCCTGCCACCGGTGTCAACATTTATTGGAATTCTGCCACTCATTCTTTCAGTATTGTCTATAGCTACTTGCATGCTATAAAGGCAGAGTTAAGTAGCTAAGCTAGAGACAGTATGGCCCTCAATGCATCAAATATTGACTATCTGGTCCTTCACAGAAAGAAAATTGCTCACCCATGATTAAAGAAAATTTGTACCTAAAGGAAAGCAAAAGGAATTGTTATGTCCTTGATGATCCACTGAGAGATATTAAAGGAATGAGTAATTTGAACCCATCTGCATTTCCACAAGATCAGTGACAGCTGTGTGGAGACTTGTTGTGAACAGAGTGAGGCCAGGGGCTTAAAAACCCCTGAAGGAACTATTTTCATACACTCACATGAAGACAATTGGTATCATTTGTATGAGTTAGGGTCCATTCAAAAACCAGAAATTGTAGAAATTATACTATGTGTTTCCACAAAGAGATTTCAGAAAAGGAATTCATCAGAAAGTGTTGGGGAGGCCAGATGCAGTGGATCAAGCCTATAATCCCAGCATTTAGGGAGGCCGAAGCAGATGGATGGTTTGAGGTCAGGAGTTTGAGACCTGCCTGACCAATATGATGAAACCCCAACTCGACTAAAAACATAAAAATTAGCTGGGCATGGTGGCGGGTACCTGTAATCCCAGCTACTTGGGAGGCAGAGACAGGAGAATCATTTGAACCTGGGAGGGGGAGGTTGTGTGAGTCGACATTGCGTCACTGCTCTCCACCCTGGGCGACAAAGCGAGACGTCATCTGAAAATAAATAAATAAATAGATAGATAGATAGATAGATAGATGATAGATAAAATAAAATGTTGGGGAGTTGAAGAGGCAAAACAAACACCAACAAGCAACGCCGAAGCAATGCAGAGACAGTAACTGCAGGAAACAACATACCACCTCCTCCCACTCCCCAACTAGAGTGATGGGGTGGTAGAGAAGTTGTTTAATGTATTAGGACTAGAATCACTAAGGAGCCAATCCTCAGAACTGAGTCAGCCATCCTCAGAACTGAGTCCCAGCTCTAACAGGAGGAGCTGCCTACCTGGTGCTGGTACTCCAGGAGCTCAGAGGAAGGACCTTGCAGGGTTAGGACTCTGAAGAAGGGCAGTGCCCAAATGGTGAAGTACTCCTGAGGGGCACATAGAGACTGGTTCCAGGACCGCCTGAGAAAGATATGGTTTCTCCGTGCTTAACATACACATTTTGCACCGATTATATGACAGACATTATTAGCTAGTAGTTCCCCAGTAGTGTGCTGTTACAATCATTAAAGTAACTTTTGTTTCTCACTTACTTTTTTTTAACTTCTCAGTTCTTACCTATTTTACCACCTCTTTGGTAGTAAAATGCATATGTCCAACAATTGAGAGAAATTGCTTTATGAGCTAGTAGTACTTTTTACAAAGGAAATTCAAAGAACTTTTCTATATTTTATACATAGTCCATGAGTCAGGTATTCTCTATATTTTATTGAATGAACACCTGAAATCTTGAAAGTGTGAACATTTTTTTTTCCCTAAATTCAGATAACTTTCAGTAGCTTCAATACAGACCTTCAGATTCACAAGGCACTGATGTTTCTGCGTTGACAAAGCTCTCTTCAAAGCCAAGGAGTATTTTAGAGCAAGCCAGTTATCCAGAAGGCTATTCTGGTATTGCTGGTCCTTTTAACAATATTAACTGTTCATTTGGGTTAAATGTAAAGATTGCCTTTGTTTTTCTATCTTAGGCTAGTTTTCCTAAATAAAGCAGAGCCAGTAAAAGGTTTACATGTAGGTAGTTTATTTGGGAAGTGATTCCAAAGAGTAGAAATGACAGGGTAATGAAAAACAGAAAGAACAATGGCAACTTGTGTTTACACATTGACCATAGGTGATGCTGAGCTTTACTTGAGCCCTGTGCCCCTGGCAAACAGCAATGGCTGAGAAATCTCCCATTTGTGTTCCATGAGAGGGCTTACTACAAAGAACCACCTTTAGATAAGACTCCTGGATGACTGACCCCCTTGTTTACTTGCGATAAAGACAGACACAGACTTTACAAATGCCTATTCATCTCATAATTAACTGAACTGCTTGTTCCTACTCACCAATCTGGATGAATCTCTGCTAACTCAATGAACCTATATTAAGATTTCTTCCCTCAGGTCTCTAAATTTTGGCTCTCTTCTGAGCTTTGGAAACCAACCCTCTCAATGGCTTTTCCATAGAATCAACTGACCTCATGGAAAAAACATTCCCTGATAAACTCTCTAATCATACCCTTGGCTCGGCCTAATCCCGGATACCCAGTTTTGTCTCGTCTTGTTTACTTTTGTTTCTCTGCAATAGTCTCCCTATTGCAATAGTCTCCCTATTGCAATAGTCTTTTTGAATAAAGTCCCTTATTACCTAAGTATGAATTTGCTTTTTTTATTTGACTTATGGGACTCAGAACATGCTATCCCAAGTATGGCACCTTGGCATTTAAGAAAATAGCAGTAGTAGAAAGGTATCTCTGACCTTCTCCCAGCATTCTCCCATGAAGTAAACCACAGAAGAATTATCTGACCTTCCAACAAAGTAGCTCATAAGAGCTTCATTTGAGAGGTGTCCTCCCTGTACCTGGAGAAACAGAGTGAATACACAGAGTCACCAAGACTAATCTGAATAAGTGGGCCTTGCTAATTTTCCCTTAGTTTATTACCATTAGATCGTACTTTTTTGTCCTGCAGTCACACTTCTGCATGACTGTCATAAATGTACACAGATTTCCGTTTCTTTAGGCCTTCATTTCTGAAGTCTCCCATGTCATGTAAAACTTATATAATACATTAGTGTGTTTTTCTCTTATTAATCTGTCTTTTGTTATATGAGTCTCAGCCATAAACTTTGCAATAGGCAAGGAAAAGATACTACTTTTCTCTCCTATATGACTATGTTATCTGAACTTTGTGTATGTGCCCTCTGTCTCCTTCTTTAATACTCTATTAAGCCATCTCCACTTCATTTACTGTAGGCTAGCACTTCTTAAAATTAAATATGGAGCAAATTACCTAGGGTCTTGATAAAATGCAGATTCTGATTCAATATACCTAATAGAACATATAATTCCGTATTTCTAACTCACTTTTGGGTGATACTCATGCTACTGGTCTGTAGGTCACCCTTTAAGTAACAATGTTTCTGACAGTTATTATGCTGCAAAAGGACATCTCATTAAAGACAGGTTCCAAGTGCTTCTAAGTCAATAAATCTCTGTCTTATATTTGAACCCTTTGAACCAGTACTCACAAGACACTGCACATATTTTGTGGGTTTTTTTCTTCCCCTAGGACCTCTTGGTGGTTCTATAATTTTTCCAATATGTGAATAATTTCCTGGTAGAAAAGAGAAGATATTTTCCTGTTGGATTTTGGTGAGCCTGGACACCTCAAACCAAGAGGAAAGAATAAAACAAATAGTGAAAGAAGTAAAGCCATCCAGTGTTCAGTCCATTATGACTTTTGGAGGAGCTTTGTGAAATACTTCTCAGACCTTTCCATTCAAGGAAAAAATGATTTGATTTCTTCCCAAATGCATAAATCCACTAGTTTGAAATTCCTTGTCCTTCTGTGTGCATATGTATAAGATTGGAGGAGGTTTCCATGGGTATTCTATGTAAAGGCTTCAGAAAAGCCCTGGGGTAGGAAGTAAGGAGATAGCATGTTGCTAAAACTTCCATGGATTGAGTCAATGCAGTACTGGCTAAAGCTCAAGGTAAGGCCAAAAGTATTTGAAATGCCCCGGAAGTGTGTTTTTTATATACCATTTATTGTCCTGAACCCACCTTCCTCATGGTGTTCTCCCCTCCCCACTCTCTTCTACTCATGTTTAGGTGCCATCTGTCAGCAATAGCCACTCAATTACCAAATATAGTCCCTTAAAGACTTTTTCTAGCACTGGGCCTGTCTTTTTCAGCCTCTGAGCTCTGAAAACCAGCTCTTATCTAGTCCTACTGAAATAGAGTTCCAGATACTTGAACCTGAAAACCTGCATTGAAGTTAAGCTCCAACTCTGAATCTCTAAGCCGGAGTATTTTATTCTATTCCCTCATCTGAAAAGCAAGGGTAATGATAATAGTACTTGCTAATATGCAAAAATGTAATCATAATATGTGGAAAATTGTTCTGGAAACAATTGAATTCTAAGCAAAATATAATCTGTTGTTTTTATCCAACAATTAATTAATAATAATACATAATGAGGAAAAAGACCTCTAAAGTGCTTAAAATGTGTATTCCTCCCAGAACTACTTGACTTAAAAGGAGGAAAATAAAAGAGCTTCTAATTTCAGCAAATTTTGATGGGAAAGGTATTTTCATAGTGCTGTAGAGGTACTTCTCAAAATCTCCTAACCAGATTATCTGCCTCTTCTTTGACTGTTTGTTCTTCTGCTTAAAAACAAAAACAAAAAACTCAGTATCAGTACAATATAACTATGCTTTTCTGAGCACTCACTTGGTACCAATAATCTTAACTTTTTAAATGTTATCACATTTACTCCTCACAATCAACTAGAAAGACAGATATTGTTATGGTTACAATTTTACATATAATGACTAGTCTTTTTTGTTGTTGTTGAGACAGGATCTCACTTAGCCATCCAGGCTGGAGTGCATTAGGGTGATCTTGGCTCACTGCAACTTCTGCCTCCTGGGCTAAAGTGATTCTCCCGCCTCAGCCTCCTGAGTAGCTGGGATTACAGGCATGCACCACCATGCCCAACTAATTTTTGTATTTTTTGTAGAGACAGGGTTTCACCATGTTGCCTAGTCTTGTCTCAAATGCCTGGGCTCAAGCAATCTGTCTGCCTCAGCCTCCCAAAGTGCTGTATTACAGGTGTGAGCCACCACATCTGGCCAACAGTAGTCTTTAGTGCTTTAAATGATGTCCTAGGTAAAGTACATTTAGTTAATGGCACACCCAGAGCCTGAATCCAGGTTTGTGCAAAAATACTTCTAAGTCCTTTTATACATTGATTTGATAGCCTTGACCACACCTCTTGAATTGCCCTGAGCAATCTTGAGCCTGTCTCATTTTGGTCTAATTATCAATAGTTCATTTCACTAGGAAAATTATCCTACTTTTAATGACAAATTATATGGTCATTCTATTAGTCAGCCTTTTTTTGTCTTGTCTTGTTTTTATATAAAGTTTACAAGTATCTCAAATACTTCATATTTTTCAATCTGTTTTTGGTATTTTTCAATAAAAACAGTCACATTGTCTAAGAAACATTGTATTTCATGAGAACAGCTAATCAGCTTCTTAAGCTCATTTGGGCATGAATGATGCCAAGAAAATATTTGCAATGAAGTAATTGTTATAGCTAATATCCTAAAGTAGCCAACATACATTTGGTGCTAAGAATCAAAGCAAACAAAAAAATGCTAATACATATTTCTTGTGTTTCCAGAACTAACATGTTTCTTAGATTTCTATCCAACATTTTTACATAAGTTTGTTTTGTACAAACACACAGGTATTACAGTTCAGAGAATGTTTAAGCCTAAAACTTTCTAATATGAACTTGTGGAGAAAAAAATATTAAGCTCTCTACCAAAGAGTTAAGTCATCTGTAATGGATTATCCTATATTTAAACTCAAATGTGGTATTATCATTTGTAGAATTCACGTGTTTCTACAGTGTGTTCAAAAACAGGTTTTATAAAATGGCTAATTTGTGGAGCCAACACAGCTGTAATAGAATCATTTTGTGATTTTTGCATCATTTTTATAATTGTCCTGGAAGGAGAAAAAAGTAACGGATTGTTCTTTTTCTACGTATCATCTATCAATGAATTAGGGATGGTAAATTCCAGTTTTCAGCTGCTGATTTCAAATTCACGTAATAACACGAGTTATAGGTAAATGACTTAAAATTGCAATCAAGAACTCTTCCCTTCCAAGTCTTGTTACTTGGTCATAGTGACCTGACTTAGAGTGAAGAGGAGATCTGACTAGGAAACTAACATATTTCATAGATATTTAGATTCCTATGGTGCAAAAATTGACAGAATTTTTACTTTGATAATTAAATTAGAAGTGTAGATTTCTTTCTCTGACAGGTTTAGTGATAAATGTATTTCAAACATTTAGTTAAAAAAATCCACTTCAAACAATTAGTTGGTAATATATTCAAGCATACTGCTTGCCTAATATATACATATACACATATATATACACACATACATATGTGTGTATGTGTATTTAAGTGCCACTTTAACTTGGTATAGTATTGGCTTTGTTTATTTGGGCTACTATTGCAAGAATACCGTAGACTGTGTTGCTTAAACAACAAATATTTATTTCTCACAAATCTAGAGACTGGCACTAGTCTCCAAGGACTAATCCAAGATCAAGGCAGCAGTAGATTTGGTGTCTGGTGAGGGCTGGCTTCCTGGTTCACAGACGAACAGGTGGTTGTGTCTTCTCACTGTGTACTCACATGGCAGAAGAAGCCAGGAATCTCTCTAGGGCCACTTTTATGAGGACATCTATTTATAAATGGTTTACCCTCATGACCCAATCACCTCCCAAAGTCTCTACTTCATATTGGGCGTTAGGATTTCAATATATGAATTTTGAAGGGACACCAACATTCAGCCAGAACATATACATGTTGGAGTTTTTTTTACTAGAAGTAATGATTTTTAAATAGACTCAAGTGAGGCTGTTTATAACTACACAGACTACAAAATGTAGCAAATTAAAGAGCAATTTCATTACATAAAAGTACCTAGAGATATTCTCTATAAAAGTATTGGTATTAGTTTTAATTGTTCTTTTAATTTTTTAATTATTTTTATTTTGTTTTTGAAACAGGGTCTTGCTCTGTTGCTAAGTCTGGAGTGCAAAGTCATGACCTCCTGGGCTCAAGATATCCTCGCATTTCGGTTTTCTAAGTACGTAGGACTGCAGGTGCACGCCACCATGCCCAGTTAATTTTCAAAATATTTTTGTAGAGATGGGGGTCTCACTTTATTGCCCAGACTGGTCTCAGACTCCTGGGCTTAAGTGATCTTCCCGCCTTGGCTTCCCAAATTGCTGAGACTACAGACATAAGCTACCACACCTAGCCTAGTTGTTCTTTTTAAAATAATTTCTTATTTTCAAAAATTTATCTATTTGCATGATGGTATTTTTGTCATATATCTTTCATGATGAATAAATTTCAATTGAAATAAATTATCACTAACACTTTTTTTTTTCCTAATGGATATTGTAATGAAACAGAGAAGTCAAGAACTGGAGTTCAAAAATACTGATTACTGTCTCTTGTTCTCCCATTGTTACTTATTGGGTGTGTGAATATAGGCAAGTTATTTAAGATGCAGGAGTTCAATTTTATTACCTTTCTAAGACAAATGAAGTTGTTTTAGATTTTGGTGCCGATCTTTCCAGTCCTAAAATTTAAACCTTCTCCTCCATATTTTACTTTAGAAATTGGAGTAAATCTTATTGATACTGATGCGCTATTCCTAATAAATTTGTTTTTTAGAAATGTACTAAAGGATACAGGACTTCAGATATGAATGTCTCCCCTTTTTCCAAATTTTAGGAATAATTTAACATCTATACTCTAACAGCAACATTTATTTGGAATCAATTATACTTTTATAATATTCTGTTTGTAATTGGTGGTAAAAGATGAATTATCTCTAATAAACTTATAAGCTTCAAGTTACTTCTTGTGAACAGTGACTATGAATAAATAATAAAATAAAATTATTTATTTTATTATTACTTAATAAAAATGCAAACCCAAATTAAATTTTCATGGAAGTAAGTAGTATAATGACCTCCCAAGAATGTTCACACCCATGAAGAGGTTATGTTATACGGCAAAGGGGAACAAGGTAGTGGATGGAATTGAGATTGTTAACTAGAAGACATTAAGATATAAAGATTATCCTGGATTATCAGGGTGGGCACAATGTGATCATAAAAATTCGTAAATGTGGAAGACAGGGGCAGAAGAGTAAGTGTAAGAGTGATGCAATGTGAGAAGGATTGAAAACAATTGCTGCTTTTGAATGTAGCCATAAACCACGGAATACATGCAGCCTCTAGAAGCTGGAAGGAAATGGATTATCCCGTAGAGCCTCCAGAAAGGAATGCAATCCTGACAGCAAGATCTGTCTAGACTCAACTTCCAAAACTGTAAGATATAATTTTTTTCTGTTTTAAGATGATAAGTTTGTGGTAACATGTTATAGCAGCCACGGGAAAGTAATACAATCACTAACAGGAAAGAAGAGTATCTTACGAATCAGCCACTTTGGTAGGCATTTTGTGTTATACATTTAATAAAGAAAATGATTTTTAAATGACTTCCCAATATCATAATATTCTTTTAAAAAATTTTAGCACACAATTAATTATAAAATACTGTTTGTGTAGTATTGTGTTAGGCAATTCTTGTATTGCTATAAAGAAATATCCGAGACTGGGTAATTTATGAAGAAAAGACATTTAATTGTTTTACATGGCAGTGATAACCCTTGGCTTCTGTGGAGGCCTCAGAGAGTTTTTACTCATGGCAGAAGCAAGAGCTTGTGTATTGTCATATGGCAAAAGCAGGAGCAAGAGAGAAAGTAGGAGGGTGATACCCACTTTTAAATGACCAGATCTCATGTGAACTCAAAGCAGGAGCTCACTTATTACCAAGGGGATAGCCCAAGTCATTCATGAGGGATTCATCCCTATGATTCAAACACTTCCCACCAAGCCTTACCTCCAACACTGGGGATTACATTTCAACATGAGATTAAGACAGGGACAAATATCCAAACTGTATCATTACAATAACCATAAAGACTTTAGAAAAATAAAATATATAAATATAAGCATAAAAATAAGATAAAATAATATATACTATCGTTTCAATGGTATACTCTATGAATGCATATAGAGAAGGTTGGGAAAATAGCGTGAAACATAAATTTTATAGTGCAGGTGAAATGAAAGTTTTTAAATTTCATGTATTTTCATTGTTAAATCACATTGTTCTTACTATTTGTAAAATCAGTATAAAAATCAACCAGTGGGCACCTCAGGGAGCTAAGCCTTCATATAGCCACCTGACATCAATAAGGCAGAATTAGGTGGTGCACGATGGGTTAGACAATACTCTGTATTTCCTTTCCCTACTGTTAGTTTAGCTCAGTGGTGAGCCTCGCTTCCACCCCAAGCCAGTATCAACAAGGTAGAACGACATGGTGGTTCAAGTGAAGGTAGCTGTCACTCCACATTTCCTCTCCACTCTATTCTGCCTCACTCCACTCCTGGTATGACAGTCCCAGTAAAGTGTTGAACTTTTACCTACCCAAACAGCAACAAGACAATGAGGGTTAGTCCTTTACTTACTATCTTCCTGGTGATGGAGGGCCCAGTGTGAAGCTAAACCTATATTTCAACCTGAATACAATGAGGAGGTGCAAATTGGTGTTTTCTTTCTCTGAGAAAGCATCAGCAGGGCTGAGGGAGAGATGAAGTTTCACATCTGCTGCAATGAGGCAGTGTGACTGAGTACTCTTGCTAGGGTGTGTGTGGGACACAGTGGAAAGCTAAATATATACACCCACCTGGCCCATTCACTATACCCTAGGGAACATCCAGCTGAAAAAAAAAGATTAAATAGGATCCAGAGTCTTATAAGAACTAAAATGTCAAGAATATAATTGAGAATGCATTCATCATAACAAGAAACAGGAAAATCACAACATGAATGAGAAAAGATATCAACAGACACAAAGTGAGATGAGCCAGATTTAGAATGACCTTACAAGGATTTTTATAATACAGTAAGCACAATCATTAACAATCAATTATGACTTCTCTTGAAACAAATACAAAATAGAAAATTCCAGTAAGAGGTAAAAGTTATAAAATGGAACCAAATGAAAAAATATAGACCTTAAAAATAATAGATGATTTAATATATGTTGTGTTGAAGTTATTTTTGCACCACACACATGCTAAAGGTTATACTGTATTTTACCATTTGGTTCTATCTTTTCAAGGGAAAATTCTAGCAAAATGAAGTCAATGGTCCTGGATTTTTGCTGTTAGTGCTTGTTAATACATTTTTGAAAAGCACAGTATGTTTAGAACACAAAATTTCCTTTCTGGTACATTAAACTAGCTCTTTCCACACTGTCTCCATCTCACTAAATGGTAATTCTATTCATCTGTTTGCTCATGCCAAAAACTTTGGGGATATCTTGATATCTTACATTCTCTTGTAATCACCAGATATGTTCTTCCTGCCCACTGCATAGACAAAACCAATTCACTGAGATCATGGCATTACAGTAAAGACAGTTTAATTGACACAAGGCCAGCCAGCCACACAGGAGCTGGAATAATCATTCAAATTATTATCCCCAAAGGCTCAGAAGTTAGAGTTTTTCAAAGAAAATTTGATGCACAGGGGACTAGGGAATGGGTGCTGCCGATTGGTTGGAATCCAATCATATATATTTGGAAAATGGTTCTTGTGCACTGAATCTGCCTCTGGGTGGGGGGGCCCACAGAACTAGTTGAGTCATGAGTCATAAATCATAAATCCAGGTAGGGTCAGTCAGTTACCAGAATGCAAAAGTCTGAAAAACATCTTAAAAGACAAATCTTAGGTTCTACGATAGTGATGTTAGCTGTAGGAACAACTGAGGAAGTCACACATCTTGTTACTTCTGGCCTTGACTCCTGAGAAGTAAGAGATTATAGAAACTATGCCTATATCTTAGTGGGATTCAGGATTCTTCCATAATTCTAATCTTATGACCTTTCATTAGTCCTACAAAAGCTGTTTTAGACCCCAAACATGGAGGAGATCAGTTTTAGGGAGGGACTATTATCATCCTTGTTTTAAAGTTAAACTATAAACTAAATTCCTGCCATAGTCAGCTTGGCCTAAACCCAGGAATGAGCAAAGACATGTAACCTTGTAACCTTGCTTCTAACTATAAGGTTAGAAGCAAGATGAAGTCAGCCATACTAAATTTCTCTCACTGTCATAATCTTACAAAGGTGGTATCATCTTACTTCCAATATACACCCAAGTGCAGTAGCTCTACCTTTAAAACAACTTATTCTCACTTCTCTTTCTGCCACTTGTGCATCTAAGCCCTCACCTTCTCTGACCAGCTTTTCTAACATTGTTCCTAATATGATTCAAGTGTACTGTAATAACAAATCCTCTTACGATCAGTGAGGGCTGAAGAAATTAGAGAAACTGGGAACAATTCCTGATGCTGAGTGGTCTCTTTTGTCTTCCTAATGTATGGCATAGGCACTCTTAATTTCTATATGAGCTTCCTAGAATGAGAAAGATTGGAGAGAAGTGGTTTAAGCTATTGAAGCAAACTGCAATAGTTTTCTGTTCTATCCCCTCCCTTCCTTCAATATATTTTGCACAGAGAAAATAAGTGATTAAAAGATAGCTAGATAGATATTCATATCTATCTCTATATCCATAGCTATCTATCTATCTATCTATCTATCTATCATCTCCATCTCAGGTAATATCTATACCTACTCAAACATTTCTAAAGCTTACTGCCAGTTGTGGCCATTTAAAATTTGGCTCAATGTCAACACTGTTAGTGACACACACACACACACACACACACACACACGTAAGGGTCTAAAAAGGTTTCTCACATAGGATATTTTTTCAATAAAGTGGGGCCACTCCCAAGGGAAGCTGAAAATGGCTTGAGGGAGCAAAGCAAGACTAGCTTGAAGCTTTCACTGTGGTTAGACAGTTGGGTTGGGATGAGAGTTTCCACTTTGGGGTAGAAGCATATGTAACTTAAACTTCCTGCTGGCACCAAAGGAGGGAGGACTAGGGTATTCTCCTCAGCTTACTCAGATATGAGGCAGAAAAGAAAAAGGAAGGGGTGAAGCTTGAAAGCTCTCAGCCATCAAACATCAAAAACTGAGTCAGTCTCTTCATTACATCATCTTAGTGAAAGCACGCTCCAGTCTCTATACCATGGCCTAGAATTCCCTCCCTTCTACATCTCTGAACTACTTTTACCTTCCTCATTACCCATTCTGCTTCACAATTGCCCCCTTTTCTTCCAAGAACCCAAGCAAATGCCCAGTACCTAGACTATTGGTTGGTAAATATTTGTTGTGTTAAGCAACACAATTTTTTTTCTAATGGTTTAAAGTCATTCATTGTACCTATTCTTCTTTCAAACAAAATGAGATTCTTATGAAATTAATTACTTATGAAAATGTATGAAACGTGTATCTACCACTTTTCTTATTGTGGGGGCTGAAGCTATTGAAATTTCCTTTGCAAAATTATGACTGAGATAGTGAAAGAGATCTAACCTAACCAACTCCATCTTGGTTCTAAACCTTAAGCTATCCTTGTTTCTTCCTGGACGTAGGCTGAACTAACTTTGAGAGGGACTTAGTTTAAAGTTTAAAACAAAGACAATAAAAGCCTTTTCCCAAAAGGAACCTGGAGACTAGACTGCTTTTGTAGGACTAACAAGATAGCTGCAAGATTAGAAATTATGGCATAAGAGTCATGCAGCTGGAAGCTACAAGATTCTGACCCTCCCTAAACTGCTCCCAAGATCAATGCTTGAGATATTTTGCAGACCCTGCAATGGATGTATCAGCTGGCACTGCCCAGATTGATTAACTGGCTCATTTGATCTTGTGGCCCCCACCCAGGAACTGACTCAGTGCAAGAGGACAGCTTCAATTCCCTATGATTTCATCTTCTACCTAACCAAGCAGAACTCCTGGCTCACCGGATTCCCCTCACCCACCAAGTTGTTCTTAAAAACTCTGTTCCCTGAATGCTCAGGAAGGCAGATTTGAGTAATAATAAAACTCTGGTCTCCTGCACAGCTGGCTCTGCCTGAATTACTCTTTCTTTAATGCAATTCCCCTGTCTTGATAAATTGGCTCTGTCTAGGCAGCAGGCAAGGTGAAACCCTTGGGTGGTTACACTTTTGACTTCCTAAAGTTTTGCTGAAAAGCACTGACATGAGGCAAATTGAATAATAGCAGAAAAGGCATACCAATTTATTTAATGGGTATACATAGAATGAAGACCTTCAGAATGAAGACCCAAACTCCCAATGAGGAACAGAAGCTTATATACCACCTTGAGGTTACAGAAAGAATGGGGGCTTGGATCCTGGTAAAACAGAATATGGGAAGGGAGAGAAGAGGAATTCTGTTGAAGGGCCATAAATGATTACTATCTAACAGAAACTGACTTGTAAATAGCTCTCTTTAGATTTGAAATGATCCTCAGAAATAGTCATTATCCTGAAAACAGGTCTGTTCAAGTGTGGTTACATTTGTGATCTTCTTTCTTGTAATGAAAAATAAGACAAAAGGGAGGGAAATAAGAATAATTTTTCTCCTTGGTGGGTCAGTTCTCCCTTTATGTAGATGGGGAAAAGTTTCTTTTGTCACTTATTGATCTCTTAGGATTTTTCATTTAAAATACTCATTATACCAGGGAGACATATTTTGGGTGAAATATTTTGATTTCCTTCATTATTAATGACCTCTGGACACTTAATTTCAACCTTTTTATTAAGTAAAATTAATGATGAATCATTTTACTTTAATAATAAATCAGTTTATTTTAATAGTCAGTTTAATAATAATTACAAGAAATAGTATATTTTACCAGTTTCTAAACACCCATTTATTTTTTGCTCTGTACTTCTTACAATCCAGCTAGTTTCTCCCTTAAGTAATCCTCTATTGGCTCTTTAGTAACATCTATCTAGACAAAAACAAAAACAAAAACAAAAAAACTCTTGATTTGTATGCATTATTAAAATAGATTTAGCCTAGAGCTGTTTCCTTACACATTTTAAGTTCAGCCTAAAGTTTTTTCTGTGCATGGTGAATTGTATCCTAACTGGATGTGTAAACAGACTGTAACCTCCTCATTCCAGTCACCAAGTTTTGGCCAATCAAAGGCAGCCAACTGTCCAAATTGTGTTCAAATAAGGCAAACGCTGAACTGTAACCAATCTGGCTATGTCGGTACCTCACTTCCGTTTTTTGTACATCACCTTCCTTTTTCTGTCCATAAATTGTCTTCCACCATATGGCTGTGCTGGAGCATCTCTGGGCCTCCTCTGGCTTCGGAAGCTGCAGAATTTGAGAATCATTCTTTGCTCAATTAAACTTGTTAAATTTAACTTGTCTATGTTTTTGTCTTTTAACAGATGAAGTCAGAAGTGTGATCTGAAATAGAGCTTCTAGCGACCTGCAGGAGCATTGAGTGACCAAGTGGGATGCCTGGAGTGTATTGTATCCATTGCGCTCTCACAGCCGCTGGGAATCGTGGCAAGTTCTCTCTGGGATTCTGAAGCACGACAGATTTGTGTTTTGAGCTATCCAAGTTTATTTGAACGAAATTTTTGATCCAAACTTTCTTCAGAAGTCTCAACAGAAAATGAACTGGGTCCAGAATTAGATTCAATCTGTACACTAAAAATAAAATTCTAAGGCCCCCAACCAACTGAATGGATCCCTTCTCTCAGCCAAGGGCATTTTAAAGTTAACCTGAAAAAAACAGGGGTTCCATATACCTCATTATACTCTCCTCCCTTTGGAATTCAGGCACAACTGACCAGCGTTAACATTAAAACAAAGATCTAAAACTGGCAAAACAGACTCTTTGTAGCAATAAGATACCAAATTCCAATCTGACCTACTATAGACTCACATGACAGATAACAGGCCCTGAAAGAAATGAAAGCATTTTATCCAAAAATATTTTTCCATGACATATTTTAAAATGGCTTTGCAAAGCTGTCTTGTGTGGGGGGGAAACTTACAGTCTGTAGAGAATCTCCTTCCCTTACTAGGTCTTTTCAGGAGAGTCTAGCAACTTTTAGTGTCTGATAAGAAGACCTTTAACATCTATTGTCTCTGAAGCCTGCTAATTAGAGGCTTCATCTGCATAACAAGAAGTTTGGTTTCCACAGTCTCTTTTATCTTGACCCCACGCATTTTTTTTTTCTGCTAACTTCAACTCTTTAGCCAAAATTAAACTCTTTCAACCAACTGCCAGTCAGGAAATCTTTGAGTCCACCTATGGCCTGGAAGCCCCCATTTTGAGATGGCCTGCCTTTCCAGACTAAATCAGTGTACACCTTACATATATTAATTGATATTTGCCGATAACTTCTGCCCTCCTAAAATGTATAAAATCAAGCTGTGACCCCAACACTTGGGCCATGTTCCCAGGACCTTGTGAGGCTTTGTCGTGGGCATGTCCTTAACCTTGGCAAAATAAACTTCTAAATTAATTGAGACTTGTCTCAGATATTTTTTGGCTTAAAGATCCTAAAAATAACTGGCTTGGATCCAGTTAGAAACCCCTTATGTCTGACTGGGTCAGATTAAAAACCAATAGTAAATGGTAACATTGCAGGAGGTGCAAACTTTAGCATTTAGAAATTTGCAGAGATTTTTGTATTCTAACTCCTTTCTTTCTTGTGTGCTTATATGAGGAAAGACATCGGCTAAGTTGATTTAGGGGATATGAGAGTCAAAGCAAAGATTCAAGATAAAAATGAGATCTTTACTTTCTTAAGAACTAAGTAATCTACCTTCTGGCTGTGTCTACATTTACATGTATAAGTATTAGCCCAGAATTAGCAAATGCTTATAGAAATGGCAAAATCTTACTAAATGTAATGTAAAATACAATGTAACATTCCAAATGAATAATACTGCACTTTAAAAAGTGCATTTGAAAATGAAAGCTCCTGAATTAATCTCATCTGGTGAGGTCTATTAATGTCCAGAAACTTCTAAAAAATTTTCAATATTTTATTGTTATTTTAAAAAGGACTCTTTATAAAAGGCAAATAAAAGATTTAAGTGACTAGTAGATAAGAAAAATTAAATCCTCCAACCTTTTGGCTTAGTTACTACCCAACTTTGAAGGCACAAAGGAATCTCTTCTAGATAGATAGAGTGTTTATGAAAGATAGGCCCTCAGGTAAAGTAGACTTGCTTCTTTTTCAGATCTATCTGTCCTGGGTCCAGGCAGAGAGAATGCTTTATTTGCCCTATTCCTTAATGGGCTTCATCCCGAACATAGTGATTTTAGCTAGAAACCATAGTTAAATTGAAAGGTTCACCTATGGAACTAAAATACAGCTTTCTGGTATTTAACTAGCTATCTTGGAATTCTTTTGTAAAAGAAATTACATCTTGGTATGGTTTGGCTGTGTCCCCATCCAAATTTCATCTTGAACTGTAGTGCCCATAATCCCCATGTGTTGTGGGAGTAACCCAGTAGGAGGTAATAGAATCATGGGAGCAGTTACTTGCATGCTGTTCTCATGAGTGAGTTCTCATGAGATCTGATGGTTTTATAAGGATCTTTTCCCTGCTTTGTTCTGCACTTCTCCTTCCTGCCACCATGTGAAGAAGGATGTGTTTGTTTCCTCTTCTGCAATGATTGAAAGTTTCCTGAGACCTCCCCAGCCCTGCGACACTGTGAGTCAATTAATCCTGTTTGGTTTATAAATTGCCTAGTCTCAAGTATGTCCTTATAGCAGTGTGAGAACACACCAACACAGTAAATTTGTACCAGGAGTAGGGCACTGCTATAAAGATACCCAAAAATGTGGAAGCAACTTTGGAACAGGGTAACAGGCAGAGGTTGAAAGAGTTTGGAGGGCTCAGAAGAAGATAAAAAAAGTAGAAAGTTTGGAACTTCATAGAGACTTGGAGGGCTCAGAAGACAGAAAGATGTGGAATGTCCTAGAGACTTGTTGAATGGCTTTGACCAAAATCTTGATAGTGATATGGTCAATAAAGTCCAGGCTGATGTCATCTCAGATGGAGATGGGGAACTTGTTGGGAAATGGGGTAAAGGTCACTCCTGCTATGCAAAGAGACTGGTGGCATTTTGCCTCTATCCTAGATATCTGTGGAACTTTGAACTTGAAAGAGATGATTTAGAGTATCTGGCAGAAGAAATTTCTAAGCGGCAAAGAGTTCAAAGGAAGCAGAGCATAAAAGTTTAAAAATTTGCAGTCTGATGATGCACTAGAAAAGGAAACCCCTTTTTCTGGGGAGAAATTCAAGCTGGATGCAGAAATTTGCATAAGTTATGAGGAGCCCAAATGTTAATCACCAAGACAATGGAAAAAAATGTCTTCAGGGCATGTTAGAGACCTTCATGGTGGCCCCTCCCCTCACAGGCCCAGAGGCCAAGGAGGAAAATATGGTTTACTGGGCAAGGCCTGGGGACCCTTGCTTTGTGCACAGAAATCAAGAATTAAGGTTTGGGAACCTCCACCTTGATTTCAGAGGATTTATGGAAATGCCTGGGTATCTGAGCAGAAGTCTGCTTCAGGGGAGGAGCCCTCATAAAGAATGTCTGCTAGGGCAGTGCGGAAGGGAAATATGGGGTTGGGTCTCACATACAGAGTTCCCACTGGGGCACTGCCTAGTGGACCAGTGAGAAGAGGGCCACCATCCTCCAGACCCCATAATGGTAGATCCACCAACACTTGCACAGTGTACCTGGAAAAGTCACAGACACTCAACACCAGCCTGTGAAGGCAGCTGGGAAGGGAGCTGTACCTGGCAAAGCCCAAGACTATGGGAGCCCATATCTTGCATCATGACCTGGATGCAAGACATGGAGTCAACAGAGATCATTTCAGAGCTTTAAGATTTGACTGCTCCAGTGGATTTTGGACTTGAATGGACTTTGTTTTGGCTAATTTCTCCCATTTGGAATGGGTGTATTTACCAAATGCCTGTACCCGCATTGTATCTAGGAAGTAGCTAACTTGCTTTTGATTTTATAGGCTCGTAGGCAGAAGGGACTTGCTTTGTCTCAGATGAAATTTTGGACTTGGACTTTTGAGTTACTGTTGGAATGAGTTAAGACTTTGGGGGACTGCTGGGAAGGAATGATTGTATTTTGAAATAGGATGAGGGCGTGAGATTTGGGAGAAGCCAGGGGTTAAATTATATGGTTGGCTGCATCCCCACCCAAATCTCATCTTGATTGTAGTTCACATAACCACCTGTGGTGGGAGGGACCCATCAGGAAGTAATTTAATCACGGGAGCAGTTACCCTCATGCTGTTCTTTTGATAGTGAGTGAGTTCTCATGAGATCCGATGGTTTCATAAGGGACTTTCCTCCCTTTGCTCTGAACTTCTTGGTGCCACAATGTGAAGAAGGACATGTTTGCTTCCCATTCCACCATGACCGTAAGTTTCTTGAGGACTCCCCAGCCCTGCAGAACAGTCAGTCAATTAAACCTCTTTCCTTTAGAAATTTTCCAGTCTTAAGTATGTCCTCATAGCAGCATGAGAACAAACTAATACACATCTCTAAAGGAAATCTCCATATGTTAGGTGCCTTTCTGTGTACATTAGAAACTCTTCTTACCATTATTTTAAATTTACACAAGTCATACCTTAGTTTAAGGTGCTTTACTGGCCATCTTGCTTTACCTGTACTTTTACTTATGCCATTTTTTCTTTGGCTTGAGCAAAAGATGCAATATTCAGGCTGTATTAGTCTGTTCTCATGCTGCTAATAAAGACATACCTGACACTGGGTAATTTATAAAGAAAAGAGGTTTAATTGACACACAGTTCCACATGGTTGGGGAGGCCTCACAATCATGGCAGAAGGCAAAGAAGAAGGAAAGTCACATTTTGCATGGCAGCAGGCAAGAGAGAGCTTTTGCGGGGGAATGCCCCTTTATAAAGCCATTAGCTTTCATGAGACTTACTGATTATCACTAGAACAGCATGGGAAAGACCTGCCCCCACAATTCAATTATCTCCCACCAAGTCTCTCCTATAACATGCAGGAATTGTGGGAGCTATAATTCAATATGAAATTTGTGTGGGGACACAGCCAAACCATATCATAGGCCTTAAATGTTAGCTCTTTGCTTTTGAAATATAAATTTTCTTGTTTCACCTAAGAATTGTCCCTTTAGAAATGCACATTTGTTGCGTAGTTAACAATTACTGAGGGCAATGAAACAGGTAATTAAAGAATTAAGAGTCTGAATGGGGAAAAAATTATCTAAAAGCCAGCAAATTGGAATCCTTTATGAAAGCTATATTTTCTGTTCTTATGTTTGTATGTCTATATGTATTATGTGTATGGGATAATATTCTGTAAATGAAGCTAGTTTAAAAATTGCTAATAAAATAGAAATGACTTTAAAATTATCATTTATATATAATTTGACATGTTCTTGATTTGGCTATTAGCTTTTGTTTTTTATTTTGAGCCTCTAGATTTGGAGGCCTGGATAGGTAGTTGTAGTGAGGTCTGGAGACATGTTCTCAGTGCCTAGGCCAGCAGCTAAAAGTCAGAGTCAAGTCCAATATAGCCCCTTCTTCACACCCAAGCTTTGCCTCCAGGCTAATCTGGTAGGAATATATATACATTTTTTATATATAAATTTTATATATAAATTTATTTAAATTTATATAAATTTTTATATAAAAATATATAAATATGCACACATATTTGTATACATGTATATATATACACATGCACACACATATGTATATACATGTAGATGCTTATGTATGTATGTATATATGTATACATGTATATATGTATGGACTCTGGCTAAGCAGCATACTCCATATTCTCCTCCTGATAATATTATCCTCCTTCTGATAGTCATAATAGCAATCTCCATTGTGGGTTATATTCTCCCACAAGTTTTAAATGTTTGCATGCAGCCATGTCTAGAATATTAAATGATCTCTTGTCAACTAGAATGACAAAAACTCTAAGAAATATATGACCATGAGGATGCAATTATCTATGTTTGGTATGCCGAGGGCAGAAACCCAAAATGATGGTAACTGAGAATGTGCTAAACCCCTCAGTTTTGGTCACTCTCACTTGAGTAAGAACTTAACCAAACGGTGGGAATTTTTTTAGCCATATTTGTGGGAAGCCATTGTTTAAGACTGAGTGTGTGCACTAGGCCCCAACAGAGCAGAACAAACCAAAATGAAGTCATTCATGCTGAATGTGACGTAATCAAACTAAAACTTGAAGGTAAAAGATCCTAAAACAGAGCATGTTTTGTTTTTCTACTCAAAAGAGGTGATTCCAGCACAAGAAGGTCCCATCTAGTCTAGTCTTTTAAAAAAATAATAGCCTGGAGTCCTAGTTTCCACCTTATAAAAGCCAGTTTTGCTATTTATCGGCAATGATTTGACACCAAATAAGAAAATTTACAATGGTGACAGTGACGTCAATGCCTAAAATTTTGATCCTCTCTCAACATTGAGAGGATGACCAAAAAGGAGGATGTTAAACTAAGTTTAGCCTAAAGTTATGTTCTTACATATGTAAAGTTCAGCCTAAATATTACTCCGTACATAGTGAACTGTAGCCTAACTGCACATGTAAGCTGACTGTAACTTACTCTTGTGCCAATCACTGAGTTTTGGCCAATTAAAGGCAGCCAACTGTTTAAACAGTGTTCAAATAAGGCAAACACTGAGCAATACCAAATCCGTTTCTGTACCTCACTTCCGTTATTTTAGATGTTATTTTCATTTTTCTGTCTATAAATATTCCACCACTTTGCAATGCTGGAGGTTCTCTGAGCTATTCTGACTTGAGAGGCCAATCAATTTTCAGATAGTTCTTTGCTTAATTTAACATTGTTAAATTTAATTTTTCTACATAGTTTTTCATTTAATAGTATGAATTCAAAAAGCTTACCTATTTTTTTAATACACTGTTTTGTGACAGTAATTTTCTGTAAATGTTTTGAAAGGATACTCTTATCTTCTGCCATTTGTCATTTCTGGTGAGAGGAGGGCTTGTCTAATTATTGCTCATTTGTGGGTAATCCATCTTTTTCCTATGTCTGATGGTTCATTAAGGAAAGAATAGATGTAGATCTGTTTATTTATTTGCTTTTAATCCAGATACACTTTGAGTGAGTTTGTTTGTTGTAAAGGTCAGTGTTGGTCTATTATCATACTACTCTGTCTAAAATTTTCAGTTGCTGACCGCTGGAGCTCTGAGTCCAGATCAGATTGTATTTTGGTAAGCTATGGCTTCTGTGCACTTGTATGGTTTAGAATATGGCATATTCCGTCTATGAGACAGTGAACAGGCCTCTGCAGGCCCCAGCCATCAGGCTCTGTCTATCTCTTCTCATCTCCCAGGGTATGAAATTTTAAGTAGCCTGTGGATCCAGAGATAGGTAACAATTTTTTAGTCTCTTCCCAGTCCCAAGTTTTATGCAGTGAGCACAGCTCTAGTCAATTTTCTTATTTTCTTAGAGTACTTTTCATTTCTGACTCCATCAGAGTTTAATCCATGTCCTGCTCTGCAGGCTTCCACACCTAGATTCCAGCACACATGCAGACTCAACCCTGATCACTGTTTTTGTGTTGCCTTTCCAACTAGTCATTTCTGGGAATACAGAACAGCAATCTCTCTCTCTCTTTCTTTTTTTAGTAAACATTTTTTAAAAGTGTGAAAGACAGATAAGAGCACATACAATCAATTTACAGCTTGATAAATCATCTCAAAGTGAAGACACACAAATAACTACAAACCAGATCATAAAATGGAATACTATCAGTATCCCAGAAACTCTTCTCATGCTCCTGCCTAGTTACAAATCACATCCCCCACCCCAAAAGATCCTAACTTCTTCCAACTAAGGCAATAAAAAAGGCTATGACTTTTCAATTTTCTCTTTTCACATTTTATTTATTAATGCTATGAGTTTGCAGCAGAGGTAAGAGGGAGGCAAGGCTTAAAGTAAGAGCAATGATGATATCTCTTTAGAAAGTGGATCCAGATGAACATTTCTTAGACAATTCTTGCCTTTGGCGCCCCCTACTGGAAGATTTATGACAAAGCCCCTTTCCTCTTGTCTGTGTGCTTTCACTGATGTCATGTTACTCTGGAACCAGCCTCTGATAATTACAGCCAGTAAGAATAACATTCACTGCTTCTGTGCTTATATGGATTGAAAATATCAGGTTTAGGAGTATTTACATGAATGTGAATAATAATAATATAACGGACTACTAAGTGCTCACACATTCTTTTAATTTTACCATAAAACTTCTTTGGCCTAATTCTCATAGATAATATAGAGTTGGGGAGATTGATTTTAGTCTTAGGTGCGTTTCTTAGGTTAGCCCTGTCAGTCTAAACTGATGCCATTTCTGTCTTCCAGATTCCTATTAAAATAAGTGACTTGGGACATTGCACATGTGTCTGTATGTTTTTTAAATGAAATCTAAAACTGGTAAAAATTATTTTGGTTTGACCTTTTTCTATGTAAACCCTAAATGGGGCTCCTGAGAAGTGTCAGGTGAACTTGGCCCAAGTTTCAGGGGAACTCACTCCCTCCCAAAGGATATAAAGAAAAGATTTATGACTCCAGGTGAAACGCATAAGCAAGCTGGTGACTATAGATGATTTTAGCTTTGGGTTTCTGGTTCATTGGGAGTCTAAAATGAAACTTGGCCAATGCAAGGGGCATGCTTCTATAAATGAAGAGAAAGGTCTTGCAGAATCTGTGCAAAATGGGCTTCAGTCTGTGACTGTCTATTCACATACACCATTTCTCCAAAGACCATAGAGTAAACTTGGAGAAAGTAGGCTGTATTTTTATCTTGAGCTCAAATGTTGTCAATGACGTTTTATTAACAGTTTGGAATTCCCTATTTCCTCAATTAAAACAAATCTTGATAACATTTTGCTTTACTTGCAAGTGTGACTGAAACACTAGCCCTGAAATGGTCGTGGTCTGTATTCCAATATGCTCTCCAGCATTCTGAACAGGAAATCAAGTCATGTCTGTCTGTATATCCCTCACCACGTACATAATTCATTAAGGAATTAGAGCTCTGAGTTTTTGGAGAATTTTTTTCCTGCGATGGAATTTTTAATATGTAAGCTAAATCAGGGTGTCTGCTTGTGATTTAAAAGCCCCCAAATTGAAGACTTTTGCAGGTGCATGTTGGCATGTGGGTGGGATCTAGACCATGGACTAGCTCGCATTTCAACACCAAAGTAGAAAATGGGTGTGGAATGAATCCGCTCTTGCCCCGTTAACAACTGGCCTCAGGGGCACCATCTGGAATTCTCATAGGTATTTTGCGAATAAAATTGCAGTAGTCATTCCACCATTGGCTGTAGTACTTCTGGGCTAAGAACTGCAACAAAGTCATTGAAAGAACAGTCTTCTCATTGATTAAAAAGCCCGAGTATGTTTCTCCTCCAATTTATGAGGATTATGCAAAACTATAGACATTTGCTCTACCCTCTGTTTCTAATTTAGTGTAGTATAGTGCTTGATTGTCTCCTGTCATGTAAGAAAATAGAAGTGAGCAGTTCTTACAAAGATCATCCCCCTTTAGTCGACCCCTGATACTGCTAGTCTTGCTTTGCTCACGTCCATGGTGTCAGAGGTCTCATAATACATAGGAAAGTCAATAGAACTTAAAAATGGTCAAGATATGGGTTTTCTCCTCCATCACAGTGAAGGCAATTGGTGTATTATAAAGCTGATTTAAGGCAGTATTTAGCACTCTGTAGTTTTCTATATTCTTTTTTCTTAAAAGAATAAGGTTCTCAGTAGTTCAGATCAATTGATTTGAGTGAGATAAAGCACCTGATGAATATTAAGAAACAGCTGACATCTTCAGAGTAACAAATGAAATAGAGAGAGGCTTCTGAATGCTTAGATAACTTGATCTTGCTGAAGAAAGAGGGTCTTACATTTGAAGAGATAAATTAGGAAGTATTTTCTCAGCCCCATGATAACGTGACAAGGCACACATACTACTTGGGAGCTCATCATTACCACGACGTTAGCACTAATACATACCGAATGCTTCAAGAAGCACTTTCTTTCTTCAACGAAGATCCAAGGACCCTGAACCCAGAGTAAATGACACATAAGAAAAGAGCATGGGAACAAACCCTTACTCTCAGGAAATCAAGTTCTCATTTATAAATAAAGGTAGCTGTTTTCTTTTATGGAAAGGCAAAGTCTTCATTTCTTTCAAGAAATGGAGAAATGTTTTAATATTTCAGTCACAGTGTTAGGCTCTGGACATATAAAAGCGAGCTGGATACCTGGTGTCATTAGCCTTATGGAGTTGGCAACCTAATGCAAGGTACCAATAAGTAAACATTAGGAATGATTTGATGATCTAAATCATCAGAGTGCTCGGAGAGACTGAAACAGAAGTGGTAATGGTCAGAAGAGGCCACTCTGAAGAAGTGATATCTATACAGATAATGGAAAAAAAAATGAGATCTTAGCTTTTCAAAAAGCAGAGACAGAGAAACTCAAGGCAGGTCAGGATGTGCTAAGGCCCTGGGGCAAGAAAAACTGCCATTTGTTCAAGTAATTGAAGAGCATTGGGCAAGAGGTAAAACTGGGCAGGAAGGCAGAGGATGCACGAAATAAAAGATCCACTGAAATTAGCATGTGCCAGGGGATTGTAAAGATGTTCAAGTCTGAATAATTTTAACCTGAGAAGACAGCAAGAGGAAAACTGTTTCTTTATGACAAGAAAACTTGTATATTGGGCAGAAGATCATTTCTAATAGTCCTGTATATTTGTATAGAGCTTTTGAATCGGCAAATATTTTTCACAAGTGTTATTTCCAGTTCTACAAAATGTTCTTAAGTGAAGAGGATTTAGGTTTATGGTCAGTTTCTCAAAAGAGATATTAATACAATCCTTGAATATACAGGAAAATCGATGCCAATTAATCTAGATTAGAGGTTAGGCAACTTCTATTGAAAAAGCTCTCATGATGGCTGTTGACCCGATTTTGAAACATGACCAAATCTAAGTAGGATCTAAAATCTGTTTTTACCTGGTATTCTCTAAATCAACACATGGGATGAAATTCAAGTTATATGAAGTTCAGGAACAGTCAAAACTAATAGTGGATGCCGCTGGTAGTTAATGTTTGATTGGAAATGGGAATACAGAAATATGCTAGGTTGTTGGTAATTTCCTATACACATAAAAAAAATAAATGAAATAGTTGTGTTTGGATTCCCAGGAGATTTTAATTCGTGGTCAGATTTGAAAATCACAGTTATTAATAGAATATCTTGATCAACCAGATTTTACTTGGTGTCATAAAGAAAAACAACAAATCACAAAATTGATAATTGTGACAGTTCTAGCTTCAACCCCCTGTGCTAAAAAGGAGCTGTTTCTCACAAGCATCCTTGTAATTGTAATATTGAAGAGATATTGATGTAAACTTTTACTATAGTTGTAATTATGCCCTGAAATGAAACTTTAAGTCATAAGAAATAATTGATGTGATGCTGATATTGAAGACATGGAAAATAACTACCAGGCATTTAGAAATTAAGATTTGTTCATTTTTAAATGAAAATATGTTTCATTCATCTGTATTGATTTATTTACATTTATTACCTGTCACATTGGAAGTTGTGAGAAGTACAAAATATCCTGAACAAGGAGAGCTCACAAACTACTTGGAGAATTTAGCTATGTCTTCATATGACACTTGCAATAATTGTCAAAATGAAGAGTAATAGATCTCAAATATCCACTAGAAATCTGTTAATATTGGGACTATGATTTAGTTACTTAAAATGTTTTATAATATAACGGAACATTGTCATTCACTTTTATATGCCTGATCAGTATATTTTCAATCTTTCCTAATTCCTTTTTAATACCAACTAACCTTTTTAAAAAAAATCACTCCCACTATTTAATGGTGATACATCCCACTTCTTAAAAGTATTATAGCATATATTGTTTAGACTAGAACTATAAATTTGGAGAAAATAGTACAAAAATCTAAAATCCATTTTTGGACCAGAAATTTTATGGACTGCATTTTTTGTGTATGTCTGCCTTTAGGTTCATTTGCCTGTGTTCTACCTTGCTGACTTTTATTCAGAAAATTTTCAAACACTAATGCTTCATTAATTACTCATTCCAGAACCCACAGAAGTCCTGGTTGAATTCTAAACAACTAATAGAGACAAGAAAGAAAGGAGTCATGTAAGACATGTTTAAAATGCTTTTAAATGCAGGTTGCAAAACAAATTCGTTCCTCCAGTGTAAACCTCAAAGTGCTTCATCTGTAGGCTTTTGTGGTCTCTACTCTTCTGAAATAGCAGGAAATGTTTTAAGAATTACAGTGAGCAAATTGTAAAGGGAAATACGGTAGTACATTACCAGCTGAGTCCTTAAATAAAACATTCCTTTCTTAATGTAGTACTGATGCTGCGCCATCTTCTATTAGTTAGGGCCACTGTATTGCCATAGGCAAGCATCAAATATACAGTAGTTTGATAGTGGTAATACATACAGCAATAGAACCAAAATGCTATTATGACAGGGGCAAAAAACACATACACTGCATTTACCTTCAGGCATCTTTTTGGTTTCCCTTGAACAAATTAAAACAGAGACTAATTTCAATATTGTGTCTTTATCTCTTTTGCATTCTTTAAAAAGTTCTAACTTTTCTAAAAGCTGATGTTAGTTTATTTATTGTACCAAACTTGGCAAAGGAAATGTGGGCGCACGCATTATATCAATTTATTGTTATTTGTGGGACATGACAAGGATATGTGTTCACAAATTAAAGTGTTCCATGAGTAGATAGAAAAGAGCTTTAGGTAAAAAATACAAATTTTAAAATTTCTATCAGAAAAATAAAAATATTTTCAAAGTCTTCATATATTAATATTAAGATGAATGAACTCATCAAAGCTTCATCTCATCCAAGGACGTTGAGGGGTGGAGGGAGAAATGCTGAGTGGATAATTAGTGGGTACAAATATACAGCCTGATTCAAGAAATAAGACACTTTCATAGATCAGTAGGGTGATTATAATTTACAATATTCTCTGGTATATTTCAACATAGCCAGAAGAGAACAAGTCAAATGATTCTAGCATAAAAAAAGAAAAGTATTTAAGGTGATTGATATTCCAAGTATACTGATTTGATCTTTACAAATTATATGAGTGTATTAAATTACATCACATGTGTCCCCAAAATATGTACATCTACTATGTAACAATAAGAAATAAAATTTAAAAAGGGAAAAAAATCCAAGAAAAAAATTTAACATCATTCTATGTGATGTTTGTGAAGATTATTTTCCTTTAAGAGTACTGTTTATCCTAGGCCAAATTTCCTGTGTAATTTTGACTAAGAATTAGAATCACAAACAACAAGTGCAGTAACCAATAAGAAGAGCTAAAAAGCAAATCCTCAAATTTGTATATATGTTTTGAGTATGTGTGACTGTATAGAAGATACAAAGTTAGTAATAAGCTTGAATTCAGATATGACCTGTGTTTAATAGTATAACCCATTATAAAACATTTGTTAAAAACCTGAGCCTTGGGGTGAGACTTCATTGGTTCAAGATTGTTCTCTACCACTTTACACATTCTTGGACTTCCAGGAAGTATTTAACCTACTAAGGCTTAATTTTATAATTTCAAAAGCTTGGATAATAATGTAATCTATATTGTTGGGTGGTATGACATTGTTATGAAGTAATTCATCCAAGGTATTCCACACGGTAGTTGCTTTCATATCACAGTTAGCTAATGTCAATTACTTGAAATCGTTAATGTATTTGGTGTATTTAGTTTCTATCTCACTTTATCGTAGTCTTTAGTCAAATTATTTTTTCTAATTCATGTGTGTTTGGGAGGATTTTGAAAGAAAAGATTAAAAATTCAGTTGTAACCAGTAGTTTCCTTATGAGGTACCATATTTAGTAAAGAAAAATAGTCAATCAAATGGACCATTTTGAATACTGGGAAGTTTGGCAATTTTTGTCCATTGGATTTTCTCATGTTTTCACTAGGCTGTCTGTTGCATTGTATAATTTGGTGTAGAATGTAAATCTAGGAATTATTCTTCACCATTTCATGCAGCCTTATTTGTTAAACCTGCAGACATCTATAGATATTCTTCCTGAATAATATCTTCTTTGATCCTGTATACAATTATTTAAATTCAATTTTGATAAAATTTACATTTTACTTCTTCTCTCCCTCAAAAATATTTGCCTTGTTTGGCTGCTTTCCTCTATAATACTGTTACCTTTATTATCAGCAGCATAAATTAAGTACTTAGAATTATCCTTTATTGCTAGTTATAAATGCAATATGCCTTCTGCTATATCACAGTTTCCACATTTTACCTGTTTGAATTCATAGTACTTACAATCATTTCATGCATGTATTTGGCACTAAATAAAGATTTGGTATTAATAATAGATACGTGATTGTAATAATATATATTTGATGATAACTCTAAATTTTTAGACCAAGCATTAAGTTTATACAGCGTCTCAACTACAGCACTCAAAATCATAATAAATTTTAAGAATTTTAATTATGAGGAATTTCTCTGTATATTATGTAAATGATTGTGTTTGGAGGAGGACATATATATTTCTTGACATATTATGTGAGTGATTGTATTTGGAGGAGAACATATATACCTATTCATTTTATTTGGAAAGAGAGGCACTTTGGACTATTAGTTAAGACAAATAGCCACATTCATTAGCAAATAGTCACCTAATACAAAATTAGGAATGCATTTAAAATAGTGTCAGAGAGAAGAAAAAAGTGGAGTGCATCAGAAGTTTAACAAATCTGACTCAGAGATCTCAACTTCTTCTACATGTGGAATCCATCAAGCTGACTTTAGTGGCACTTGCAAACTTCCCTTTTCTGTAACTGTTCCTCATTAAACTCAGAGGGATCGAGAATAACTTTTTTCAGTAATTTATGACATTTGTGTCTATTTGCAACAGTTGTAAAAATACAGTATAACCAGGAAACATCATAAAACACTCATAAACCCTTCGAAAGGCAGCCAAAAAGCTAGACTTTCCACAGCAGTTAATGATACAAATGTGAGCGAATTATCCCTCAGCTGAGGCTATGTGAGATCTGTGAACTATGTAATGCCTTTCAGCAAATATTTAAGGCATAAAAATAAAAACAAAATCAGTTTTATATAAAAGAAAATTTCTCAATAATTCCACCAACTTCAAGTACCTTTTTGTATGGGAGAAGGACCCATAATAATGTAAAATACCTATTATTTTTATAATCTTTTAAAATAAAATTTTCTCTGAGAAGTTAGAAGTTACTTGCTTCTTAAAACCAATGAGCTCTGTTTATTATAGGTGTAAAGCGAATTGTTTTCCTAATAGAAAAATGCATACTAATATTCTATAGATGGACAATGCTATAAAAATTGCAAACATGGCAGATACCCATTTATAAAATTACTGATACAGGTATATATGCATATATCACTTCAGTTTAATTTTATTGTGAGTGATATATATTTTACAACTTCTTCAGTAATATCTGAAGGACTTTGGTGCTTTGAGAGTTCACATTTTTCTAGTTCCTTTTACTCCTCCATATGAAAATAATTCTAAAGTAATATTAGCAAAAAAAATTTTGCTACCCAATTGATGGTACCTGCTGAATTCAATTTATTTTCTATTTTCTGAGTTCCCAATGTGTCTTTGTATTTATTGGAATATGTGAGACCTTTCCTCTCCAAACCATACAAGAAATGCCTTAGAGTTGAATTGCAGTCATCAGACTAATCTTTTCCCCAGAAACTAAGCTGTTGAGAAGATTAAGAAGAGATGGAGTTTCATGGTTATGCTACTAGTTTGAATCATTCCTAGACTGAAAAGAACAAAAATTAGGTCACATTCTAGGTTTGCTTGACATCAGCCACACAATTCCTGATGCTACTATTGAATCTCTTGGGGATGCCTCCTTCTGAAATCCAAACATTGTCCAAACACAAAGATGGAACTCTTTTGGCACAGAGATGCTCTGTACTTCAGCCAAAAAATAAGTAAATAAATAAATAAATAAATAAGCAATAATCAGTTGGAAGAGTCACTTGCCAAACTACATTTATTCTAGATTTTCTTCCCAGGAGATCCAGAAAAATGAAATATTAGAGAAAAACATAAACACATTGTCATCTCTGATAGTCAGCTAAAGATAGTAAAACTAGTGATAAGATACAGCAAAATAAAGCAGAAACACTAAGGACAGTGAGTCTTACGTAGAGCTATGGACAATGAAATAAGTTTAGTGAACCTGCATGCCCTCCACAACTCACACTCAACAAACTCCTAGTCTTTGAGTGCTCACCTCTGATCATCTATCACTTAAGATTTTAAGAGCTAAATTGTAGAGTCAGAAAAAAAATAAAGAATGAGTGTATTTTAAAATGAGAAGTGGATTTAAAAAAAAGCAGAATAGTGGAGGTGAAGATTTGTCAGACTTGAAGACGTAGAAGAGATAGAAAAAGATTGAGGCAAAAAGATAATAATGTCAGTCTCCTTTATTCTTTAAATTGGAAGTGCTAAATGTAGGGGACCACGTCTTTGTGCATAATTATTTCATGATGCGTATCTGTATCAATCAGTCAATTAAATGCACTTACACACACATATGTGTAGGTGTGAATTTAAAGATGTGATTTTAAAGAAAAATCAAAATTTTCATAAATAGCAAAAACTAATTGAAAATGAGGATGGACACAGTCCAAATGTCCTCTGTCATCTCGGTGTCATTGTCCAGGCACCAGCAATGCAGAATATTGACATTACAGAAAGTAAACACATCCATGACACTTACATCACTATGTCACATGCTGTGAATCACTAGCATGCTGTGAAATCAGCTAACCTGCTGTAAAATACACAGTTTTTTTTTTTTGGAAATGTTTTAACTTATTGCCTTTCTTTCTAAAAATGACTTGAAATTGATGTTTTCAAGACATGGCTAAACATTCATGACAATTGTGAAGAAACAACATAATCATGTATACGCTCACTAACATTCATTTAATAAAGTTCTGCTGGCATATATGATGTTTCTCTAAATTGGTTGCTACTTAGGAGCTTTATTCTAATGGAATAAAGAAGAGAGTTCTCCATGCTGATTAATAGAAAAATGTGTTGAATAATATTTCAAAAACAAAAAGACAATGAAGAAGTCATTGCTGGTGAGATTTGTGTTCCAGATTTTGCTAGTAAGATCTGGCAAGCCACTCTCCACACCTTCATTAAGATTATAAATGCTAGGTGAAAATGAGGAGGAATGGCTAGGATGTTATATTAGCCATAAAGGTGGTTTATTTTCTTGATTCTTCTGCTCAGTTCTTAGATGTGGTCTTGATTCTATACCCTTTGAAATATGAGAGTGTTCAAAAAATTCATTTTGATGGATTTTATGCTTGCAATAGCGTGATATTCAAAAGCAGATCTTATACAACCAGAATTCTATCCTGACTTCTGTTGTCTTCCTAAATTCCTTGAGCTATTTTTGGCAACTGCATAATAAGAATGATTTCTGATCAGTTCCTGCTTCATGAAATTAATTCTCATCCACCTTCTAAATCTTACCCTTACCCACTTCCTCTGTTTCTTTATTTACTTTGTGGAAAACTTCTACATTTACTCTTAAACTAGCTCAAATATAGTGTCTTAATATTGCTGTTCTCACTCATATGTGGGAGCTAAGAAGTTGATCTCTTGGAGGTAGAGAGTAGAATGAGAGATACCAAAGGCTGGGAAAGGTGTGCATAGGAGGGATGGGGTAAACAGAGATGGGTTGATAGGTACAAACACACAGTTGAATAGAAGGAATAAGTTCTAATGTTCAATAGCAGAGTAGGGTGACTGTAGTTAACAAAAATGTACCATATATTTCAAAATAGCTAGAGGAGAGGACTTGAAATGGCTCCAACACATAGTAGTGTTGAATACTCAAGGTGATGGATACCCTAAATACCTTGACTTCATCATTACACATTTTATGCATATAACAAAATATCAGAGGTGTCTCATAAATATGTACGTATATTATGTATCAGTTAAAAATATGTCTTCTTGGAATTGTTCTCTGCTTCATAGGGGGAGTAATCCCTCTCTGCTTGATGTTCCCATAGGACTTTGTATATAATTATTACAGCATTTATCACATTGTTTCATTTTATGTCTGGTTCTACAACTAATCTGTGAGTAACCCCAGTGGAATGGATAGTACTTTATACATCTTTTTTTTTCCATTCTTCTTTAAAACTTGTGGAATTTTACACTAAGAAGTCACTAAGTGCCTGCTTGTTAGTTTTCTAGTACAGGGGTGATAAAAGTCATTTCTTTTTCCAACCACTATGTATTTAAGTTTTCAATAATGAAACTGCAGAGAGATAAGATGGCTGGTTTTACATTTTGCGTAGTGGAGCAGTGGAAATGAAGAGTTCAAAGGTCAAGACACAGCCTTCCTATTTTTTCAAACAGTCTTTACATACGATCTTGGCTAATAGTACAAATGAGAAGTGAACCAGACTCACATCTAATACATTTTCTGAATTTTTTTTTCTGTAATTACATCTAGGGGAAGGGAGATTGATAATGTAAAGGACTAGGAGACAACATAACTATTGCTTCAAATGAAGCTTTTCAGCAAATGAAGCTTTTCAGGAAGGGAATGTTTAGAAAACAGATTTTCCATCGCTTTGTTCTCAGTCGTCTAACTTCGCACACAATGACTCTGGTTACATGAGAGATTCCAAAATTTGGAGATAAGCCATTCATCTTATGACAACAAATAGAGAAAGAAAACATAAAAACTATTTCAACCTATGTATGAAATCTGTATTTCAATTCAATTTAAACAAAAGTTGTGTAATATGTTCCTGAAAAATAATTTATGGAGCACCTTAGGCCTTGAAACTATTTTAAATCAATTAAAGTCATATTTATTTTTCAAAAATTACTATTCTTAATAAGATAGTCCTCAATAATAGGGATGAGAAAATTTACCAAGAAGAATGTGTGGTTCTTTATTATTCAATATAAAAAAGTAATATTCTATGGCTTCTATAAAAAGACCCATAATACTGCTTACACCATGTCCCATAGGTGTGATTCCACAATAATGGGACAGATATCCCAGCACTTTTTAAATTTGGGCATAAAGACATAAGTAGCATAAATATGTGAAAATCCAGGAAACTAAAGATTATTATAATTTTTCAGTTCTGCCATTTTAATAAATTTTCATAAAGCAAAATCTAGTCTATGATGAATAAAATATAAAAATCTTTTTAAAAAATCTGACCTGAGGACATAAATTGTAATATTGTATATAGGACCTGGTATTAATCTTTCCAGTACATTCAGTGAGGTCCATGTCCTTTCTATAGTCTAATTAAAAAAACATATCAGTGGAGAAGTAAAGCACAAATTGTGGTGATGGGCAGAAAATTAACTTAATGAGAAAGCCATATTTAGAGAATTTCACCTTATAGAATAAAAATATGATTAAAAAAAGAACATTTAAGGGAGTGTATTTTATACTGTTTCTTCATTAACAAATGGAAAAGAGACAGAACAAAATGGTTTAAATTAAAATAAATTATATTTAAACAGGATTAATATAACAAAGTTTCCTAGCTAACAAATTCCCTTCATGAGAATTAAAGTTATTCTCAGGTTACTCTCTATGGCTTGAAGAAAAAGTGGAGCATATTTGTTAGATTTAGTGTGGCCCTGTACAGCTAAATTTAAAATCATAATGTATTAGATGGTATGAAGGGCCAAGCGAGACATATTTCATTGCAATACAGCTTCTGTTACTTACTACCCGAGTAAATGCTTGAAAGGAGAAAAACAATATGTGTCACCATTTTCAGCTGTAAAATCGGAACACTTATCTCTAAAAAGGCTTGGTTAAAGACATTAGATTAAATGAGAAATGCAACATTACCCATTTTGGATTATCATAAACTGTTAATTTCCTTTCATTTCCCACCTTCATCATTTTTACGTTCTGAGAAATAAAAATGTAAACGTTTAAATTGATTTAGGAATATTTGTTTTTGTTTATTATGAAGTAGCCTATGAAGACCAAAACTCTCCATAGGAGTGACTAGAACAGCTAGATAAGACCTCAAAAAAAAAAAAAAAAAAATCTGCTGGAAAGCACCAGAGGATTGCTGAGCCAGTCAGGGGCTCAGAGGCCTAGATTATGGCAAGAAGAAAGCCATAGAGAAGGGCGTTTGTGGGGTCAATAGTTAAGAATCCAGGCAGAGGGGAAGAATTTAGAGCTTTTTTTTTTCAATTCTGTGGGGCTGAGGTAGACAAAATGGAAATTTTGGGGTGCCAAGGTTTACATTATCTGAGTAACCATGATGCTGGGAGGGAGAGAGATACAATGAAGTATTCAAAGTACCCAACTCTTATTCTCCTGAGACACTTGGCAATCTATGAAGATTTATAAGGAAAGAGGCAAAGATGTCAAGTAAAAAGCCACTGAGGGCCGGGTGAGGTGGTTCACGCCTATGATCTCAGCACTTTGGGAGGCCAAGGAGGGTGGATCACCTGAAGTCAGGAGTTTGAGACCAGCCTGGCTAACATGGCAAAACCTTGTCTCTACTAAAAATAAAAAAAATAGCCAGGCATGATGGCACATGCCTGTGATCCCAGCTACTCGGGAGGCTGAGGCGGGAGAATCACCACCTGGGAGGTGGAGGGTGCAGTGAGCCAAAATCACACCACTGCACTCCAGCCTGAGTGACAGAGTGAGAGACTCCAGCTCGGAAAAAAAAGAAGATGAAGAAATTTAAAAAGCCACTGAAAACACAGTCAACTTTTCTAGTGTCTTAAAATATAGACTGGAGAAAATAGGAATTTAAAATTTGCTAAGTAGCGGGGGGTCTTAGTACACTTCTAGTTTCTCAGTTGAGAAGCCTTGTGGGCTACACCATAGCAATGAGATGTAGATCAAACAAACAAAGAATCCCGTAGAAATTCAGTACTTGTTTGAATTAAGGTAATTGTCCCCAACTCAATTTTGGAGAGGCAAACTTCCAAAAGAAGACAGCATTAGCATCATTCAGATGCCATACTTTTTAATACACAGTGGCTGGCATTCGATCAAGAATAACCAGGTATATGGAAAAACAAGAAGAAAAAATACAAAGATAAAATGCAACTTATGTATTAAACAGATTTGTAGTTTGAAAAACACAGATTTTTTAAAAAAATGTGTTTAATGTGATAAAAATAGAAATAGTAAGATGAAGTATTCTAAACAAATCAGACTGAATAGAAAGATCATGTAATCACATTTATATTGTTTCCAAAATGAAACTGTAGCAGGCTGAACTAGTTCCAACAAATGCATATTAAATATGCAGAGGCTAGAAAACTATAAGAAAACCAACAAATACAAATGTGAGAACTGCGAAATGCAATAAATAAAATTAAGAAAAAAATTGGTAGACTTAACAACAGATTCATCCGTTAAATAAATGGATTAACACAGAAGAGAAGAGTGTGTTGTATTATAAGAGAGTAGACAATATCCTGGCTGAATCAAAAATAATTTCAAAAAGTTAAAAAAAACCCTAACACATACACACACACAAACATAAAAGACATATGGAATGTAGCGAACATGTGTGAAATATGTATATTTACAGTTCTAGAAAGACTGGATATTTCAGTCTAGAAAGTTCAGAAAGACTGGATAAGTTACTGGATATAAGTAATATTTTAAATGATGGTAGCCTTTTACTTTTCGAAACTGATGGCGATCTCAACCCACAGATCAAGAAACACTACATAACTGAAGTGAGACAAATATAAAACATACCTAAGCACAACTCACTCAAACTACTAAAATATCAGAGACACAGAAAATTCAAAAAGTGATTATAGATAGAAAGATATATTCTTACTTAAAATGAGTGACAACAAAACATAGCTCAACTCTCAACAGACACAATGGAATCTAGAAGACACTGGAAAAAAGTAGATTTAAAACTATTAATAGTTAAATGGTGGGTGATAGTTTTAAATATTTATTGGTATTCTTAATTTTTATCTTGAGTTCAAGCTTGCAATGAATTGTAATAGTCACCTTATAAAACATGTTCATAAAGTAGCAGATTATAGACCTTGTTTTTATAATTTTGAAAATCCACATATTCATTAGTGTTCTTAAGAAGACTTAGAGGACTGGTCAATAGGTGCAGCAAACCACCATGGCACATGTATACCTATGTAATAAACCTGCACGTTCTGCACATGTAGCCAGGGTTTTTTTTTTTCATAAGAAATAGAGAAAAACAAAAATCTTAAAGAAAGAAAGCAAAGTTACCATTAGAAGGCTGTGATTAAAGTAGTACAATTGTTTTTTCTCTTGCTTATCTACTATGACTTATTCCTGCAACTGGTTAGCCTTTCAAAACTTCTAAGTTCAAAACAACATGTGGAAGACTTGTTAATGTTCAATTGCTTTTTCCTTTTTTACATATTTTCTGTGTAATTTTGTGGTTTTCACATTCAAGAATAAAGGCAGCATTTCAATTACTTTGTAAAAGTATGCTTGAAATAACCAAAAATTTAATAATAATAATGGACTGCATTTATTAAGACTTTAATAAATTAGATATTGGGTATTTTAAAATACAGAATGAAGCCAATATTTCCATATTTATCTGTCATTCTTTCCTACAAATTAGCTTAGTTTGGCACTTAGTATTAATGTCTCAGGTTATAAAATAGAAATAAATCAGTGTAAATGTAAGTATAGCATAAGAGAGTTCCAAAAATATATCATTTTCAAAATGACAGTGGTGGAGGGGGACATAATATATGAGTTATACAAACACATTTAATCTTTGTGAAATTTTTCCCAGCTGTAACTCAATCTTTCCTTCATCTCCACCTCCTCCAGTAAGTGGAAAGCCTTCAATATCTTGTGGTCCATATAGAGGTCACTCTTCACTCTAATATTTTCTACCTTGTCTCTGATAGTCTTTAGCTCAGCTTGAACTTAGTAGGTAACTTATATGTGAACGTAGGAGCTAACCTGGGAATGCAGTCAGATTAATGGTGTTTAAAGTACATGAAAGTGATCAGCTTCTGTGAATTTTCTTCCCCTTACAGTTGTGCGTATGGCCTGATTCATCAGTGAAACATCCAGGAACTTCTTCAGATTCCGCAGATACCGACTTTTTGCTTGAAAGATTAAATGTTGCACATTCTTTTCTAGACCTAGGCCAACGTTATTAAAGGGAGCTTTGTTTTAGAAGTTTTAATTCAATAATTGCTGATGTCCTGTTAATTCCATAGAGAGCCCTACTTCTGTGAAAAGGTGGAATATACAAAGAATTTAATTTTTTGTTATGTCACTGTATGCATCTTATCAGCAAATGTTATTGCATCTGAAAGTTGAACTTCTTTTTGATGCTTATTAATAAGGAAAGGCAAAAAACGTTTAATTTGGTAAAGAGAATACAATCACCTTCCATATGGAAAGCAAATCGCGAAATATGTTAATTTAAAAGAAAAATGAGACTCAAAAAAGTTGGGAAATTGAAATTTTGCTTTACAATATTCTCTTTTGGTAAAAAAAAAAAATCTGTACTTAAAATAAGATTTCCACATGATAGTGACAGCTTTTGAGACAGAAAAGCACAACATCTACAAAGCAGTGAATCAAGACACTACTGAGATTTCAGATGGGAAAGGTACTTTTAGAAAACAGCACATTTAGTTGGAAAAATCATTTCTTCATGTTTGATCTGCTTAGTATAATGGAGATGTTTGAGTAGAGAGCCAGACCACTTCACTGAATGCTCCTGAAGCAGGAAAATAGGGTCTTATCTTATCCAAACTGTGTATGGACAAGTATTTTCAACTTTCTTTTTGGTGAGTGACAGTTATGTTCTATAAGTCTTTTGACTGGATGAGAGATACAGGGATGAGTTCTTGTCACCGTGTGAGGTAAAAATTAATTCATTCATTAATTTAAAAGAATATATAGTTAAAGAGTCATATTAAATAAAAAATGCTGAGTATAAGTAAGATGGATTCTTGTTTGAAATAAGAAGCAACCAGTTTACCCTTGCTTTGCTAATTTAAAAACTCATTAAAGATTTTATACTTTAAAAGACAGTGTACCTTTAATCTTCTTCAAATTGAACTGTTTTAATAAGTCATTAACACTGAAATAATAATCAATGTATATGGTATGATCATGGTTATAGTGATCAATAATTATTTTGAAGTTTTTTTTCTAGTTTAGTTAATGATACCATGGAAAAATTACAAAAGAATGAGTTGTTAGAGTTGTGTAGCAGATAGCCAACCAAGGCCTACTAAATTAAATCTAAGAAAGGTATTATTTTGTATTCCAGGAAATAAGAAGCTTAGTTTGTTTTATGTACTTTTTCCTTGTTTTTCTCTACTAATACTGGTAAATATATTGTATCAAAATGGCAATAATTTTTTTTTTACTTTTTACCTCTTAGGAAAGAGTGCTTGTTAACTATAGCATACACTTAGTTTCATAAACTAGTATGTTAGATATATTACCAATGCCTCTGTGATGAATAAATGCTCTACTGATCACATGTAAAAACTCACAGCTGCTTCTCCACGGCTCCCAGATTTC
Organism: Pan troglodytes; assembly: GCF_028858775.2. Classification (NCBI taxonomy): domain Eukaryota; kingdom Metazoa; phylum Chordata; class Mammalia; order Primates; family Hominidae; genus Pan; species Pan troglodytes. The sequence continues at coordinate 81,452,578 of NC_072413.2, forward strand.
TCATATTTTCCTGTCATTGCTAAGTATAATTGTTTGCACATTAGCTTTTAATGTGAAACTTAGCCAGATACAGCAAGGTAAGATTTAATAATAATGACTATATTTATAGTTCTCCAAGAGTCAGGGAGCTCAACTGTGTTCACATCCCCCAAATTGTGTAAATGTGGATCCTGGGGATGATTGCAGGACATACAGCAAGTTGACAGCAAACCTGGACAACAATAGTATTTTATACATCTATAAATGTTTTACAACTGTCAACACACTTTCCAAAATTATCTCATTATATTCTCAAAATAACTCCAGGAAATAAGTAGTCTAGACATTATTACTTTATCTTTCCTCCTCTTATGGAAGAGTAATTTAGGGGACGAGGAGTCTGTATGACTTAACCAAAGTCACAGGGTTAGCAAAAAACAACCAGTAGAAAACCTTAATTTCCTTGGGAATAGTCACCATTCCCTTCAAATATTTACTCAGCACCACTGTGGACCAAACACTATTTTAAGATTACATCAGTGAGTGGCCCAAACAAACTCAGTGTCTGTTCTTTTAGAGCTTTTTTATAATATATTCTAGTAGGGAAAATATATACTAAACACATTAAGGTAAAAATACATATTAAAATTTTCTATAATTATACATATTATAAAAATGAAAACACAATAATGAAGTGGATGGCGACAGTGGCAATGGTGACTAGTTTTAGTAGAATGGTCAGGGACACACTATTTGATGAGGTCACAGTGACATAAAGACCTGAATGATAAGAATAAACAAGTGATGAAAAATTTATGGAAAGGCCTTTCTAGGCAGAAGGAACAGCGTTCATATGAGGGAAGGGGTATATTTGATACACACTGGACAATGTGGCCTCAGACTACTGAGAGGGTATGAGGGGAGAAAAGGGAAGGGCAGAAGGTCAGCAGACAGATGATCTTGGTGAGAAGCTTGAGTTTTATCATCAGTTGCATGTGGAAGTCACCGCATAATTTTCACAGGGAAGGGTACATTTTAAAGAGATCTTTTTGAATGCTGTTTTACTTTTTATTTACAATGTAATCTTCATTTCATTTTATAAAGGGAAACCTAATTTTAAAGTATCTTTTATCAAGAAACATGTTGGTGTTTAGAATTAGCTCTATATTAAAACTTGTCTGCACATTTGCATGCCATGCAATATTCTGGATTCCACTTCCTTTATCAGGAAGATGGATGAATAATGACTATCTATTCATCCATGAGGGCTAGCATAACACATGGTGATATAACATATATACCAGGCAGCAGTATTTTTTTAATTTGTAGAGACAGGGTCTTTCTATTTTGCCCAGGCTGGTCTCAAATACCTGGGCTCAAGCCATCCTCAGACCTCTGCCTCCCAAAGCTTTGGGACTGCAGACATGTGCGACCATGCCTGGCCAGTATTTGTTTATTTTTTTAAATAAAGTACTATTATTAACTTAGAAAAACTCTGTTAAAATTAGGGCTTTCCAGTTAGATATAGGGCTTACCAAAAATACAATGATTAAATATCCTGAATGTCTATTGTTTAAGGGTTATTTTGAAATATAGATGGACAGAGGATAAGCTACATAAATTTGTCCTTTACATTTTGATCTTTAAACTTTAAATGAAATGGGAAGTCTTAGGCTACAGAAAACAGAAACTTATACCAGATGGCAATAGCATACAGGTGCATTTCTTTGAAACAGAAATATATCATTCATGTTTATAATGCAAATTCTCCAAGAGAAAAGGCTGCATTTGGTTATTTAGATTGTCAGTAGATTTGGTAATAAATTCATATATATCTGGGTGTTTTAAAAAAGTTTGTTAATTAATAGCTAATGAGAGATGACATCAGTGGGAGGTGACATTTATGAAAGGTTTTAGAAGATAATGGTAAAAGTTTCAAAATTAGGTTTTTCACAATTTTTAAATGTCAATGAGCATTACAAACCTTGCTCACAATTCTTTGTAAAGCTCTTGGTTCACTTCCTAAAGCTTTCCCCTGTTATGAAAAATGTAAAAACAACCTTCTTAGGAAAAGATCATTTTTTTCCAAAATCAATAGCAGCAAAGACAAATACCTTGGAAGTCACATGCCATTTTCACTGGGCTAAATTTTCTATAGACAAATGCAGATTTATATTGGTAAGTAAAGAGAAACAGTTTTTATGAGTGCAAGTATTTATGAGCCCAGATGAACTAAAGTCCATAGTAGGACTCATTAGTCAAGGCACACACACACACAAATCCTGGGCTGTATACAAAACAAGATAACTTCATTGTGTATAACATATTTCATGTAAACTGCATTCCAAAAAATGTTTTACGGTGTCAAATTATAAAAGGCCTTGGATAGTACATGTAAATTATGGACTATAAATTATAGATGCATGTAAATACATTGCATTGTGGCTAAATTAAGTATTTAATCATAATGCCAAGAGCTGAGGATGAAGGGAAATAAGAATCACAAGCAAAAATAGGAAATATAAAAAGAACATTTTAATACAGTATCTATAGTCAGAGAAAGGATGCACTGGACTACAGATAGGATGAGAGAAATGTCCAAATACAGAAAACTGTGAATAGATAATTGAAAAAATTATAAGAAGGCAAATAATAATAAGAGACCTTGGAAGTCAACTGTCCTGGGCAACTCTGGGCAGTTGGCTCATAGCTCACACAGCCGTTTAGCTTTAAACACATAGCAATGACAAATATCAAAAGATAAAATCTCAGAAATTAGATCTGCAGCTCTGTGAATCAGAAATTCAAACTAGGCAGTTGGACTAAATCTAAGGATCTGTTGGATTCTGGAGGAGGTGGCTGGGAGCTCAGTGTTTGTGAGTAAAGAGAATATAGATAATAGAACATAAATGGTTCTATAATAAGATGGTGAGTCAGCATGAGTTCCAAAGCTTGCAGCTAAGAACTGAAGCAGGACTCTCAAGCATGTGGAACAAAGTTGAAAAAAAATTGCTGTAGGTTGGGTTTTCGTTTTAAGCTAACTGAGAACCTAGAGAAATGGAGACAAGTGCACAGCCTAATGACAAAGAATAGATCCAAATAATCCATAGTTATGTAACTGGATCGTGAAAGCATCAATCCATCTTTTGTGATGCCATCTCTTGGTATTGATGGTATCACAGATCTAGTTACATAACTAGAAAAATAATCAACCATCACCAATAACAAGAGACAGCAGGCAAAATCACAAAATACCTTACATTATTTTAACTTAAACACTGAAGAAAGTCAAAAGCATAATGGAAATCTAAAGAGGCAGAATTTAAGTTTTAGAAACCATACAAGTAAATATTAGTCAATACCACATTTTGTCTTGATTCTATCCTAAGAGTCATCTGTTATGCTAATAGAATTGTATGAGGGGAAAAATATAAAAGGCTAGCAGGAGTTAAATCATGTGATCTTTAGTCTACTTTTGCATCACTGCTTGGAGAAAAATCATAGGACTCCAATAACATGGATTGTGCTCCTGCATTTACCATTCACCCAGAAGGTTAGAGTTACTTAGAGTGAAAGAGACTGGAGGAGTTATCCAAGATTGCTGTAGAGGATAATCCCCAAATGCCACTAATGTCTTATTTCTAGTCTGAGAGTTTAGATATCTAGCCTGAGACAATCGCAAAAGTTAGACAAAGAAATGAGCGAAAAACAAACAACACATACAAACAACACATACAAACAAACCAAAAAACAAACAAACAAGCCAAAAGCTACTCAAATACTGAGCTGGAAACCGAAGTCCCAAGTTTTATAAGAGGTTCTAATGTTAACAAAAACAACCTATAGAATCAATGACTAGAACATAAATTCACTCTAAATTTATATATAAATTTAGACAATAAACACTAGCTTGAACACACTGAAGAGAGAAATGGTGAATTTTATTTCCTGATGATATACAAGTTCTTGAAAGTACTTGATAAACCCTTGCTCTCCAAACATCTAGAGTGATAAAGATATTTCTAAAAAGGATAAGCAATGGACCTGGATGTTCTAATTACACATAAAAGAAACATTCCAACAATATTTGTGTAGAAAGCAGCTGGATATAGGCAAAATTAGAAAAAAAAGTAATTCATAGATTGAATTATTGGAGAAAAAGGAAGGATAAAGATAAATTTACAACCACACATTTTATAGTAAATTTGCATTTCATCACTGATAAAGAGTAACTGTTAAAACTACCAGAAAGATAAACGTGATCATATGCAAAAGATTTAATTAAGGCTGATCACAGACTTCTCACCTGACAGAAGATGAAGAATAAATACCCTTGTCACGTAGTTTGGTTATTTGTCCCCACCCAAATCTCATGTTGAATCTTAATCCCAATGCTGGAGGTGGGGCCTGCTGGCAGGTGTTTGGACCATAGGAGCAGAACCCTCATTGCTTGTTGCTGTTTTAGTGAAAATGAGTTCTTGCGAGAACTGGTCATTTAACCCTTTTCAACTCTACCCTGAGAAAACTTGCAGCTGCAGCATTTATCCCGAGATAACTTTGCCACAAACTATTTCCCTTTCATTATTATTTTCACATTGCTCTAGCACAGTGACTGAAAACAAAAGACATCATTCCATTTATACCATTCTGTTTTTAGTAGCGGTATTTCCATTGACAAAATATAGTAATTCTCAATTGCTGAAAATGTCAAATCCTGGAAAACGTAGCATTCCTACACATGATATTAACATCATTCTCCAACAGTTGTTGGCTGGAATCATTTGATGAATTTGATTTTTCTGAAATAGACAATTCTGATCATTCAGATGATTCTGATGTTAGTTTTGTTTAGAAATAACTCCAAGAACAGTTTCTATATTTTCTTTTCACATTGAAAATCAGTAAGATTTTGTTCAACCTCAAAGAGTGTGTTTACATAAAATTAAACGAGTGTTGGCAGTGAGCTGCAGGGTTTTTTATTCTTAAACAGGAAAAGGGTTAAAGGTGTGTGGCACCTCCCCCCGCCCCCCCCCCACCCATGTTCTCTCTCTCTCTTGCTCTGGTTTTTTCCATATGATGTTCCTGTTTCCCTTCAACTTCCGCCATGATTGTAACCTTCCTGAGGTGTCTCTGGAAGCCAAGCAGATACCAGCACCACGATTCCTGTAAAGCCTGCTGAAGAGTGAACCCATTAAACCTCTTTTATTTATAAACTACCTAGTATCAGATTTTTATAGCACTGCAACAACAGTCTAATACACCTTGTAAAACTAAGAGAACATAATTCCAGTATTATATATCATCCAAACTGCCACTCTAGACCAAAGACAGGATATTGAGACATGCAAAGGTAAGAGAGTTTAACACTCTATGACTCAAGCTAAAAGAATGAGTAAAGGCTATACTTCACTGAGAAGAGTGAAACCAGAGAGAGGAAATGATACAAAAAACATCATCGAGCACAGAGTATGCCCTGGCTAACTTCATTAAGATTGACTCAAAAGTATTACGTATTTTGTGTTTAAAATTATATGAAACTTAAACTCTATAATTAGTTCTATGAGAAAGAAGACTCAATAGGCCATCAATATGCATGAAAAGTTTCTGAAGGTCCCTTAGTTATGTAAATAACATCTAGAGTTACCTACGTATGTGACAACATTGTCACACCACTAAAATGATTGGAATATATTCTAGATGCTTCAAACCAGAAATGGGAGGGCGGATATCAAGAACTTGATCAATCCAGTCAAAATTTTAAAGGAGGGGTGGGGAGAGATTTCAAATAAAATGGAGAGCATACGGAAAACAAGATGGTACTATACATATACACAATCACAATAAATATAAAATATTAAGTTTTCATATCAAAATTATTATACTGGATTAAGAACAATTCCATCAATACAAAATCAGCTATATTCTGTATATGGGGCACACTTAAATACAATACAGCTATGAAATCCCTTATGCCATGAAAACAATGGCAAATGAAAATAGTAGGTAGAGATATATTAATGAGAGATAAAATGTACTTTACGGTGGAAGTATTAGTAAGGATGACACATGATACTACATAATAAAGAAAATACACAAATCTCTTAAAGAAGATATAAAAGTCATTAATATATAATCACTTCACATCACGGCCTACAAATATATGAGGCATAAGGTAAAACACTTTCAATAAGCAATTAAGAAAATCAGTAGTGATGGGGAAGTTTTCCAGTACATATCCAGAAATTGATAAACCAGTTAGGAAGAGTAGTCAGTTAACAAAAACTACAGCATGTTGAAATTAACTGCTATTTACATAGGCCCTAGCCCTCCCAAATGAGAAAAAAAAATGCCAAAACCCTTGTATTTGCTTATGTTCATTTACAGTATAAGCGTCAATATACGGTGGTATCCCCATATCTGTAGATTCCCTTTCTGTGGTTTCAGTTACCCGCAGCTCACTGCAGTCTGAAAATATTAAATTGAAAATTCCAGATGTAAACAATTTGTAAGTTTAAAATCACTGCCCTTCTGAGTAGTGTGACAAAATCTGCTGCCATCTTACTCCTTCCCCTACCAACCACATGAATCCTCCCTCTGTCCAAGAGATCTCACTGTAGATGCTCTCCAATTTTCAGTCACTTAGGAGCCTTCTCGGTTATCCATCAGGTGGACCATCGTGGTATCACAGTACTTGTGTTTCAGTAACCCCTATTTTATTTAATGACGTCTCCAAAGCAAAAGAGTAGTAATGCTAGCCGGGCACGGCGGCTCACGCCTGTAATCCTAGCACTTTGGGAGGCCGAGGCAGGCGGATCACGAGGTCAGGAGATGGAGACCATCCTGGCTAACACGGTGAAACCCCGTCTCTACTAAAAATATATTCTAACAAATTAGTGCCTACTCCCAGAAATGTAAAGCAATATACATTTCAGAGTAAATGATAACTATACTATGCTAATGGTGTTGAAAGGTGAAAAAAGTATATGAGCTTCTCAAAATAAGTAGGTGTAGCATTCAATAACTTTCAATATTTAACTTATGACAGAAACTCCTAGTTGGTTTTCAGCTCAAAGTGTAATTCCTTAATCATCTTAAGGGCATCAAGAATGAAATGTCTTAGACATTGCATTATAGAGACTAAATAAAAGAAATGGTGCAAAAAAATAGAAATTGTTCTTATTTATGATGTTGTAAATATCTCGGTAAAACACCAGAAAAAAATTAAACTATTAAAATTATTTTTTAAGATTATCAAGTTTTTTAGATTCAAGATCCACATAAGAATCAATAGTATTTCTATATTTCAATAATAACAAATAGGATATAGAGTAGAAATAAAAATACTGTATTTATAAAAATAACAAAACTTTAAGGTCCCCAGAAATAAAGCTTAAAAAGAAGATATATAAGAACTTAATGGAGAAAATTACCAACAATTATTGAAAATATAAAAGAAGTTTTGCACAAAGAAGTATCTATGCTATATCCAGGGGATGGAAGAAGCCAACTTTAAAATACAATTTTTCCCAAATTAATTTATGAACCTAGAAGTAATTTAAAGATAGTTATTTTAATGATTTTGATATATTGATACTAATGTGCATTTGGAAGAATAGGGGTAATAAATAATACATTTTAAAGGAAATATAGGAGACGTCAAAGGAGGTAAACGTTTTAATAAACCATTTTAAAGATAATATGGAAAGCCATAGCTTTTTCAAAGCATAATATTGGCAGAGGGAAGGGCAAGTAGACCAATAATATTGATAGTAACTCTATATAATGTTTATATATGTGAGAGGTAACATTACCAATTAGTGGGGAAGAGCCGCTATGTTCAAATAGAAGTTGTCCCAATCACTGGAAAAAACTAAATCTCTACTTCATACCATAAACAAAAACTATTACAGGTTGCACATTGAGAAATATGTTTGAAAGTACAATTTGAAATCATAAAATATGTCAACAATATTTTTATAACATTGAGATTGGAAAAAAAATTCTTCAGGCAAGACTCAAGAAATATAAACCATAAGGAAAAGATAGAGAAATCTCGCTAAATTAAAGTGGAAACAACCGTCCTTCTGTTATTATAGATAGCATAAAACTTTAAAAATACAATCGAACTCTATGAGAATATATTTGCCATAGATTTAACAATAAATAATTAGTATTCAGATTTTATAATTAACATCTAAAAATAAAAAAAATTTGAAAATGAACAAAATCATGTGAACTTTCTATTAATTTAATAGAAATTTTTAAAAATAAAATATACTAATAGATGCTGTTCTTAATAATTATAAAATTTAAACCACAATTAGATAATATTTTACATCTTTGAATTAAAACTTACATACCTTCAAATGTTATTGCAAATGTGAAAAATGGTACAATTCTTACTCCATTCACCAACTGGACCACAATGTGGAAATAGCTAATGCATTTTAAAATGAAAATACTTTTTACAACAAAATTATACTTTTAGGTAGACATGTCACATAAAAATGCAGAAAAGAAAATATATGTTCCTGTATCATTTGTAATAGTGAGAAGCTGGAAAGTTTTCAAAATATTCATTAACTGAAGAATGAATAAATATGTATTATATTCATACAAAGAAACACTATAAAGTAAGCTAATGAATTATCATTATACATGAAATTGTAAATAACTCAAGTTGAGCAAAAAATTTTACTTAAAAATCAGCTGCATTATGATTTGTACTATACAATGGCATTCTTACAAAGTTTTACAAATATAAATGTAGAAATACAAATTATCTGATAATATGTGAACATGCATAGGCTTGATAAACTCCAAATTTACATATGGGTAACCTGTAGGTATTAGAGAGTAATATTCAATAGTCTTATCTAACATCTATAATATTCTATGTCATTCAAAAGATAAAGAGATTTTAGCAAAATATTAAAATCTGGTAAAGTTGTACATGGATATATAGATGATCTGTATATTTTTAAATGACCTCTTTATTTTTGAATAGATATAGATTTCCAAAAAAATTGCAAGATAGTACAGAGAATTCCTGAATGGCTCATACCATTTCATTTATTACTATCATCTTGCATTAGTATTGGAGATTTGTCACAATTAATTAACCAATATTGATACATTACTTTTAAATAAAATTCATTTTATTCAGATTTTCTAAGATTTTATCTAAAGTCCTTTTCCAGAATTGCATCCAGATTACAACACTACATTTAATTTTCAGGCCTCCTGAGGCTCTTCCTAGTTATGCCAGTTCCTTAGACTTTCCTTGTTTTTGATGATCTTGAGAGTTTTGAGGTACATTTATAGGGGATTTTGTATAATGTCACTGTATTGAAATTTGTCTGATGTGTACTCATAAGTAGCATGGTTATAGGTTTGGGAGAGGAAACTCACAGTGGTAAAGTACCATTCTCATTACATTATATCAAGGGTACATGCTATTAAAATGACATCACTGTTGATGTTAACTTGGTCATCTGGCTAAGCAAGTGTTTGTCAGGTTTCAATATTGTAAAATTATTATTATTATTTTTTACCTATTCCAGTAGTCTGCTCTTTGAAATTTACTATATGTAGTCCACTGTGGAGCTATGCCCCACCTCTTTGAGAGCAGAGGATCTACATTAGTTATTTGTAATTCTTTTGCAGGGCATATTTGTTTCTTCTTCCATTTATTTATTGGTTCAGTCTTTTATTTGTATTAATATGGATTTATAAATATTTATTTGTTTTACTTTGGGTTATAATGCAGTACTTGTTGGACTGATTTTTTTTCAAAAGGTTCTAGTTTTGGCCATTGAGAGCTCTTTCACTTTCACTGTGTCCTCTTTACATACCTTCATCATCTTGTGTTTGTGTGTGTGAGAGAGAGACTTTGTATTTTCTTCCTTGCTAAAGTTCTACAAAATAGTCCAGGTTCATCACATCATGTGCAAATGAAAACAGATTGATTGTCCTCTCTCACCACTCCTATTTAACATTGTGCTGAAAGTCCTTCTTAGTGCTGCAAACAAAGAAAAATAAAGATATTCATGAAAGAAAGAAAGAAAGAGAGAGAAGAGAGGGAGAGAGGGAGGGAAAGAAAGAAGAAAGAAAGAAAGAGAAAGGAAGAAAGAAAGAAAGAGAGAAAAAAGAAAGAAAGAAAGAAAAAAGAGAAAGAAAGAAAGAAAGGAGGGAGGGAGGGAAGGAGGGAAAGAAGGAAGGAAGGAAAGAAAGAAAAGAAAGAAAGAGAAAAGGAAAGATGTTCATACTTACACATGATTTGTCCCAAGGACTAAAGTCTATGTTAAACCAAAAAAAAAAAAAAAAGAAAAAAAAAAGAAACATTCTCCAAAAATCCTGGAATTAATAGTTATTACAATAAAATTATATTATGTATAGTTAATATATTAAAAAATTGTTTTCCTTTATATCAACAATAAACAAAATATTTTATTTAAAATAGAAAATACCTGACAATAGCAACAAAAAACAAGAAATAAAAAACAAACTACTCAGGTGTAAGTCAAACAAAATATGTATATGCAGAAAACACTAAAACTCTGAGAAAAATTAAATAAATAGAATGAGAGATATTCTATGTTCATGGATTGGAAAACTTAGTGTTTGCCTATATCTTAGTTTGTTAGGGCTACTCTAAAAAAGTACCTTACACTCTGTGGCTTGCAGGCAATGACAATTTATTTTTTACAGTCAGGAGAATGGGAAGTCCAAGATTAGGTGCGGCAGATTTGGTTTCTGATGAGGATCTGCTTTCTGGCTCACAGATGGTGGCTTCATGCTGTTTCCTCACAGTGAAAGGGGCAAGGCAGGTCTCTGGAGTCTCTTCTGTAAGGGCACTAATCTCATGCATGAGGATTCTATTCTCATAACCTCATCACAGCCAAAAAGCCTCACTGTTTACTGTTATTATCTTGTGGATTAGAATTTAAACATATACATTTGGGGAGACACAACATTTAGACGAGAGCAACCCATATGATAAAGAATGACACACCTATGAAACTCAAAGGCAACAGTCATTTCAGATCACCCACTGAGCTCACTCAGCACTCAGTTTCTAATTATCTAGATTGAAAGTCCACAAGATGTCCCTGAGTAATTATGGGCATCGGCTTTTGTTTCATAGACAGCTGAGAATACTTATTTTTTTTCAGTTATTAGGATTTCCCAGGTGGGTGTGGTTGTACAATGTATCTAGAGCATGAGCATTAGAAAGCAAAGTAAGACTAATTCTAATGAATATACTTACAGAAGTATTTATTCAGCAGTCTAAAAATTATTACTGAAAAAAATTCACACTTTGAGAAAAACTTGTGTTTCAAAATGTTTAAATTTTTACAATTTAATAATAAAATAAAAAAACAAAATGAAAATAAGCAGAAAAATGGAACAGACACTTAATAAAATAAAATATATGACTGGCCAATAAACTTATTAAAATGTTTTAGCATCATTATCTTCAGGGACATGGATGGTAAGATGTCCCTATTTTGAGCTGACTAGAAAGAGTTAACTTAGAATATTGAAAATGCCAAATTATCATGAACAACTTCAATTCTCATACTTTCATGGTAGGACTGTAAAATTGTATGATCACTTTAAGAAGATGCTTGGCAGTTTCGTGTAGAGTTTAATGAGACCTACCCACCCTATGATCTGTAAGCCTTAAAATCTGCTTTCTTATTGTATGTAAGATGTACCTCAATTAAACAAAACATAGTGGGAGGGGCAAAAGGAAGAAATCTCTCCAAAACATCTGGTCTAATTTTTCTTATAATTTAATTACATTATTTTAAACTCATATTCTTATTAATGAAAACATGCATGGAATAATGTACATAAGAAGTTTTTGCTTATTAATGAATACACAGTAAATATTAGCCTTGATTATTTAAAACATTTGATTCAAAAATAAAAATTTCTTATAAACCTTTTTAATTCACAAAATTTAAGCCTACATTATGCAAATTGTACTTAGAAAGCAGTAGTTTGTTAATGAACATGTACAGTATCAATAGCTTTGAGTCTCCATTTACTTAAAATTCATTTAAAAATAATAGTAATAAATTCCTTGCAGATCTGATTTCTGAGTGAATTGTTTATTCCAGTTCTCCTAAGTGTGAAGGAAATAATGTTTGTAGAAGCTTTAATTATTTAAGCAGTGCATGGTTTTCAAGCATAGAGATAATACCTTGAGTGCTACAGAGTTGAGTTATAGAAGGATTTACTTTATTATTGTAGTAAAAATAATCTCATCCATTTATATGTGACTAAACCATTTACTCTAGGTTTTTCTACACAATGTTAAATATTTAAACAAAAAGGAAGAAAATAGTTCTAAATATATAATTTCCATATACAAATGTCCCTTTGTCTCTAAATATTTTATGATCTTATAAACTATGAGAAAAATAATTTTCTATATATTGTTTTACACATTTTCAATAGCATGTATGAAGGGATGGAAGATTAACATCTCACAGGGAGGTTCTGAGAGGATGTGGCTATTTCTCTTCTGTTTATTCAATACATAATAGTTGAGCAAGTAATGCTGTCAAGGGCTAAACTGTGTGCAGTAAATATAGAGCAGGGCTCTGAAATGTTGATCCTTTAAAAGAAATCTTGTATACGTAAAACAAGAAAGGAATCCTGTAAAAAAATTAGAGTACCACAATATGGAATCAATAAAGTATAAGATAATGATAGTAAGGTAGGGCATAGGAGAGATTGGTTAATTTTAGGGAAAAGGAGTTGGTGAAAGTAAACTCTATGAAAAGGAAGAACAGATAATTTATTTCAAACTAGGAAATGTTATCTAACATTGAAATAAAGTGCTGGGTTTACAGGTGTGAGACGCCCAAAGTGCTGGGATATAGGTGTGAGACAACCAGCCGTCACCTCCATCTTTAATCCAACAAGTCACCACTATTCATGCTAGGGGATATAGGGATAAAGAGTCCCTGAAATCGAGACACTTATACACTGATATGATAGACTGTGACTGCCCTGAGGACAAGGACTCTTTTCTGCTTCTGTTTTTCCTCTGCAAGTAGCTCTTCAGTGCTGCTGTCATATTTCTAGTTTAAACTACCATTCTATTTTGCCATGATTACTGTAATTGACAGTAATTGGTCTTCTCCCTTGTTTTCTGCTTCATTTTCTATTGATGCTGTTACAAATTGCCACAAATTTAGTGGTTTAAAACAACAGCCACTTATTATCTCATAATTCTGCAGGTCAGAAGTACAGGCCGACTTAACTGGTTTCTTTGCTGAGTCTCAAAGGCAGAAACTAAGGTGTCAGTCAAGCTGTGCTCTTACCTGGAGGCTTTGGGGAAGAATCCACTTTAAACCTCATTGAGGTTGTTGGCATAATTAAGTTTGATGTGGCGTAGGAGTGACTGTTAGCTGGAGAAAGCCACTCTGAATTTTAGAGACTTACTTGTATTCCCTCTGAAATGGTCCCCTCCTTTATTTATTTATTTATTTATTTATTTTGAGACAGGATCTCACACTTGTCCAGGCTGGAGTGTAGCGGAATGACCTCAGCTCACTGAAGCCTCTACCTGCTGGGCTCAAGTGATCCTCCTGCCTCAACCTCCCAAAGTGCTGGGATTGCAGGCGTGATCCACCACATCTGGCCGTCCCCTCCATCTTAGCTGGATAAAGGCATTCTCAGTTCTAGAGGCCTATTTGTATTCCTTCCGAATGGTCCCCTCCTTTTTTTTTTTTTTTTTTTTTTTGAGACAGGGTCTCACTCTGTTGTCCAGGCTGGAGTGCAGTTGTGCCATTTTCAGCTGGCTGAAGCCTCTACCTACTGAACTCAAGTAATCCTCCTGCCCCAGCACGGGCCAACCCACCTGGCGAATTTTTTGTATTTTTGGTGGAGACAGGGTTTCGCCATGTTGCCCAGGCTGGTCTTGAACTCCTGGGCTCAAGTGATCCTCCTGCCTTGGCCTCCCAAAGTGCTGGGTTTATAGGTGTGAGACGCCCAGCTGTCACCTCCATCTTTAATTCAACAAGTCACCTAAATCCTTCACTAACTTTGCATCTCTGTGACTGCATTTTTGTGAGGAACCATAGAAAAATGTGTTTTTAAAGGCCTCCCAGATAGAAACTGTCCCTAATTTAATGAGAATATAGTAGTAAAGTCAATTACAAGTGGAAAATCTATTTTGCCATGTAAAAACATAATCATGGTACTTAATGGCCAGAGGTAGAGGTCATGGAGAACTATCTAGAATTCTGCTTTACCATTCCTCTAATATTCTTTTCTCTCTCCTACACTATTTACTATTTACACAGCAGCCAATATTGTAACTTTATAACATGAAACATATACGACTCTCCCACTTTAAATCCATTGGACCAGTTTTCGATTTATTGTCTCTTGACTTTAAAACCATTATACTTTTTCTCTAATCACTAAAAAAAAAATAATCTGATAAACTTAGGCTTGTAGCTGGTACACATTGTACACTTTGTCAGATGACAACCTTCCTAAGTTCAGGTTTGATCATCTGTACAATTTTCTGCCACATGGTCATTTTGTGACATAAATGAGTTTCTCTCTCTCCAAGTATACACACACATACTTACATATGCATACACACACACACATATATATATACACACACACATATACATATATATAAACTACCAAAGGCCATGACTTAATGTACACATTCAACAAAGGTACATCCAAATCATCCAATCCTATTCCCCATTTTGTTTGTCTACTTAGACCAGATAATGCTGGCTGCTTATCTTTTTATATTTTGCTCAAATGTCTATGTAGAATAACCTGTCTAGATAGCAGGTATGACACTAAGAAATGGCAGATATTCATTGCAGCAAACACACAGGGATCCCTCTCTGAAGCACTGTTCTAAGTTCCATGAAAAGCACAAAGATAACACAAACTGTAGACTGTGTCCTTCAGGAGTATGGTCTCCGATGGTAGAAAAGCAATTAGAAATGTCACGAAATAGATTTGACATCTTTGCTATAAACAGAACTCAGGTCGAGTTTCAGGGATTGGGTATGTCTGTCTCCAAAAGGCGACTTCTCAGATTCGGCCATTTATTTAATTTTGAATTGTGGTGGAAGAAATTTTCTGAAATGAGATTTATTAGATATGTAATAGAATAAAGAAAGTAGTATGAATATGCCCTACTCTTTCCAAAAAGAAAAGTGATACATGAGCTTAAACCACCGTTGTAGATAGTCATTGAAAAATGATGATTCTAATTCATTAAATATGTTTTTCATAATTGCTATTTAGTTAATGACTGCAGTTAAACAAGACGCTATCATAAGATACTCTATGTTAGATGCTTATTTAAAACATATGTTTTAGACTAAGCAATTATAAAACACACTATTCATCACATAAACTTAAATAAATAGATTCTCAATCATTCACTTTTACATAATTAACAAACATTATTACATTAGTAAGCCTGTACTCTAAGGTGAAGTTCATAAAAAGAAGGAACAAAAATTGTGTTCAGCTTCCCAGCTGTTATTTATATTTCCAGATTTTGGTCATCGAATTCGACATAAAATAGGATAAACTCCCTTGTGATTGACAAATTTGAGTTGAGTAAAAGAACAAAACTTATTCACAACAGTAGCTCTTAGAAGAGACGCTAAATAGCAACATGTGATCCTGAGACTTAGTCTATAGATATTTACTTCTCTTGCCCTTTCTGTTCATCTTTAAACTTAAACTTGAGGAATAAAAATGCAATCAAGCTTGGCCCATACATGTAATTATTTGGAAGGCAAAATTTGATCACAATTTCACTTTAGCTTATATCTATCTAAGTGACAAATAGACTCCTTACCCTCTGCCTATCCCATTTGGCCCTGAACATGATCACCATATTAGTTGCTACCTTAAAAAAAAAAAAGTGGTAATATTACAGTGGTTAAATATTTTGAAGCCTTCAGAGGATGATTATAATCTGTAGCAAATTTCTCTTGTGATAATGTGTAGTAATATTGAAAGAGAACCAACCTTCCCTATCTGCTAAGGTCACTATGTACTTCTCTGTGTTTTCCTAGGATCTCAGTGTAGCCCTATATTCGCAATGACCATTACATTATGATTGCATCATTATGTATTTATACTGCCTATTAAATTATAAGTCCAAGAACCATGTTTTATTTACATATATAATTTCAGCATCTTATAGTGCATTGTTGGAATTCTAGCAGGTGCTGAATAAATGTTTATTGAATGAATCACTGAATGAAGCATGTGGTGTTCTGATTTGGAAATTAAATTGCAAATCATTTAAACTGGTTGTGTCTGACTTTCAGCATCTATTAAAGAAGGTAGTTAAATCAGTAAACTACAGTTTAAAGTATCTAGAGTGAGATAATTTAATCAAGAACGTAATTTTATTAATTCTCTGGCCTTAAATTCTCCATGTCTGCATTTTATTTATTCATATATCTAGTGTATTGCATTCTGAGCTTTCTTATATTATGTCGTATAATCAAAAGATGGTGTCTGGATTTTCAGTATTGGAGATTTTCCTGAAGTAGGATCTTTGGTTCAGAAAAATTAAAATGATCCAGGGTGTTTTGATGAGGAATGTATTAGGCTGATTGGGAATTTCTGTTGTTTTAATTGAAAGCTTTACAGAGAATTGTTAGGGTTTTTTTCTATGTTGTTTATCAGGGTTGACAAGTTTAGAATGGATACAGTAACTTAGGGGAGAATTCCGTCTAGAAATAAAGATTACATTTCACTGGAGAAACCATTGTCTTGCATTCTTGGGAACTTGAAAGTAACTTCGTGATCACATCACTTTCATGTTTAAACTATTATTATTATTGTAATTATTGATGAGAATACAAGGAATGGCAACATAACATCTTGGTCTATACCATTGTACTCTATGACCTAAATAGCTCCTTCACTTTTCTGCTTCCAGATTTACCTCAATTAAATTCATGCTCAATATCTCTATTAGACAAATTTTTGCAGTTATTTCTTAGGAAACCTCAATGGCTTTCTATTAACTAAAAGATTGATTCAAAACTTCTCTGCTGACTTTTAACACCTTCTGTGTCTAATCCTGCTCAATCAACCCAATTGCTGATTTCCCACAAAATGCCAGTACACACCATTTGCTTGAGCAAGCTTAATTATGGTTATCTTGAGTCTTCCCTCAAGCCTTCAGTTAATCTCTTTAGTTCCTTAAGTATTCTTTTTTTCCTCCCTTCGACATAGTAAACTTTTACCAAGCCCATTTAATTAGCCTGTTCAACTTACAGTCTTGATTTAAATAGACTCACGCAGACATACAGGCACATGGAAATTAAAAAGAATGAAAGCCCTAAAGATGTTTTAGTATTTTTTTTCCATTTGGGGTAAATGGAAATCAAAATTTTAAATAGTTATATGTTGGTATCAACGACTTTATTCCTCATCATAATCATCAGAGCCAACATTTATTTTTCGCTCTCCACATTTCGAGTTCTGATGCCTTACACATATACTATCTTACTTAATCTTCCCACCTTGTCTATGAGGAAAATAATATTACTATATTTATTTTATAGATAGAAAATATAAGGGTGAGAGAAGGTTCGTTTCTTGCTCAGGGACACAAAGCCAATAAGGAATACACATGGCTTCAAATTAAAGAACAGTTGTACTCTACTGCCTAGCTTTATAAAATCAACTGTATAGGCACATTTTATTACTGAAAAATAAAACTGAGGTATTCTGAGGACATCCTGGACAGTAAGCTACCCTTGTTGGTATGTGTTGCTAGATGAAGATGAAAAAGCATAAAACTGGTAGTTCTCCTCCTCTTTGGGTGGGACACAATGACCATTTTATATTGTTTTATAAAAATGAGTTATTCTGGACTACCTTTTAAATTTTTGTAAGTTTATGGTGTTACCATTATTATTGCCCTCTGAATTTTCTCCTGTGGGTTTCATTAGTCTTTTAATGTGACTCAGCTATTAAACCACGATTTGTTTTTGGTTAATTCTACTTTCACATGCAATCAAACTTATTATCCCAAGACACATTTCTAAGAAATATGCTTTTGGAAAAAAAAAATAGGTTCATGAGATTTTGAGATAGATCAGTTTTGAATTCCATTTAAAGGTTTAGTGGAGAGAAGCTGCATTTTATGGTGGGAAGAACTCAAGACATGGAATTGATTAATGTGAATTTAAATCCTGTATGTATTCTCAGGTCATTTGTGGAAATTTACCTTATCTCTT
The DNA here is from genome assembly GCF_028858775.2 of Pan troglodytes. Taxonomy (NCBI): domain Eukaryota; kingdom Metazoa; phylum Chordata; class Mammalia; order Primates; family Hominidae; genus Pan; species Pan troglodytes. Next base: position 81,470,832 of record NC_072413.2, read on the forward strand.
TGGTTTTTATTTACCTCACTTACAAACTGTAGATAACACTGTACCATATAAGACTTTCAATTGTTAAAAGAAGTGTGAAATAGCATAAATAAACGTTCAGGCATGTAGTGACAATAAATGATAGCTATTTTGATTAGTATTATTGTTATTGTTCTTATTAAAATTATTGTTATTTCTAAAATTCCCAGAGGCATCACTTTAACAAGCTGGACTTATTCTGTGTATGTACCTTGTAAACACATCTGCAGCATGTATTGAAAGGATCCAACGAATGAGCCCCGATACCTTGAAAATGTATAACATTAGTAATTATCATCTGGACCCTGAAACATATTTTTATGGCAAAATCAGACTCCCTAAGGGAATGCCATCCCTAATTGTTGATTTGATTAATTTTGCAATTTTTTCAACTGGACCTAATTTAAAAATATATTTCCAATATGGTTTCATTTGGACAGCTAATCTTTTAACTTATCATGAACACTTATCTCTTTTGTTCTTTGTTTTTTTTGGAAACTACCTTGCTCCATTGCCCACGCAGGAGTGCAGTGATGCCATCATGGCTTACTGCAGCCTTGACCTCCTAGGCTCAAGGGATCCTCCCTCTTAAGCTCCCAGAGTAGCTGGGACTATAGGTGTGTGCCACCATACCAGGCTATTTTTTTTTTATTTTTTGTACAGATGGAGTCTCACTATGTTGTCCAGGTGGGTCTCCAACTTCTGGTCTCAAATGATCCTTCTGCCTTGGCCTCCCAGTGTTGGAATTACAGGTGTGAGCCACCACACCTGGCCCACACTTATGTCTTTATTTGTGCTGTAGTTATCTCAGTAACCTATTAGCAACATTTTGCCTCCTTCACAGAATTGTCTCTTCTTACTGCCAACCATAACTTCCTCATAGGAGCTGCTTTGTTCATGCTGGAGTCACTTTCCTTTGAGTTAAATTTTATAGGTACATTATCAATCTCTAAGCCAATCAATCTCTTCCCTGGGCAAACTGAAGCAGTGTCTGGGCAGGTGTCAAAACTATCTATCTGTCTGTCTGTCTATCTATCTACATATTTCCCATGCAAAGGAGGTTAGTCTACAAAAAGAGAAAAAGTCTAGCACAGAAACATAGAAAGGTGAAAATTCTGATGGCATTTCAATTCTTCAGAGCAATATTCTTTTAAGTTGAAGTGACGTATTGGCCTTCCTGGACTTTTGCTATTGAACTCTGCCTCGGATTCTGCAAAAACTCAGTATTCTGATTCTATAGGGTTGTTTTTCTCTCATTTTAGACTTTATTTTTGTTTTAGTCTAATTGAATTGATTTTTTTTTTACCTGAAATAGTCCTGTTTTAAAATGTATGCTTAAATAGAGCACTATATTTTTTGTTTAATCAAGCCCCAGGTATTAAGTGTTTAATAAAAGTTTGTTAAATTGAAGTTTATCAAATTGATTGGATTTAAGATTATTGGACTGATTGAGGTTGCAGGGACTGAGGAAAAAGAAGACCCCACAGTTTTCTTTGATTCATTAATTTCTTTTATTTCCAAAATAACCTTAACAGAAAAGGAAATTACAAGCCTGTACAGAAAGATACTTGGCTATTTTTACTGGATTGTATAGCTATAGCTCAGCAGTAAAAAGCAGTCTTTCAATCTATTAGGGAAAAATATATATATATAAAAGACCTGTTGGAACCCAAGCAGTTATACAAAACAGAAATTGACTTGGCCCAGTCCACAGAAATCCTGTTGCTTTTATTGGAAATGGTTTCCCTTTTAGTAAGTGTTTTTTTTTTTTTCAGTTGCCCAGCCTGGAACTGTAGCTACAGACTCTTGCTTGAGAAAACGGTCACACAGAGACACTGCCAGGGAATCTTGCCTAAAAGGGAATTCTGGGGAGGAAAGCATGGGTATCTCGCAGTGGGATTGTTGATATAAGAATCTACGTTCATTGCTTTATACTGTTAGCGGTTGAAAGCTTTTCTTCTTATGAAAATCCATCCACTCTGAGCCTAGTATCTTTCTTTCTCTTTCACAATGTCACTGCTAGAAAAAAGAAACAAACCCAGAATGTTGGCTTCTTTTCAGATATATTCTGGTGAGCTACTCTACTCAGTGAACTAGTTTCAATGGTAACCCACCCCTGGACCATGAATGGCAATTCAGCAACTGGTCACTTTGAATTATTCATGAAACAGTCAACCTTGACATTCTGAACATTGTGTTTGAGGATAGAAGAACTTGAACAAGAGACCCACAACGGTCATTATTAAGAAGCAATAACTGCTATTCAGATGATTACTAGCACCCAGAAAGAGTAATCAAGTCTAAAATGGAACTACTTTACATTTGAAAGAGTTCCATACAAATGTCTTTGCGAAATATAACTACTTTAGGTGGTATTTATTTTTCATCCTTTTCAATTTATTAGGTATTTTACAGTAGATTTTCTTATCATATTACCTTCCAGGCAGATCTTTGGGCTGCAGTCACAGATGTATTTTAGAAGCAGTATATTGAATGAGGGATGTGTAAACAATTAACTCCTAATTGTCCTACAAGGACATTTGTGACTTTTTTCTCCGTGTACTTTATTCATAGAGTTTCAAATAAAAGGGAGAAATGAGAGAGGGCTGCTACATGAAGGAGAGCAGTATTCTTAGCAAAAAAAAAAAAAAAAATCTCTAAATTGCTGAGTTAGAGACATTTCAGCAGATTACTAAGGACATCTGGGCTCAGCAGCATACATATCTTGATAACACTGGATTACATGAATTATAATCTTAATGACTGTGGCTTGAATTAAGCACATACACAATCTCTTACAAATTTCAAGGTCCCCTCGTAATTTACTCATACAACCATTTCAGGATATGATGACTTTGATTAGATGCCAGGTTGTATCAAATAGGATAATCCAGGGGCCAAAGTGTTAAATACGCTATGTAAATTTAACCTAGATTATGGTCAAATTTAGGTACCCAATCAAATCTACTACATTTCTACTGTTGTCTGAAAAACAATAAGCTTAATTCTTTGAGGCAGCTCTGGTGCATGTTTAATGCAGCTCTAGAATGTGTTTTTAAAAACTATAAAAATCTGTGTTTGGATTTAATGGTTTTATACTAGAATGCAAAGCAAGCCTTATGAAAACAGTATACATGACCATTGTTAAAGATACCTGATTACCTTAATGTTCACATTCATCAAGACACATGATAATAGTGTTAAATCAAACTATGATCTGAGAAGGACTTCATACTTCAATATTTGAGTCTTTGAGGATGAACTGTAACCTAGCTTCATAGGCAGAAGAGATCGAAAACCTAATTTAGGAGTATGTGCTGTAACAATAGCTACATCTTGCCCCATCCCAGCAGCCATACTTCAACCACTCATCTACTGCTAACTGTTCAAACTCTGTTCTAAGGCAAATGCCAACCTGTAACCAATCCAGCTGTTTCTGTACCTCACTGTCAATTTCTGTATGTCACTTCCCTTTTTATGTCTGCAAATTTGTTCTGACCACAAGGTATCCCCGGGTTCTCTCAGAATCTGCTGTGATTCTGGGGGCTGCCCAGTTTGCGAATTGCTCATTGCTCAATTAAACTTCTTTAAATTTAATTTGCCTGGAGTTTTTCTCCCAACAGAATGGATTAATTTAATGTGCATATCAGGATGGCCTCTATTACCATGATTATCTTACAGTCTTTGATTCTGGGAGATTTCAAAAAATTTCTGAAGATCACCACCACTTAGGAGATATTTATGATTTTCTACCACTAAAAATAATTTCCCTTTAATTTATGTTTCAAGGTTTTATTAAAACATACATGCTGGAATTGGGAGCACTTTAAGCAGTTATCAATCAGATAGTTTAATTAAAATTAATTCCAGAACTTTCAATAAAAGCGAATGTTTATTGTGGAAACCATGGAAAAATCTTAATGAGAGAGGAAAAGGAAATTTCAATTAGAGAGAAAACGGTCAAGATAAAGATAGAAGAGATTAGGAAAATGTCCTAAATCACAATTGTTCCTTCTTTGAAACTACACAAAAGTGCTTATAAGTCTATTGGGTTTGCTTTTCTATTTTATTTTAAATAATAGGTTTATAATGGTTTGATTCTTTTGTTGTTTTTTGAGACAGGGTCTCACTCTGTCGCCCAGGCTGGAGTACAGTGGTGTGATCTCGGCTTATCGCAACCTCTGCCTCCCGGGTTCAAGCGATTCTTCTGCCTCAGCCTCCTGAGTAGTTGGGAGTACGGATGTGTGTCACCACGCTGGGCTATTTTTTTTCTATTTTTAGTAGAGATGAGGTTTCACTGTATTGGACAGGCTGGTCTCGAACTCCTGGCCTCATGTGATCCACCCGCCTCGGTCTCCCAACGTGCTGGGATTACAGGCATGAACCACCACGCCCGGCCAATAGTAGATTTATAATGGTGAAAATAAATGAGGAAGAACACCTCATTGGTAAAAAGGAAGCACAATAATGTGTTACTCTCCTAGAGATAGGAAGCTGAAAACATAATCTTTTACTCATTGACTTACCCTGGCCTAAAAGACTCTTCCTGATCTGCATGTCACTTCACTCCACAGAGATTATCTTCCACCACTCTTTCCTTATCCATTTTCCAGCCACATTTTCCATCTTTCACTCCTTCTAGAATGTGCTCTAGAATCATTCTCACTTATAGGACTTTTATAGGAGTTACTTTGACCATCTGCTGCAAAAATTGTAACCCCATCATTAAGGCTGATCCTTTTCAGCATTTAGATATCAAATCAAATATTTCCCTGGAGACATCTTTTATTGACTACTTTGATTAAAAAAAACTCCAATTCTTTATTTTCAAATGACTTATTTTATATCTTTAGAAATGGTACCATTCCTTTGAAATTAATGACTGATTTATATAAAGCAGGTAAACATCACAAATGTATGAACATTTCCTTGTCTATTAATATATTTCTAGTATCTAGAAAAGTGGCTGACAAATATCAGGGACTAAATAAATGTTTGATAATGGAGACATGATTATATTCAGATCCATGACTCTATGATTAGATGTTAAAAAATTTTGGAAGTGTTTGTTGTGGTTAGCATTAACTGTTTACCTTGGTCTATTTATTTAATCATTACTTATTCTTAAAATGTTTTCCTGAACTAACTTAGCATTGTAAACAGGACTGCATTCTCTAAGCTGTGGAGAGCCATAGAAATATTTTGATAAAGTAATGTAGTAGTTTGTCATATATGTATATACATACACACATATATGTGAGTGTGTGTATGTTTGTGTTGTGTGTGTATGTGTTTCTTAGTAGATAATTCTGATATCAGAAAAGAGAGGGAGTTTAAAGCAGGGAAGTCCAACCACTGTGGTAGTTTCAGCGACAGATGATAAAAGTAGGAAGTGAACAGATCTCAGATATTCTTTAGAGGTAAAGCTATCAGGACTTGCTAAATGATAGAAAGAGATTTTATGGATGGCTCTTAGGATTTGGATGACAGCCATTGTTGGTGTCACGAATTGATTAAATGAATGCAAGTAGTATGTATGAATTTAGTCTTTGACAAGTTGAGTTTAGGCCCTTTGGAACATCCATATGGAGATGTCCACGAGACAGTGGGAAACAGTTGATTGAAGCTCAGGAGAACTGCCTTTATGAGAAAATGTATATTTGGAAGTAATTAGTTACTGTAAGAATATAATGAACAGAGAAAGAAGAATACACAGAGACAGAGAAGGGAAGTGAAGAGAGATATTAAAAAAAACAATGTGAATAATTTCCAAAAAGATGACTTTATTAATGTTATCAAATGTAGTAAATAAAAGTGAAGTGTGATTAAGAGTGAAAAACTATTAGAATATATAAACATGCAATTCCTAGTTGCATGTTTATACAGAATCAAGAATTTACTACAAAATATACTAGTATGAGGCATTTTACAGAATACTCTTTTCCCAGACTCTTGGAAAAAAAATCCTTCTGTGCTTTTTCATTTCCCATGCAAGGTATGATAACTTAGAATGAGTGTTCTGCAGTTATTCTGTTCCACGTTCTTCTTACCAGTTCAAAGTAATTAACAGATATTGCTGTAACTAATGAGAACACATTGTGCAGGTGGGAGAATATTAGATAGAAATAGAACATGAATCAATGAAATCTGAAAACACTGATAGATGTTCATCAATTGCTAGGGAAACTTTAGTTTCAGTACTCATGGCAATGAAACAGGAATATTATCTATGCACAAGGCAGCTAGGATCTATCTCAGAAATGGAAATGTTGTGCCTGGGAAATGATGAGCAACAGGCTAAGACTGTGAATATCAGGATCTTCCAAAGAGCATAACCCAATAGCTACCCAATACGATGCTGATTGTGTTACCAGAACAAGGTCCTGATCCAGATCCTGAGAGAGGGTTCTTGGATCTCACCCAAGAAGGAATTCAAGGTGAGTCCATAGAATAAAGTGAAAGCAAGTTTATTAGGAAAGTAAAGGAATAAAAGAATGGCTACTCCATAGGCAGATCAGCCCCAAGGGCTGCTGGTTGTGGATTTTTATGGTTATTTCTTGATTATGTGCTAAAGAAGGGGTGGATTATTTCATGCCTCCCCTTTTTAGACCACAGAGGGTAACTTCCTGACATTGCCATGGTATTCGTAAACTGTCATAGCACTGGTGGGAGTGTAGCAGAGAGGATGACCAGAGGCACTCTCATTGCCATCTTGGTATTAGTGGGTTTTGGCCAGCTTCTCTACTGGAATCTGTTTTATCAGCAAGTCTTTATGACCTGCATCTTGTGCCGACCTCCTAGCTCATCCTGTGACTTACCTAGCTCATCCAGTGACTTAGAATGTGTAACTGGGAATGCATGCAGCCCAGTAGCTCTCAGCCTTATTTTATCCAGCCCCTATTTAAGATGGAGTTGCTCTGGTTCAAACAGCTCTGACAATTCCATTTTCAGTAATGTGCATCATTGTGTTGAATACAGAGATCTCATTTACTTGGTCACCTCAAGACAAAATCTCTTCAGTGTTCCCAATAGTAAAATAATTCTTCATGCCGCTATTTAAAACTAGCCAGGAAATTCTTCTAGATCTACTATCCTTCCCATTGTATTGGTTGTCCACCCAAAACAATGTTATCCTATAAAACTCATCAAGTCAAAAGTGCTTTGAAAAGAAAAGGTAAATCCAATACCAACAAGTAGCAAAACATAATAAAGGGTAGAAATCAACAGAATAGAAAATAAAAATAAAGGAAATCCACAAACTGGGTATCTGTAACTGGATATAAACATGCCCTTCAAAGTTGTCTTTTCTTTGAGTCTTTTGTTTCACCTGTGTTTTCTGTCTGTGACATTTTTTGCTATTCCTACATTCCCTTTTCCACCAAAGCCTAAAATTAGTTCATCCTTTCGCTCACCATCAACATATGATCAGTTACCAAATCCTGTAGCTACTACCTCCTTAATAACTCTTTCACCAGTGACCACTCAGCTTCCATTGACAGCATTTTAGTGGAATCCAGCTCCTTTTGCTCCTAGATTATTACAATGGCTTTTTGCTATCTATTCTCCTTGCTCCAAGAAAGTTCTAAAATGAATCCATAATTCACATTGCTTTCAGAATAATCTTTTCAAAATGAAAAATCTGATCTTACTTCTTTCCTGCTTAGAATCCTGCAGTGATTCTCTAGGATATTAAGTGTATATTTCAAACTCTTTAGCTGAATACATGGTGCCATTTCTAATTTGGAATCTGTGTGTTTTTTGACCTCATATCCTTCTAGTATTTATTTAAAGTCTTCCCTCTGGAATCTTGAGTCACCGATTTTAGATTAAAGCTATACATTTCTTTCTAAGCATAATTTTAGTTGCAACCTGAAAAACTGAATATGCTGTATTTTATCATTTAGTTAATTGCAGTTTCTAATCCTTGTGTAATTTCTTCTTTATGCCATAGATTATAACTATTCTGCATAATTTTCAAATATTTGTATTTTTCTAAACATTTTATTATTTGTGATCCCATTCCATTTATAATAGAGAACTTATTCTATGTGATTCCAACTTTTTGAAATATCTTGAAAATATTTTTATGGACCAGCATATAATTTATCTTGATAAATCTACCATATGTACTTGCAAAAAATGTGTACTTCGTAATTGTTGTGAGTATTGCTTTTGGAGTATCAGTAAAGTCAAGGTAGTGGGATAACGTTGTTCCGATTATCTATGTCTTTACTTTTTAAAAAAATAAAAGTCTAGGCCGGGCGCCATGGCTCTAGCCTGTAATCCCAGCACTTTGGGAGGCCGAGGCGGGTGGATCACAAGGTCAGGAGATCAAGACCATCCTGGCTAACACGGTGAAACCCCGTCTCTACTAAAAAAATACAAAAAATTAGCCGGCGTGGTGGCGGGAGTCTGTATTCCCAGCTACTCGGGAGACTGAGGCAGGAGAATGGCGTGAACCCAGGAGGCGGAGCTTGCAGTGAGCAGAGATCGTGCCACTGCACTCCAGCCTGGGCGACAGAGCAAGACTCCGTCTCAAATAACTAACTAACTAACTAACTAAATAAATAAATAAATGTCTAGTTCTATCAATTGCTGAAAGATGTATTAGCATCGTTAACTATGTTTGTGAAATTGGCTCTTCTTTATTTTGTAAATTTTTTCTTCATGATTTTAAAGTTCTGCTATCAGGTAAATATAGATTTATGATTGGTTTTTGTTCTTGACAAACTGACTGTTTTATCAGTAATAAATGTCTATACTCTAAATCTATTTTATATATTAATATAGCTAGCCACTTCAGCTTTCTAATTCATACAGTCTGTGTGATACATACTGTATCCATTCATTTTCAACCTGTCTTTGTGTATAAAATAGCTCTCATGCATAGAGTTTAGTGTTGATTTTTTAAATCAGTTCTGACATTCTTAATTTTTTTATTGAAATGAATTTATTAACATTTAACTTAATTATCAATATAATTGGATTTAGCTCTAACTTACTACATTTGTTTTCTGTTTGTCCCTCTTCCATTTTTTTGTCCTTTTCCTTCAAAACAACCAATATTCTCCTATAAAACTCATCCAACATTGAAAAGTTGAGTCAGAATTGCTTTGAAAAATGACTAAATCTAGGCCAAACAAGAAGGAAACAAATAATAAAGAGTAGAAATCAACAGAATAGAAAATAAAAATAAAGAAAATCCACAAACTAGTTATCCATAACTGTTTATAAACATGCCCCTCAAAGTTGTCTTTTCCTTGAGTCTCTTGTTTCACCTGTGTTTTCTGTATCAGTTTTTGTCCTTCTATCTCTCATTTCCTGGCTTCTTTTCTGTTATCTGGATTTTATTCATATTTCATTTTAGTTTATATATTAGATTGCTAATTTTTAATTTTTAAGTGATACTTAAGGAATAACACAACTTAAACTTTTAGTCTGCTTAGAGTTAATATTTTATCAGTTCATGCAAAATGCAGAAATCTTGTACCTCTTTAGGACCCTTGATCTTTATGCTCTTGGGTCATTTGTATTATATATACATATAATTATAAATTTATATTTTATTAAGTAGCCATATACATTTTTAAACTGAGGGAAAAAATAGTATCTTGTATTTATCTAATATTTATCATTTCTGACATTCTTCATTTCTTCCTGAGGATACAAATTTCCACATCCTATCAGATCCCCTCACTCTGAAGAATGTCTTTTAACATTTCTTGTATTGAAGATCTCCAGATGATACATTCACTTATTTTTCTTTTATCTGAAAATGTCACACCATCCGTTTTGAAAGATATTTATGCAGATATGGAATTCTGGCTTAGCAGTGTTTGAGTTTTAGAACTTTAAAGATATGTATTGCTGTATTCCCATTTTTATTGTTTCTAGTTAGTCTTTGGCCATTCAAATAATTTTCTCCCTCTATGTAAGTTATTGTTTTTCTTAGGCTGCTAGCGAGATTTTTCTCTGGTTCTCAACAATTGGCCATGGAATACTTAGTTATGGTTTTCCTCATATTTATCCTTCTTGAATTTTACTGAGGCTCTTGACTGCAAATTTATGTTTCTCACCGGATTTCAGAAAATTTCAGGCCATAATATACGTTTATATTATTCAGGCAATAAATATATATTTTGATCTATTGTCTATCAACTCTGGGATTCTAATCACACACATGTAAGACTTTCTTTTAATGTTCTGTTATCCCACCGGGCCCTGAAGCTCTCTTCACTATTCCTTCTTTCTTTTTCAGATGAGATATGTTCTATTAATCTATCTTTTTAGTTAGTGATTCTTTTAAAAGTCCTCGCTATTTTTCTGCTAAGACCATCCTGTGCACTTTTAATGTCAAATGCTGCATTTTTCAGTTTTAAAATTTCCATTTGCATCTTTTCATTGTTTCTATCTTGCTTTTGAGGTCTTCTATCTTTTTATTCATTATAAGTTTATTTCCTTCTTTCAAATCAAGTCTAGTTATAATATCTGCTTTAAAGTCCTAGTCTAAAAGTTCTGTCATCTGAGTTATCCATTGTTTGTTGATTATTTTTTCTTGAAAATAGGTCACATTTTCCAAGTTGCTTGTATGCTTAATAGTTTTGAATTATATTCTAGAATTTTAAATATTATATTATTAGGACTCTAGATTCCATATTATTCCTTGAGAATGTTGGTATTTTTCTTGTGGTACACAATCAATAATGTTTGATTCAATTTGAAAACCTCAACTTTTGGATACAAAGGATTTGCATTTAGTAATTCAGATTTAATATGGTTGCTAGCAATTTGTCTCACCTTTGTGCATTTTTGGTTTCAACCAGAGGTTTGAGAAGAGTTTACACATAGAATCTGGCGATCTCTTTCTCTGGTCCTGTATCCTTCAGGATTAGCCCTTCATATTCTAATGACTGTGGTTGCCTTAAATTATGACTTCTGGTACTTTAGGCCAGAAAGGCTGTGTATTTTCTTTCTGAATTTCAGCCAGCAATTAGGGAGCTAACTATATCTTGCCCTCTAGCTCAAAAAGCCACAAGAATGAGTAGTTCATTCTACCTACTCTCTTTTTCTGGAGTTAGACTCTCCATCAGAAGATGTCCCTGATTTTGCACATACTTCAGAGACCCTAGGTAGGTTGTTTTTATTTTTGTGTGTGTATGTGTTTAAATTTTGTTTGTTTTGTTTTTTGGTTTAACATTTATAGGAATCTATTTAATTATATCAATAGCACAACACAGATATTCAATTTGTATTTTGTCGTATACTTTAGCAACAAGAGAAAGAAGCCTAGAGTTAGATATAAAATTCATTCCAATCACCAGTTGCTATTAAGTTAGATGTGAGAATTTTCAGATGCTACCTGGGGTCAAATAAGATTCTACTTTCAATTTTGAACCTAACTTCTGGTTTCGAAGCTTGTAATCAAAATATGACTGTTAAAAATCACTTTTTAACACTTCTAAAAAATCACTTTTTAACACTTTTAAAAAAGTGATTTTTTCTGGAAGTTATTACATAATTTTATAATCTTCTTTCACATACTTAGATATGTTTATGTAAAAAATCCCTTTTGTTTGACAGTTATTTGCAATCGCATAGTTATCCCACCAAGGTACTGATTTTTATTTACCTTATATAAAGAGCAACTTTTTATTATATTTAGCATTTATATTAATGAAATAAGACCCACCTTGTGAGAGAATCATTCCGTGAAACATAGCCTCAGTATAATAACCTGGTAGCTATCCAAGGGATGGGGGGGAGAATGATTAACATGGAAATGGGAAATGCTGATAGCATCTTCTTTAGACTCTAAGCTTATTAAGTGGTGAAATTGTAGCTTCACTATTTTCATCTCTAGCATCTAGTTCCATGAAATATGTACACTGCATTGGGTAAATTTTGAGAAAGCAAAATCTCATGAAGAACAATTTTTGTTTATTAAATAATAATTTCTTGATTCAGTCTGAAACACTTTATTTTATACCAGGGTTTGAAATTTAATAATAACTATAGTCAGGTAAGTGAATTTGTTTGACTGTAAGTGACATTTTCTACAAAATGCCAATAATGTTAGCTCACTAAGTGTACAAGTAATATAAGATAATGTAGGTGAAATTGTTTTTGAAGTATCAAATTGCTAACAAATGGTAGGCACGATATCTGTGTATGACGCAGTATGCTAGGTTGTCTAGATAACACAAAGTAGTCAAGATAATGTTCATTGCAACACAGAAGTTGCACACAAGACTTGGATGAAAATCTAAGCCTATAAATATTTATTGAACTTCTACCTATGCCTGTGAGACTCACGTGTCCAAATGAATTGTCTGTGATTGAAGATCCGAGTAACATTCCTATGAGGTGATATCTACAATCTCTAGAATATAAAATTTGTGATGTATTTTTTGCCTTTTGGAGCTTCATGCTTTGCTGTTCCCTTCCTTTCTTGGCTTTCAAATACTCAAGGAAACTGAATATACAAAATATTTTATATACATTTATATGGTTACTCTAATGTGTGTATATATTTACCCATTTATTACTTATATATTAAAGATTATTTTTAAGATGTTAAAAAAAAGCAATCCATTTTATGGGAGAACATAACAGTCCTCTCTCAGGCTCTTGTTGTGTCGTACTCTTAGAGAATAAAGTAAAATATGGCTAGTGCCTTGCAATTGTGCTAAGGATTTCCAGGGGTACAAACCTCTTACTATGATTCTCAAGCAAGGTCTCCGTGCTTGAGTTCTCCATTAACTTTCCTTCTCCATTATATACTTCCATATGTGGGCAAAACTAAACTCTGTCTGAGAATCCTTTAAAAAGTGACTTGAGATTCCTGTTTTAAAGCAATAAATTTTATTTTTCTGATTCTAAATTACAAGTAAACAACTTAGAAATTAGAGTTTAGAATTTAGTTCCAAAAATATCTTCTCTGTGAATCTTGCTCCTTTTGTTTCCTATTTAAAGACCTAGCTAAGTAATTTTCTTTAAACAAATCAAACACTACATAGTCCTAACTACATGTTTAACTACAGCAGTGGACTTGGTGAACATGCTGTTTTTAAGTGGATTCTGTTCTAAGGATTTCAGTGTAACTGATGCATTATTACCAGAATATTTGCTTACCTCCTTTTCTTAACTACAGCTTGAGGGAGAAAATTTGTTTGTTTCTTTATTCCTTTTTTTTTTTTTTTTTTGTTAGCTCCCCATATACTAACAACCCACCATACCAGGACACAGGCTTCTGTCTGAAGTGCACTGGCTTCTTAGGCCTTTTCAGCCTGTCCTCTGGAAATGGTTTGGATCCCTGTGTCTTGAAGATTAATTCCAATTTTCACGTTGATGAAAAGGTCTTCCAATTTCATTGTGACCTTTATATCATTGAATAGACATCTCATTGCTAAAGTAAATTTATACATAATATATCTCAGCTTTAAGATTCTTGGATTTTAATTAGAGGATGAAACATAAATCAGAATTCAGGCTACAGTGGTTACACAGGGCTGTCCTTTTGTTTGTTTCTTATTAGACTAACAATGCCAATCACAGCTTGCAAACATAAATACTCTACACCATATTCCTGTTCATTCTTGAGAAATACTTTGTACAACGTTCTCTTTTGTATCAGCTAAAGGAGACATTTTCAGCACTGAGGCATTCTGGAGCAAAATGTATATTAAAGTGTCCCACTAAAAATAAGTTCAAAATGTCTTACCTGTCTGGCTTCCTCCTTTCCTCCTTCCATTTTTAATATACAGAATGATGAGTAAAGGAAAAAAACATGAATTGTGGTATGTATGTTTTTACTCACTGTATTTTAGGGATGTTAAAAATCTGCTTGGCTTTTGTAACACATTTAATTGCTCATCTATACGTGTGTGTGTGTGTACATATATAAATCTATATATATGAAAACATGTTTAAATGTATAGTTTCTAAGTTTAGTGATGTATTATAATGGTGTGTTTTTGGAAAACAAAAAAAAGAGTATATTTTTGGAAAATATGCCGAGGTTTAATGGTATATTTTTGGAAAACCAGGGAAAATATGAAACACCTGCTACCATACCAGCCTGTTTACATGTTCAGATCTATTCTTAGGCAGCTAGAGAACCACCAAATGCAGTAGTGTACAAAGAACCACAATGCATTTAGAATTAGCCACAAAACAAATAGGACATCCACCCATCCGGGCAAAAAAAAATTGGTCTGCTGTGGCAAAAAGGAAAATGTTCTGTGACAATATGAAATTCCAAGGCATAATTAGTGTCAACATGCCCATGATTTCCTGCCAGTCAAGTAAAAATGTCAAAAGTATCTTCCTTTAAATAATGCATTCTATTTTGTTTTATTGAAATTGATCCTGAAATGTACAGCTGACAAAGTCTCACTGTATTGTTAATACAGATTGCCTTTGGGGAGAGGAGTGAAGGAATGGAGAAAAGCAAAGGGTAATTTTCACACATTTCTGTGTGTTTTAGAATTTTTAAATTTATTGAGAACTTAGACACATGTAACTATTGTAAAAAGAAAGAATAGATAGATAGATAGATAGATAGATATAGATTTGAATGAACATATTAGAAAAGGGAATTCTAGTTAATTATTTAAATCACTTTTTTTTCTAATACTCTTCCCATGTGCAAGGGAATGTGATTGGCATCAGTAATCCATTATTTTTTTAAAAAACACCCAGGAAAGCCTGAATAGAGGTATTCATAAATGTTTAGGGAGCACAGAGGAGAAAGATACACAGGGAGCTGGAATGCCAGGAGGAGGCAATGACAACTGCTAGCTTGCTGAGCACCATGGAAAAAAACAACATAGCTGGGTTGAATGCAAAGGAGCACAATCCAGACAAAGAGAAAAGCATGTGTAAAGCATGTATTGGAAAACATTATGGGGACTTTTCAAGAGCATATTGGCAGGGCTCGGTGGCTCACACCTGTAATCCCAGCACTTTTGGAGGCCGAAGCTGGCGATCACTTGAGGTCAGGAGTTTGAGACCAGCCTGGCCAACATGGTGAAACCCTGACTCTACTAAAAAATATAAAAATTACCCCAGTGTGGTGGTGGGCTCCTGCAGTCCCATCTATCAGGAGGCTGAAGCAGGAGAATCTCTTGAACCCGGGAGGTAGAGGCTGCAGTGAGCCAACATCACGCCACTGCACTCCAGCCTTGCTGACAGAGCAAGACTCCATTAAAAAAAAAGAAGAAAAGAAAAAAAGAAAAAAAAAGATCATATTGCCCATCCAAGAGGAAACTAAGAAAGTATATTTTCAGGAAAGTGACATGGAATGAAACTACATGCACACACCAGAGTCTTTGCACATTAACTAGGGATCTAATATTAATTCTGGGCCAGGAAGTGAGGGCTTGGAAAAAACAATAAGCAGAAGACTAAAAAATCAGATGTACATTTCATGGTGCCTGAGGATCACAGCCTACTGACCCCCCAGTATTTATCTGTACTTCATCTGATGCCAAAACCATTGATATTTTGACTAATTGTGATGCAACTACCTGGCAGAGATTACCAGTGTCCTGTTTCTCATCTGCAAAGGATTGTTCTTTAGTCCTTTAAATATACCAGCAATTTAAATGCAGCATCTCATCCTGAGTGTCTGGTACCTGTGTCTACTTATAAATCTAGCAGGGAAGAGATTGCTCAATCAAAGGGATCTATTTCTTTTTTTTTTTTTTTTTTTTTTGAGACGGAGTCTCACTCTGTTGCCCAGGCTGGAGTGCAATGGCACTATCTCGGCTCACTGCAACTTCCCCCTCCCAGGTTCAAGTGATTCTTCTGCCTCAGCATCCAGAGTAGCTGGGACTACAGGAGTGCACCACCACGCCTGGCTAATTTTTGTATTTTTAGTAGAGACGGGGTTTCACCATGTTGGCCAGGCTGGTCTGGAACTTCTGACCTCATGATCTGCCCATATTGGCCTCCCAAAGTGCAAGGATTACAGGCGTGAGCCACTGTGCTCAGCCAAAGGGAACTATTTAAAAAGATATGAGCAGGCTTAATAGAAATAGTAGTGAAGCATCCTAGGTCTGAGAACAGTGGACAGCAGTTACAACTCCTGGGTCTAAAAAAAGAAGGGAAAAGATAATAATGATAACCCAGAACAAGTACCAACAGGAAAATGTCCCCTTAGAAGCTTTGGTCTTTGACAGAGACACAGCCAACTTGCTGTGATTTTGCAGGGAGGGAGGGAGGGTAGTAAGTACTAGATTTCTCTCCCGTCCTCTGAATTCCTGTGGGTGCCAACCCTTCACTAGCCTCAAGTCAGAGGCAGGATGCTCTTTCGTGAGCTGACCAGCCACCTGGGACATCAATGTGAAAAGGGTGGAGCTAATTTGGAAGCAAGAATGAAGACTATGAATCACAGTACACCTCTTTGTATCACAAGGAAGTTTTCATAAAATGATGGTTCTATAGTATGTTAATAATTTAAGAATATTCAAGTAGTCAAGTAAAATTATATTAAATGCAGTTAAGAAAGATGTCCATACAGCTGAGTGACTCAGATCTTTATATGCTGATATGCAATGTACTCCTTCAGGGGGGAATAGAATACACAGTGTTCTTAAATGTTTCTGAATGTTAAGCTCCTCTTCAGAGTTTAGGTTGGAGGATTAATTGGAAGCTGTGAGGCTATTCCTATGATATATTAAACATTTGACCAATTCCAGAAAAAGAAGTCGTTCAAATAAATCTTTACCTTATTTCTTCTGACTGACCCAACGTGTTAACTGACTTTAAGGATTCATCTCCCATGTCTCTCATGTTTAAGAAAGTCAGCTTTTTCTGTTAGTTTGCCTCTTTCATCACAGAGCTATTTCCATGATCAGAGTTCCTTGGTTCGCGGGCAATATTAAAATTTTATCCCAAACTATATATGTGTACATCATTTCCCAATAAGATCTGAAATAATATTTATAAAAACTCCAAAATTATAGAGATGTCTTTTTCAATAACTAAATCCTTTTGGCTTGGGGCTAGGGTTAGACAATCTTTTCCTTGATTTCTCTACTGTTAATATTGTATCTTTTAATAGAAAACTCACTTTGACATTTTAACTGCAAATGAGTGCCTAAGAACCAATATCATGGTTTCATCTTCTGGTCATGGATGTGGAATGCCGTAGGTACCTCCTAATGATTAGTTCTCCAAATCTCAAGTGTATGTTGTCTTGCCTATTATTTTTTCCAATGTTTACCTTGAAACCATTCCATGTATTTTTAATGTTCTTAAGTGAGGAATATGTATAATCACTGTACTTTTCATTGCAGTTTGTAACTTTGAATAGCAGAAGAGAAACTGGACTGAAAACTAGGAGGTTTTCATTAGTTACAGTTTCAGATAAGTGGCAAATCAATACATCGTATTATGGCAAGATATTTTGGAAATTTGAATAAAATATCTATTTTGACACTATAATTTTTTTTTTTTTTGAGATAGAGTCTTGCTCTGTTGCCCAGGCTGGAGTGCAGTGGTGCGATCTTGGCTCACTGCAAGTTCCACCTCCCGGGTTCCCACCATTCTCCTGTCTCAGCCTCCGAGTAGCTGGGACTACAGGTGCCCGCCACCACACCTGGCTAATTTTTTCATATTTTTAATAGAGACGGAGTTTTACCATGTTAGCCAGGATGGTCTCAATCTCCTGACCTTGTGATCTGCCTACCTTGGCCTCCCAAAGAGCTGGGATTACAGGCGTGAGCCACAGCGCCCGGCCTCGACACTATAAATTTTAAAAAAATGAGTGGGTCTATTTAGTCTGTGATGGGCACATTTACTTTTTGCAGATGAAGCTTCATTTGAGATCTTGAGATCACTTCCGGGTATGCAGAGGAATTAGAGTATTCTATTTCTTATTCCCCTACATTTTTCGCCTTTCTCTCATTCACTGCATGATATGATTGACTTAAACAGAAACAACAAACAGTCATAGAATTTTGCTGTAAATTCTTTATTCTGACAATAATTGTGTGTGTTTTGAGTCTACTGATTTTTATCTTCCTTTCCTAATATTGTAACTTATTTAAATAGAAAATATGGATTACAGACCATAGACTATTTATTTTGAATTTTTCAGGGCATAATATAGTTTTTGGCAAACAGAGAATTCACTGGATGAAAAAAATAGTTTGTTAGGGATTATAACATTGACCCCTCTTGTCATGTGTTAAAAAAGAAAGAAAATGCTACTAAACAGGGAAAAATAGTCCAGTATCACTCACTGTATGTAACATTTCAGTATTCAATATTTTACCCCCAAATTATGAACTTTAGCAGCGAATGGAAGGAGAATGTTTAAATTGTTCAAGAGATAGTATATTATTAAAAAGGATGGCATCTGTCACTAAAACTGATTACTTAATAAAAATATCAATGGTAATGAATAAAAAGACTCTCCAAAACTAAACTATTGAGTTGCAAATCCTTATTTGAATATTTGGAGCTCGAGTCAATGATGAGAGGAATCATGATATTGGCATGTCATATGCTGAGTGATTTTAACATGATTGATAGTAGAGTGCAGTGCTCCAGATGATGAAATGATTTTTTTCTAAACATTACTTTTGACATAAATTCATTTGAGGGATATTTTAATAATTAATTAATAAACAAAACATTTCATAGTCATATTTTCTGTTAGTTTTTGCTTGTTAAGAATATTTTCCATCAAAAATCTGTGCTTGAAGATAATTACAGTAAAGTGTTAAAAATTTATATGTAAGCATGTGAGTGCATACATGTGTAGTAAAAATGTAAATTGCTTCTACCCAGTGTAAATCAATCATTCATTTATGCTAAAATTGCTGGTATGCTTTTTGTGTGAAAATGAATAAGCCATTCTTGATTTGGTGTTATAATGTATTCATCTCTTGTGGGTAATAGTCTACTCTCTTTATAAAAGAGTGCTTCATATACATCAAAAATTGCAACAGAAGTTCTTTCTCTTGCCATTTCTATTCTAGAAAGAAAAACATAAAACTAAAGTGATCTGTAGGCACTCGATGTCCATGTGAGACCAGAGGCAAGAGCATCACCTTGATTCATATTTAACTCATATTATGTAATGGGAAATACTAATGGAATAAGAATAGTTGTTTGGTAGATTCTTCAATTTAGACTGATGATACTAATGTACAGGCACATACATAACTTTCATATCTAGTGAATTAATTCTTAATAAGAAAAGATTGATCAAAATGTTTCCACAAGATGTTGCAACATCTTTTCTAAGAGTAGATATGGTTGTAAATAATGGTGATCTTTGGAATCAGACAAATGTTTGTTATAATATAGATTTTTATAATATTTATACATTAGCTTAATTATAACATAAACAACCATCTATAAATGCTTGCTTGCTGTATTAATCAGGGTTGTCCAGAGAGACAGAACCAATAGATTATTATATATATCATACATAATCTCCAGCTTGCAGAAGGTCTGTCATGGAACTGACCACTGTATATATATAATCTATATATCTATATGTAGATAGATACACACACATATATATGTGTACATATACATATATATTTTATAATATATAATATACACACATACATATATATGTATATATACATATATATCTATATGTATGTATATATGTGTGTATATATATATGTATATGTGTGTGTGTATCTATATACCTACATATAGATATACAGATTATATACATATAGTGGTCTGTTCCATGACAGACCTTCTGCAAGCTAGAGACCCTGGGATGCCTGTAGCATGGCCTCAGAATCAGAGAAGCCAATAGGGTAATTCTCAGTCCAAGTTCAAAGGCCTAAGAATGCAAGGGGCCACTGGCATAAGACCCAGAGTCCCAAGGCAGAGCGCCTGGAGTTCTGATGCCCCCAAGCAGGAGGAAAAGAGTGTCTCAGCTCCAGAAGACAGAGAGAGAGAGAGAGAGAGAGAGAGAGAGAAATGACCTTTTTTCTGCCTTTTTTGTGCTATCCATGCCCCCAGCCAATTGGGTGGTGCCTGCCCACACTGAGGGAGGATATGTCCTACTCAGTCCACTGACTCCTGTGCCAATTTTCTCTGGAAACGCCCTCACAGAAACACTTGGAACTGATGCTCTACCATTTCTCTAGGTAATCTTTAATCCAGTCAAGTTGACACCTAAAATTAACCATCACATTTGCCATATGTTCAATAATAAATTAAAGGTCTTGTGAACGTTATCACATAAAATCCTCAAAGGAACATTTTGAGGCCTTTCACAGATCATAAAAATGAGACAGAGAAGTATTATGTATTAGACTGTTATTGAGGAAAAAAATTAAAGTTAAACCCAGGTCAGTCCAACTGCAAAGTCTGTACTCCCCACTCTTGTGTCCTACATGCTTTCAAATTACATAAAAATTTTGAGTTTGTTTTCTCATCTGTAAAATGGGAATACCATTTCTTCCATGCAAGGTTCATGTCAGGATTAGAAAGCATACATATAAAATCCTTGGCATAGTATCTGGCACATAATTATCTGTAAAACTAAACTGCAACTGCTATTACTTCTACAGATTTTGAAAAGACATTTCATTGTAAATGATTAACATGTATGATTATTATGATTCTTTTGTGATAGCTGAATTGCCAATTTATGGTTCTTCATATTGAATGTACCATTCCTCACAGCGTTAGTAATGTCTGTTTGCCTTGTTATCTCTCTCTGCAGGTAAAAGCAAACAGTTGAGGTTTGTTCTTCCTGCAGAAAAATGGTAATATAATTACCTGAGATAATTAGTGATGTAAAAATAATAAATAGAATAACAGATTGACTATTAAATTTGCATAAAATATAAATAAATTATAATATGTCCGTTGTAATTTTTTTTCATCACAAACTTTCTTTTCCTTGATATTGGAATGGGAATATCTAAAACAAAAGTGGTTCTGAATAGCAGAAAATAATTGGCCAATAACAATGGCTAACATTTACTAAGTGCTTATTCAGTGCCAGATTCTGTTCTAAGAACTTTTTATATGTAAACTATTTTAGAAATCATAGAAATCCTATGAAATAGGTATATAATTACCATCTTTTAACGTATGAGAAAACTGAGGGGCATGTAAGATAAATATTAGCCGGGCATGGTGACTTATGCCTGTTATGAGAGCAAATGGCCGGACCCCGGCTCCACCAAAAAAAAAAAAAAAAAAGCTAAATACTTGTTTCAAGGTTACACAAAAGATCAGGCAGAGGCTGTGTGGCCAAAGAGTTCATACTTAAAAGCAAGACACAATCGAGTATGTATATTATATTGCTTTCTTGTGTTCTTGTATACTGTCCCTCTAGTATTTAGGCACGATGACTTTAATTAAGGCTAGTTGGCAAAATATAGTACAAAGGAATAAAACACTGACTTTTGATATTTAAAAATGAGTAAAATGCCAGTGTTCACAAACATTAGCCATGTGACTTTAGGCTAGGCACAGCTTCTCTGACTCTCAGTCTCTGTCCTGTAAGCTGGCATGACACTATTTGTTTCTGTGGTTTGTAAAAATAATTTTCAAAGATGCCTATATTAAAGGCTGGCATAATTTGGCATGTAGAATATCCTTCGCAAATGTTCAGTAAGTATGAAACTAGGAGGCATCTTGAATTTTGAGTTGTAAAATAGTATTCTTTTAAAGCATTTATTGTGGTTTAATCTACCTAGTTTGTTAATTGTAAAATTAGTGAATACCTTTAAGATTTCAAAGTATTAATGAAAGATATAATAGAAACAACTTTATAATATAAGGTAACATAGCCCCCCAAGAAAATATTATAGAGGATTTGAATTCAATAAAGAATAAATAGCTTCTCTGAACTGGCTTTTCTCTTTCCTATTAAATATCACAATAGATTTATTTTAAATTATATTTCTATTATTTAACGCTACATGGAGGTTTAAAATATAATGTTTTTTAAAAGAATGGTCACAATTCATTAAAAATACTTTTTTTGCCATATGTAAAGTGCTTTCATACATGCGATCATAATTTGTTCTCTGTGAGAGGTAATCTGTGAGAAGTAATATTTCCCAATTTACAGGAAAAGCACTTGAACTTCACAGAAGCAAAGCCACCTGCTGCTAGCTACCAAGTACAGTAATCCAGGTTTAAATTCAAGATTGTCCACTGAAAGAAACTGCTGCCCAGCACCAGTACAGCTTTAGAAGCCCTGGATGATTCTCGCTGATCATCTGCAGCATAGCATCTGATTCATTAAAATAATATAGATCTAGTCTCGCATTTCAAGTAGCACAGTGATTTATAATCTATCATTAGCTAAATGTCTGACAGTGGTACTAAAAATTCATGTTGAGGCATTAACATGACTTCACAACTGGGCAATTGCATTAATGTTCAGGAACCAGAAACCAAAAGCTGCCTTCTAGTTAGTGCATCTGTTTTCAATTATGATGTTATCTGGATGCCCAGTTCAAGCCAGTGTGCTGACCCTTTAAAAAAAATTAAAAACAAAACAGTGCTGTAGGTACAGCCTTCTTGAGTTACTGCTTTCTGAAATAATTTTGCTTCTATTGTTGTATAAATTTGCAATTAATTGAAGAGTCTTAAACCATGTCTATGCAGTCAAACCACACTGATGAGAGACAAGGGAACTTTCATTATTCCCAGATAGAATAATGCAGTGATGAATGATTTTGTACTAATAATTGCTATATTTGGCCAACATCAACAGAAGTTTTATTAAGTATGTATTAAATTTTATTTAACTGTAAGATCAACTATAAAGCTACCATATGCCCATTGGTCAGGAATGATATGTATGGAGCATACTGTCAGAATATGGGTTATTTAGCCTGTGTTAGGTTTCAGTGAGCTGCATGGTGGAATCAGGAATTTGTTGTGAAAATGTATGAAGTTGTGCAGAAGCACAGAAAACCCAACCTCCAAAAATTCTGGTCGCAAAGAGTTGGAACTTTGCTCGGGATATTAACATGTAGTGGATAAATACCTACGGAAGGCAAAACTTTACCTCTACCCTCTTAGGATCTCTGGCTGGGTCTGAGAACTAAATTCTTATAAGACAGATTAACATGAGAAAAGCATACAGATTTTCACATGTACATGAAAACTCACCTAGGAAAATGAAGACCCAATGGAGTGGCAATACTAAATATATGTATAGTAAATTGAACAAAGAATGGTAACTGTGGAAAAAGTAACTAAAGTAACTAAATTGGGAGGCTAAAGGCAGAGTTATTTTAACAAGGTCTGGCTGTACAGAATTTTCTAGGCCTTGACTGTCTATCTCTGGTGACAAGAATGTTTCTTCCCTCCTGTTATAGGGAGTGCATCTTTCACATGGGAGTTTTCTCTAGTCTCTAGTGATGAGAATGTTTCTTTCCTCCTGGTGCCAGAGCACAGTGTCCCTTACAATTGCTTTTGTTCAAGTGCCTTTAGCTCAAAATAATCTTCATGCCACACTTGCATATTTTTGTGTGCATATTCTACCACCTTCCGCTTACTCTTGAAGAGTAATTTTGAAGAGCCAGATACTCTTCAAGGTTTTTTGTCATTATATGTTAATTCTATCGACTCTAAAAGCAGACATTATCATACCCATGTTATATATGGTAGCACTCAGATTTAAAAGATTTAATAACATACACATTCTCTCTCTGACACATAGCTGGTAGGTGTCACAGCTGGAATTTGGACTTGGATTTGGGCAGGAATAAATTGATGGGGAGGAAGAAATAAAGCAAAACAAAACAATCCCATCATGTTGGTATTCTTTCTGTGCTTCTCCCCGGCCCCCAACACTATGTATTTTCTTGGCTTTCAATTTTTACAAGGAAAAATTGGTGATATTTGAATATAATGTAAATGTTCCAAGAATATCCTAAAGATATTAACAGGAGGGATTCCATACTATATCAGCAAAGCCAAAAGAAATATTGGCATGAGCATGCAGTTTGGATTCTGAATTTTGCCTCTTACCAAATATATAATCTTTACCCACCTTTTTCAGACCCCCATTGTTTAATATCCCTATTCTCCTCACAGTAAATGTAAAGTAAATAATGAAGCTAGTCTATTGATCTTCACATGTCTATTTTCTAGCATAATAGATGCTCTATAAATGTTCACTGAATGAATATACAAAGAGAAAATTGAATGTAAGGCTATGATTATTGATAAATAATTTTAAATAAGTTTAAGGCTCTGAGATTGTAGCATTCTTTGGCATGGTCCCAGCACTATGTCTAAGTTGTTTACAGTGTTTTGTTATAAGTCTGTGTGCTTCCTACCATAGAACAAAAATGACCAAATATTGATGCAAATTTCTATTATACTTGGCGTTTATGTATCGTAAAAATACTTGAAAACTACTAATTGTACTATAAGATTATATACTCCAGAAAATTCATACCTCACAAAGTCATTTACCAATAGGCATGCTTTTAGAATCTCTTAAGAATGTGTTCTCATTATTCTTTAGATATACTCCTTTCATATTTTCTACATATATATTTATATGTGTGCGTATAATAGCATATATATTATTTACAAGAGAAATTTAAAAGTGGTTAAACTCTTTTACCTTGTTATAAGATGCTAGTCACAATACAAACAAATTTGCAGTTTAATCTATGGTATTTAATTCATATGAAAATTCAGTTTAAATTATTTAGATAAATTTGTTCTGATGAAAATATATCCAACTTGAAGAGCATTTACACCAAATACTGGAGAAGAATACATTTTGCTTGTAATTAATTTACTTTAAATAAAGTTTTATTGTACAACCCAGACAATAATGTCTCAAAATAATACTTTTATTATTCTTGATGATCCATCATCACAATGATGCATTTCTTATCGGTCAGTACTGAAAATCACTTTTCTTAGTTTGTACACTATGAGGATTTGAGTTCAAAGGTTATTGTTTAAATAGGTAGGATAGTTTATGTGGAACAGTTTTGCAAGTTTTCTCATAGTTTGCCATATAAAATAATCTATTACTTATTGTTAATGTTGAACACATCTCTAATTTTAAAGCAAAATAACACTCTTGCAGTGTTCTCATGGAAATTTTAGCCCCCTGCTCCCCACCCGAGGAAAATATACACACACAGATGTAACTACTTACCCACACATTTTCAAGTTTATAAGTATCCTTAAACTTATCCATGGATCTCAGGTAAATACTTGTTTTCAAGTAAATAATTAAAAGGATTTTGCTTCTGAACAAATATCTAGCATTGTGCTATGTAGTGAAATGGAGCTGGGATAAATATGAGGGTTTATTCCTGCATTTTTGGAGGTCATGGCTAGAGTTACATATAAATAATGCAAAAAAACAGCAGATAAAACTCATTTAGAGAGAAATATTAAAGATCAATAATACATTTGCAGGAAAAATATTGGTTAAATGAATGAGTGAATACATTAGTCAATAGGAAAGATCAAAAAGCAGAAAAATAAAAAATTCCTTATAGAAAAAGGAACACATGACCGGTATTAAAAGATTCTCAACCTCAGTCATAAAGAAATCAAAGTATTACAAAAAGAGTTGCCATTTCTTTTCTATCCATTTGGCAAGGGTTAAAAAGTTTATTACCTGCTCATGAGGAAATAGAAGAGCAATTTTATATAATATTAAAATTGTATAAAATTTGAAATTTAATTTTGTGTTAAATGTTGCATTAAAGTGTATATTGTATTGTATTAACATTTACCACTTCCTCTTTCTCTTTCCCTATTTTTTCTTCCAACCGAATCCCTTATGATTAGTTAGTCCTATAGTTTTTAGGGAGACACTACAAGTTAGATGTTCACACAGGGGATGAGAGGCTGCTTTGGCTCAGCAAGAGGTGACAATCTAAGCAGGGTGAGGAGGACATCCCTACAGAAGAGGCAGTGGTGGCTGAGCTTTGCTTGGTGTCAAAACCCAATGAGGATGAGGAAGGCATCTGCGTGCAGGAAGGAGGGCAGTAAATATATCACGAATGATAGAGCCAGTGAAATATGTTACAAATACAGAAAGGGAGTAATATAAAAGGAAACGTTGTGTTGGATAAGAACTGCTTGTATGTATAAAAATGCATAGTTTTCAATATACAGAGGTAGAGAAATAAATACAGTTGGGGAAACATAAAAATAAATGTCATGCAAAAGATTTAGGTAGAAATAGATAAGTTTATATGGACAAGCACATATAACATTGCTCTTCCCTTTAACAGGTCTGAGAAGCAGTGATACTTCAACAGCAATGATGATACCTAGCTCCACATTTTAGCTTTAAGGTACCAATCTCCACTAAAAGGTTCCAGGATTTTTTGGAGAAATTGCCTATTCCAGGAATGCAAAGGGAAAATGCAAAAGCTCAGGACTTTTTGGGTCAGAAAGCAAGGAAGTGTTTAAGAAATAAGGGAAGCAAAGAAAGTGTGACAGGCTAAAACACTTACAGATTATAGCCTACTTTATTAGTTAGGGTTCTTCAAAGAGACAGAACCAATAAGGGAGAGAGAGAGAAAGTGGGAGGGAGAGATGATAGATAGATAGATAGATAGATAGATAGATAGATAGATAGATAGATAGATGATAGATAGACAGACAGACAGATGACAGAGTATTTATTTGGAGAACTGGTTTATGTTATCATGGAGGCTGAGAAGTCCATGATGGACCATCCACAAGCTGAAGATGCTGAGATGCTGGTAGTGAGGCTCAGTCCAAGTCCAAAAGCCTTGGAACCAAGGAAGCCAATGGTGTAACTCTCAGTCTGAGACCTAAGGCCTGAGAACCCTGGGCAGTGGCTGGGGAGCGTATAAGTCCTGGAGTCCAGAAGTCAGGAGCCTAGAGTTGTCCAAGAACAGGAGAGGAAGAGCGTATCCAAGCTCCAGCAGATAGATAGACATGTTCATCTTTTCTCTCTCTCTTTGTTGTTGTTGTTGTTTGTTTGTTTGTTTTCTCCAGGTTCCCAGCAGATGGGATGTGCCCAATGACATGGAGAGTAGATTTTCTCCCACTTAGTCCACTCAGACTCACATACTAATCTCCTCTGGAAACACCCTCTCAGATACACTCCAAAATAATGCTTTATCAGGTTTCTAGGTATTCCTTAAACTAGTCAAGTTGGCACCTAAAATTAACCATCCCATCTACTAAATAAAATAAGAAACCCTGAACCCAATAAAATAAGTTATAAACTAACAGAAATATTGATGAGGAATAGAATAATTAAATGGTTTCAAAGGAACACATTTCAAAGTAGAAAAATCAAAGAAAAATAAAGGTACTATACAATGAAGAAGGCTGGAAAATCACTTAACAAATAATTAAAGTGGACATTATCAATAATTGCACAAATCAGAAATGTGAACCAATTGAAAGGAAACCATGAAAAGAAACTGCATGACCTACCAAAGGCACATGAACTAAATCTAATCATGAGAAAACTTCACACGAACTAAATTGAAGAACATTCCACAAAATACCAACTGTCCACTGTCTAAAGCATCAAGATCATAAAAGTCAAGAAAAACTAAGAAACTATTTGAGACTGGAGAAGACTAAGA
The DNA here is from genome assembly GCF_028858775.2 of Pan troglodytes. Taxonomy (NCBI): domain Eukaryota; kingdom Metazoa; phylum Chordata; class Mammalia; order Primates; family Hominidae; genus Pan; species Pan troglodytes. Next base: position 81,498,419 of record NC_072413.2, read on the forward strand.
AAGATGCGAAATAAATGTAAATGTAATTTTGATCTGGATATTTTCATTGTATAAAGGAAATTAAAGAGACAGCAGTTAAAACTTGCAAAGAGTCTGAGATTTAGGGGGAAGAAATGTATCAATGCTACGTTCCTTTATTTTCATGGTTTTACTCTGGTTATGTCTGAGAATGTCTTTGTAGGGAGCATATGCTATAATACACAGAGTGGTGAAGATCAGGAAACTAACTTACTCTCAATTTTAGAAAACAAGATTCTTTTATGTTCTTGCAATTTTTCTATACATTTGAGATTGCTTCAACATTTTGAAAAATAAAACAACTGTTTATACACTTCAACTTAGTAATATTACAGCAAATAATTTATACCAAATAAACACTGTCAATAGTGTTTAAGATTATACACACACATACAAATGCATACATATCATAACATTTGAGATTGCGATTTATGTGCTAGGTTGCAGAACTGTGTAAACTATAGTTTTTAAATAAAATTAGGTGCTGTAATACATCACAGCATAAAATATTAAATTTTTTATAGTGAAATATGATTACAAATAATTTTGAACTTTAAATTTTAGAGTATTTCTGTAAATGCCAATCATGTTTAAAATTACAACTAGCATTATACTTGTAAATTTAATATTAGAAATACCTGCTTCTCCTTATTTAAGGTGTAGTTTTTATCAGACCAACTCTCCCACCAGAAATAATTATATAAACATGGATAAAATTTTACAGTGGCTGTTTAAAAGCACCATAGAGCATTTGAGTCAGTTTGCACTTGTGGAGCTAAGAATAAAGTTGTAAATTACCAACTGCTTTGGAAAACTGAGAGTATCTACTAAACATGAAGGTATGCCTATTCTATTGCCTAGCAATTCTGCTGCTAGGATAAGGTGTATAGTAAAAATACTTGCCTATTGTGATAGTCCATTTTCACACTGCTGATAAAGACATACCGAGACTGGAAAGAAAAAAGAGGTTTCATCGGACTTACAGTTCCACATGGCTGGAGAGGCCTCAGAATCATGGCGAGAGGTGAAAGGCACTTCTTACATGGCAGGGGCAAGAGAAAATGAGGAAGAAGCAAAAGCAGAAACCCCTGATAAAACCATCAGATCTTGTGAGACTTATTCGCTATCCCGAGAATAGCATGGGAAAGACCAGCCCCCATGATTCAATTACCTACCCCTGGGTCCCTCCCACAACATATAGGAATTCAAGTTGAGATTTGGGTGGGGACACAGCCAAACCATATTACCTATGGATACCAAAGCTGTGTAAAAATAGTCGTACATGCATTATTCATAATAGCAAAAACTCAGAAACAACTCAAATATTCCTCAGCAAAAATAGGTCATGCAATGCAATAATATAAAGCAATGAAAAACAATAAACCAAGATTTCCTGTTTCTGCTTAGGGTAGAAAGATGTGAAAAGAGTTGCTCCTATCTAAACAAAAGAGAAAAAGCTGAATAATAAAAAAAATCATAATTTTCATGAACCCATTAAGGAGCTGAAGTGGCAAGAAAAATCAGCAAGCCTGAAATCTAAAGAAAGAAAGATATTTCCATGCAGAAAAAGAGAGAGCACAGGATGAAGTCAGGCTTCCAGAAAAGCAGGTAGAAAAGAATTCAGCTACTTTTAAATGAATTCCTAAAGGCCAAATTATGAATGTGTAGACTCCCTGGCAGCTGCAGGTGTAAGGGAATTTGCACCTACTGGCAGGCTCTACTCCATGTAATTTCTTTTTCTTTCTTTTGTATTTTTATTTTTTCCTGAGACAGAATATCAGTCTGTCACCCAGGCTGGAGTGCAGTGGCACAATCTTGGCTCACTGTAGCTTCCACTTCCCTGGTTCTAGTGATTCTCATGCCTCAGCCTCCCAGGTAGCTGGTACCTCAGGTGTGTGCCACCACGCCTGGCTAATTGTTGTGTTTTTAGTAGAGATGAGGTTTCGCCATTTTGGCCAGGCTGGTCTTGAACTCTTGGCCTCTAATGATCCACCCACCTTGGCCTCCCAATGTGCCTGGATTACAGGTATGAGCCACTGTACCCGACCTTGCACATTTTTCTTTATTATCGTATGTCTAAATAAAATCATATTAAACATTAAATGTTAATAGTTAAACTGTTAAACTCATAGTGATAATAATGTTAAAATTATGTTATATAGTCACTCAAATAATTTTAATCAATGTTAAATGTTCAAATTTCCAGAAAGATTTGAAATAACTCACTGAAGAGAAAGAATTATGAAAATGCTCTCTCAAAACCACAACTGGTATTGCAAATTATATTCCTAAATCATCATCACTTGCATGTAATCAATATGATTTTAGTGAAAGAGGAAAACAGAGTTCAATAGAGTAAAAATCATAAGCTAAGATTTTTGTTAATGCCCAAATGTAATTGAGAAATAATCATTTGTATACTCAATACCTCAATCCCTATTGTAGACTTAAGATAATTAAGTCTTAACCTGGTGGGGCCATAGTCTACTGCTAGATAAAAACATGCAAACAGTGGAAAAGAAGAACAAACAAGAATAGATAAATGGCTTTGTCATTTGTTTAATGAGATACACATGCTATACTTACTTCTTTTTTTTTTTTTTTTTTTTTTTTTTTTGAGACAGTGTTTTGTTCTGTTGTCCTGGCTGGAGTGCAGTGGTGAGATCAGAGCTCACGGCAGCCTCAACCTCCCAGGCACTAGCAATCCTCCCACCTCAGCCTCCCGAGTAGCTGGTACCACAAGAGCACACCACCACACCTGGATAATTTTTGTATTTTTTTGTAGAGATAGGCTTTTGCCATGTTGTCCAGACTGATCTTCAACTCCAGGGCTCAAGCAATCCACCTACCTCAGCCTCCCAAAGTGCTAGGATTACAGGCATGAACATGCTAGGCTATTTTTAAATTTAAAACAACTATTAAGTAATGTTGTTAATATAAATGAAAAAATGCTAGTGAAACTAGTGAATGCATCAGGCAAGTATATTGATATGTTTACTCATAGTATATTTACTAATATTAATGATGTTTGAAAAACAGTGTAATTCCAATTGTGCCTGTGAAATTCTGACATCAGCCTTGCTCTCCATGAGTCTTTTCCTGCGCATCATGTGTGAATCACCAAATTGAAATATAAGATTGTTTAACATTCACGACATCAAAACAACTTCCTTTCAGATTCTGTTGTAACATTTCACTATCCCTTCCTCTATGAAAAAATATTACAATGCTTAATATTCAAAGCACAAAAGAGGGTGTATACTTCATGCTGTTTGTTTTCAATTTACACTTCACCATCACCTCAGCATATCCATGAACCTGTAAAACTGTTATTTTCAGCCATCTGGGAGAAAGTGTGAGTTCTTCTTGTAAAGTTGTTGCTTTCAAAAAACAAGAAACTTTCCTGTAAATAATAAATCTTAAGGGATTGCACTAAGAGAATAGTAGATAACTGATTTTCCTTAAGCTATAGTTGAAAACTTCCCGAGATGAACCAATTGATTTGGATACATGCTAAAGGCTATTTGAAATTGATTTGTCCATTCACTTTTAAATTGCCCTCTATCTTCTTATGATACAGTATTGCTGTGTGCCCACGATTTTGGCCAAATAGTAAAGATCTCTTTCCCCAGTAACACATTTTAGGCTGACTTTTCCCGCTATCTTCTACATTAAGTTAATATTGTGTTTTCTAAATATATTTAATTAAAAATAATTAATAAGTAATTATTAGTAAACATGCACAGAGATGGATTTTTTGTTTTCACATAACTTTTCATTAAAATAATATTTATTATGCTGTACTATATTATACTTAGTTCTATATGTTTGTATCCTCTTAGCCATATTAATAATGCAGAGAGAAGAATCCTTTGCAACTTTTCTGTAATTTTGAAATACAAAATAAGTCTTTATCTGTTCCTGGACTCCATACTAACTTCTACCAGTTTTAATATCAGTCTTGCCACATATAATTTTATTTTTAAATTATGTTTTGTCATCCTAATACATCTTTACTTTACCCTCTACTACTTCACAACAACACTGAAAGTTCAATGATAACCTCTACTCATACATTAGGTCACACCATCCCCTACTATTTTCATTGAAAATATAAGATGATGTATAAAGATATAGTTACAGATATAAATATATAGTGAATAATGCCATTTAAAAGTATACATATTGGTTGGGCGTAGTAGCTCACACCTGTAATCCCAGCACTTTGGGAGGCTGAGGTGGGTGGATCACCTGAGGTCAGGAGTTCAACACCAGCCTAGCCAACATGGTGAAACCCCATCTCTACTTAAAAAAAAAAAAACAAAAAAACAAAAACAAAAACAAAAAACGCCAGGCGCGGTGGCTCACGCCTTTAATCCCAGCACTTTGGGAGACCGAGGAGGGCAGATCACAAGGTCAGGAGATCGAGATCATCCTGGCTAACACGGTGAAACCCCATCTCTACTAAAAATACAAAAAATTAGCTGGGCGTGGTGGCGGGCGCCTGTAGTCCCAGCTACTCTGGAGGCTGAGGCAGGAGAATGGCGTGAACCCGGAAGGCGGAGCTTGCAGAGAGCCGAGATCACACCATTGCACTCCAGCCTGGGCAACAAAAGCAAAACTCCATTTCAAAACACACACACACACACACACACACACACACACACACACAGACACACACACACAGACACACACACACAAAGTGTACATATTTTCTGTTTTCTGGGTATATTTTTTACAGAGTTGAATTCTTTAGATATTCTAGGATCTGTAATACTGAGTACTTCTGTTTCTGGATATGGCAAAGGAGTTTGTATTGGACCCAATCTTCTCTCCAAACATCCAAAAAGCTGTAAAAACAACAACAACAACAACAAACAGCAACAACAAAAAACAAACTTTAGACAAATTAAATTTAACAGAGTTCATTTGAGCTAGGAATGGTTTATGATCAGACTACACCCTGCCAATAGAGGTTTGGAGAGCTCCACCCAGTAAAATGAGTAGGCAGTATTTATACACACAAAAAAGGAAGTAAGGTACAGAAATAGGTTGACTGGTTACAGCTTAGCATTTGTTTTGTATAGACATAGTCTGGTCAGTTGGATGCCTTTGATTGGCTGAAGCTCAGCTGCTGTGATTGGCTGAACTCAGCAATTTGTTACAAGAATATATTAAGTCAGGTGGCAACTTGTTTTCATACTGTTAGGAGGTAATTTGCTATGTAAAAATGCAAAGTACAGAGGCAGCTTTAGACTAAATTTAATTTAATTTAATGCAACTAAAAAATGTACAACAAACAAACAAAACCCATATATTTGAAGGTATTAGAAGAACACCAAGGCAGTCTGAATTTGAGGAGCCAAAATCCTTAGAAGGATTTTAGGAAGCACAGTGAGGTGAAGTTACCTCCTCTATAACTTTCTGCTGAAAACATTTGATGATTCGCAGATATTAGCATTTAGGCTCAGCAGAAAGTAGCAACCTAGAGCATATTTTAGTCTCCTATGACTGGAGAGACCAAAAATTGAAACTTAGGAGTCAAGACCCTGGAGAAAAGAGACCAGGTATGTGAACCTATAATTCCATAAGATTTTGCTCCCGAAATGTTTGCTGAATCCTAAGGTTCCCAGAGGTAAGAAGCTGAGAAATCAAGCAGAAAGAAGTTGATAATTGCTAAAGAACTAAGCAGAATTTTTTAGCAGTTTCATAATGCTGGACATTTAAAAATTGAAAATATGGTCTGGTCAAGAGTCAGGGGCCCTGGTTAATGATGCCCAGGCTTTCAATTGAGCCTGCTGAAGGATTATATCATTTTAGTAAGTGTAAACTGGAAATACGCTGGTGCTCAAAGTGATCTGTCCCAGCTCTAACCCAGAAGACACTCCATAAAAAGAGAATTATGCATAACCACTACAATTTTTCATGCACCATGTCTATCAGATAGTACAGAGTATGCCAGTAAAGAAAATCTAATACACACAAAACCAAGAGAAGACGTAGCCAATAACAATAGATCTACGGGTAATTCGGGTATTGGATTTTTCAGACACAAACTTTAAAATAATGATGACTAATTTTAATAACTGATTGATTTACCTGATTGGATATTCTATTTGGAATAATGGGGGATGGATGAATTTACATATATTAATTTGTTACAAGATGTGAAACTCTTGATCATTTTTACTTCTGCTACAAAATTTTATCTTTGCATTAATCTTCTAAGAGTTATCATTCGTTTTTCTTTTATTAAAAAATGGGGAGATCAGGCTCAGAGAAGTTATATATGCCATATAACTTTAAAAATATACAACATATCTAATTCCACCTACCACAAAGACAATACTTAGTTTAAAGAGATTTTTGAAAGAAGAAATTGATAGCATTCCCAAGGATTCTATAACATGAAAAAGTAGATGAGTGTCACTCTGACAAGGAAATGAATCAGACTTAGCATAATCAATGAAACAAAATCTATTTTTTAGCATTTACAAATGGGATCATAATGGGCCAACAGAGATTGGCTAGTCTAATTCTACCTGTGAGAGAATGAAAGTCTGTTTAAAAGAGATTCTCTTTCATTTCTCATAATGTTCATCTCTTCCTTCTACACTGCAATCAGGCTAAAGAAAATGAGGTATTACCGAGATCTCTCTATATTAGCTCACTGAAACACACTCCGGGCAGAAACTCCCACAGCTGATCATCCCAAATGAGGAACGTAGACTACTTCTGCCCCCCTACCCCTGGATCTGACTACATATTGGTTTTGTCCCCAGTTCTTCTATTTGGGGGATAAAATGAAATTACAGTTTCACATACTATATAACTACCATAGAGCTACCACATGAATACATTGTGAACCCACTTTTTGGCTGATTTGTTCAGAAGTGAGGACCTAGTCTTAGAAGGACTGTCTATGACTTTGTAAATGAAATAAAAATAGAAATCCATTTCTTTGTAGCAAAATGGATGCTATGTTAACTCTAGAGTTTCTGGCAACCATTGTCTACCACATAGTTTAATGAAAATATAAATAAACAAGGTTTCTAGGTAATGACAAAACTCTAGCTAGGCTCCTGCCTGTGAGCCCTCCTTTTGAGTAGACTTCTACCTTGGCCTCTAAAGATTGAACAAACACTAACAGTTTCTCACAGTTCAAATTTGCAACATTAGGATGACCCTAGCCTTCCCCTTAATGTGACTGCCTGAGAAAACTCAAGGCTGCTGAAAAAACTTACTGTTTACTCCAGCCAATACTGAAAGATAAGGCCCCTATCTCCCAGTCATTTTGAGAGGAAAGAACCTAACTTTTATCACTGCAATTAACCCATCCATTTAAGTTTCACATAGGCCAGTCCTCTTCTGCCTACATTTTGTAGTTTTTCACTTCCCTCCTTCTGTTGAGCTCCTGCTTGCTCCACCTCTCTGCTCCCTCATTCTCTCTTTAAAAGGCCCAATATCCTCTGAATAAATGGAAAATGAGTTCAGTTCACACTGGATTCTTTTCTCTATTGCAAAGGTAGATTAAAATCTGTCCTTCCCATTTCAGTGTCCGGCTTTGTTTCTTTTTTATAGTAATTACAATAAATACTTTAAGAGCTTCTGGCGATCATATTATGCCATATGGATCCAGGAAAACAAAAAAATTAAGGCTTCTAGATAATTAGAGTTAAGATTACTCTCTTGGAACAGAAAAGAATGGAGCTAGAAACAGGAACACTCCTTAGGTCTCTCACATAATTTTGTTCCTGTTTCTACAAACAACTCTTGATCTTGTTTCCCATGATATAGATCAGGATTCCTCCAATAATTTTCCTTCTGTATGTTTTTCTAAGCAAGCCAGAGTTGATTCATAGACTTGAGCCAAAAGTCTTAATAATTAAAAATCATCATAAAATTTTAAAATCAGAATTTTAACAAAAATCTCAGAAATATTTACATATATTTTTAGGCTGGGCACCGTGGCTCACTCTTGTAATCCCAGCAGTTTGCGAGGCCAAGGTAGGCAGATCATTTGAGGTCAGGAGTTTGAGACCAGCCTGGCCAACATGGTGAAACCCCGTTTCTACTAAAAATACAAAAAAAAATTAGCCAGGCATGGTGATGCGCACCTGTAGTCCCAGCTACTTGGGAGGCTGAGGTGGGAGAATTGCTTGAACCTGGGAGGTGGAGGTTGCAGTGAGCCGAGATCATACCATTGCACTCCAGCCTGGGCGACAGAGTGAGACTTCTTCTCAAAAAAAAAAAAAAAAAAAGTATGCATATTTTAAAAAAAAGTAACATGTTGCAAATTAGAAAATTCTACAATAGTAATTTTACTGGTACAACAAAGTTTATTAAAAGTTTGCCTATAGTAATATATGCATGCAGTGTTAACATTATCAGGGTAGAAATCATATACATATTTTCATATAAAAATTTTTTAATGTTATTGAAATATTTAAACCATCAACTTTATTGTTTCAATCTTGTAACATTTCTTTCTGAATATCCTGTCCAAAAAGAAAGTTTTTGCCAAGATTTGCTTTACTTTCATATAATCTTTGGAGCGTTGGCAGTTTCATATGAGCTTATCAGAGTGTTATGAAAGTGAACTGTGGTCATAGTGTTAAAAATTTTTTTGAGCTATTGCTTTATGCTACTTCAAAAGCACAAGAAAGAATGGTCTTAATAACAACAATGCCAAAGCAATACCAACAATATCAGTACAGGTGTGTGATTCCTAATCAAAGAAATCTCTTCACTGTGGATAAGGGTGAAAATGTAATAGGAATGTTTAGTCCAGGTAATATGAGGAATTCCCAGCAAAAGGAACTGATTTAAGGTAGTGCCTATAAAAGTCAAAAACTAAAGTCATCTTTCTGTATTCTTTTACCATCTGCCGTGAAATTGCATCAGTCTTTTTCAGGAAAAAAAAAATACTGGCACAAATAAATCTAAATTCACTGGGAAAAAGAGTTTGTGTTTATGACAGTGCCCAGTGTGCTGTTATTGCTTAATAAATGTCAAATCTGATGGATAATATTCATTTAGATGTTACATGGCTGCTTTTATATTTCCCATTGCAAAGCTTTGAGTTGTAGACAGCGTTGTTAAATATCTTTATTCTAATCTAATTTTGCAATACCCAATTATGGTAGCTCACCATTTCAGCTAAAGTGTCTTGGGCTAGGAAAGCATCACACATTTTTTTCATTTATGCGTACATGTATTTAACAAACATTTATTGAGACCTCTTAGGAGCCAGACATAAAGATGTATGAGAGACAATTTCCATCTTCAATAATATTCAAATCTAATTGCAGAAACAATTAAAAAATTAACTACGAGCCAAAGAATTAATGTTACTTTGGAGCACACATTTTGTGCATTTACCTACTTTGGTTATATCCACCTTTAACACTATGATTTTTTATTTTTTTATTTTAGAATTTTTTCTCCATATTTTATTTTTATCTCCTGTTACATCATGCTCTGTGGGTCATATCAAAATCCTGTTTTGGAACAAGTTGGAAAATCGTAAATACAAATTGGATTAATAAATGGACAAATAAAGAATAATTTACCACATATAATTATGGCTATTAACGTGCTATGAGTGAAAAGAGGAAGCAATTCATTCTGTGTATTATAACTGAGGAAACTACATGAATAAATGGTTTTTGAGATATATTGAAGAACAAGTACAATACCAAGTTACTTAAATAAATTGATAACCAAAATAAAACTACCAGATTTTTACCTATGAAGCTTCATTTTTTCAACGTTGATATTTTTTCTCATTTTACCATTTAGCACAGTTTCTTGGAAGTAATAAATTAACTGATTTAAAGCAGAGGTTTTTTTTTTTTTTAAATGTTCATCTTTGGCATAAACACCATTAAACAGTGGAACATGCTCAAAAAACAGGAATAAGAAAATAATGAGCCAAGCACGATGGCTCATGCCTGTAATCTCAGCACTTTGGGAGGCAGAGGAGGGTGGATCCCCTGAGTTCAGGAGTTCGAGACCAGCCTGGCCAACATGGTGAAACCCAATCGCTACTAAAAATACAAAAAGTAGCCGGGCATGGTTGCGGGCACCTGCAATCTCAGCTACTTGGGAGGGTGAGGCAGGAGAATCGCTTTAACCCAGGAGGTGGAGGTTGCAGTGAGCCAAGATCTTGCCACTGCACTCCAGCCTGGGAGACAGAGCAAGACTCCGTCTCAAAAAAAAAAAAAAAAGAAAAGAATGGTTATAAAGTTGGCTATGGAAGTTTTACCAAGTAACCAGGGATTCAGTTTGTGCTCTGGTGCAGAATGTGGGAAAAAAAAAAGTCTATTTAAGACCTGAGAAAATAAAAATAATTTTTAACTATGCATAGGAATGTTTTTTGTCTTTTATGCTTAAAAAATCAAAGTCAGATTTATGATGCTTGTTTTCTTTCATTTAATTCATTCTTCTTGGAGTACAAATGAAAAAACTATGCTTATAAAATACTAATATCATCAGTTCACTCTTACTTAGAAGCCTCCATAAACTTTTTGTTGCAGACATAATAAAAAAGAGAAAAAAGAAAAAAAAATATTAATGTTGACTATGAGTTTCTTTAAGGTGTGTCCTTTGCAATTTGTGTCTCTTGCACAATCATGAATGCCTACCATGATTTTAGTTCCTTGAAAATGTCATGCTTTGTGTTTGTGTGTTTGTGTGTTTGTGTGTGTGTGTGTGTCATGGACAAGTGGTTGTTTTGGAATAGAGTGCATTACTCTGACAACTAACTCCTAATACCTAACTGTCTCCTAGTTTCCTCATCTATACAATAGGTACTATTACAGTATCTACCTCAGAGAGTTATAAAAGGAGGGTCATTAATACAGGAAAAGCACTTAGAACTGAGTCTAACTCACAGTAATGCTCAATAAACCTTGGCTATTAGTGTCAGACATTCATTACTCCCAGCTTAAAATTTCAACGTTCTCTAAAAACATTCTCTGTTCATCCCAAGATGAAAATGCATAATTTTATCACAACTTTCCAAGTTGGAACATTTATAATTACTTGCTTTTTGTGACTATTTATCCTTAGACTTTTAGATTCATGAGGATAGAAGCTGTGTTTCTGTTACTCATTAAAGTATCACCAATATGTAGCACTATGCATTTAATTAGTAATTCTTGTCTATATCACTGGATGCTTGAGTGAATAAAAGAATGTGTTTTTTAATTCTACATTATGAAGGTTTTTTTATTATTTTGAGCCAATTAAGACATATGGCCAAATTGGGTGAAGCTCAGATTTATAAGTAGGCTTTCTAACATTATTCCATTAATACTTCCAACATTAAAGTTTTGGAAAAAAACACTTACTACACTTTTCATGACTGTTTTAACTGTAAGAAGGTATTCTTCTACCTCTAATTTACCTCTAATTTAGACCATCATGAATTTCTTACATATAGTTAAAATCAAACTGAAAATACCTCTAGAGGAAGTCCTTCACTAGAAGGACTAGAATTGTTGTGTGTAATATGAAAGTACTAGAGAAATGTTAGGGGGAATAGGGTCAAGAGTTTAACATTTATTTTGTAATTTCAACTGAGCAACCATTCTTTATTCTTGAGATCAAACTGAAAATATAAATCAAAGAACGTTAAAAGAAAAGAAGAGCTGAAATATACCTGAGATATGACAATGAGGGAAGATTTTTTTTAAATGTCAACTTTCCTGTTTAAATAAAACTGGAATATGGAATAGGTTATAGTCTGGTTATAGGAATACAGTGTGAAAAAATTTGAGACAATATTTGCTTGTGTAATAGTAAACATAAAGTAGCAAAAACTCCATTCAATTTAAGATGCCTTATAGTAGAAAAGTGGGAAATACGGCACACATACAGAGAGGTTGGAAATATTCCAGGACCTCTATAATTTCATGTAGTTTTAGAATGAGAGAAGAAGAAGAGCTCTATTTAAACTATGGTTTAGTTTAGCAAAGAGCTTGGTGATAAGAAATGTACCAAATGATGGAACTGGTGCCTAAGGATAGACCATTAATAGGAATTAGCAAATGGCTTCTGTTTTCATTAAATATACATGAAATGTACAAGCACCTGTTGAACCAATAAGAGAACTCCTCAATACCCCATTTGTCTCAGCCCTCTGGCTGTCTGCTGGTATGTACAGCATGAAAATGTGCTTATTTCATAATCATTGAGCAGTTTTCTCTGCTTGTTGGGTTTTTTAATTTCTTTTTTCCCCCCAAGAAAACATTGGGTATATTAACTTTGCCTCATTCTTCAAACTATTTTGGAATGAATTCAATACATAGCTTAAGTTGTTTTTGTTTATTTGTCATAATTACATGCTTTAAAATAAACATGCTAATATGCCAACAGGAAATCTTTGAGTGAAAATTACAAAGTTAGAACAAAAAGCAATCAGATGATCAAATGTCATTCCTAGTTTTGATGATCCAGGAGAAACAAAGTAAAGATGTCATAAATGCAGGTGTTTTTATTTCAATGATTATACATTGATAAAATGTTGAAACCAGAAAGTACTTTTCAGAATGATTAGAGAGCAAAAATAATTTTAAATAATATGATTACTCTTCTTAATTTAACAAAAAATCTGATGCCAAGCCTTTTCAAACTAAAATAAGAAAATATAGCCTATAGTATACAGGAAATCATAATGTGGAAAAGCTATATTTATATTTATTCCAATATTATGCTCTGACACTAAAATTACTAAAAAGGAAACAGAATAAAACAGAAATATAAATCTGCTAACATATATATTGAAGATAATTTTAATATTTGATAATTATATGTGTCATCATATTCAGTACAGAGAATGACTAGGGTTAAAGGCATTAACAGTTGGTATAATCTCTCCTATTTTCCCACACATCCACTATAATTATTCTTGACCATATGCTGATAGCTCATCTCCTGACATATCCTTGTGCCCCTAAGTTGTCACCAAGCTCTCCTATGCAATATGTTAGAAATCTTTCCTGTATACATTTTCTTAGCATTCTGTGTCCCTACAACATCAAGATGATCAGATGGAATAACACTCAGACAAGAATTTGAAGCGGGTTACCATATTACCATTCCAATGGAACAAAAAACTTTTCCATCTCACTCTGAGGCATGATCTCAGCTCACTGTAACCTCCACCTCCCAAGTTCAAGTGATTCTCATGCCTCAGCCTCCAGAGTAACCAGGATTTACTGGAGTGTGCCACCACGACTGGCTAATTTTTGCATTTTTAGTAGAGACTGGGTTTTGTCATGTTGGTCAGGCTGGTCTTGAACTCCTGGGCTCAAGCCATCCACCTGCCTCAGCTTCCCAAAGTGTTGGGATTACGCATGTAAGCCACCACGCCAGGCCAACAAAAACCTTTTCAAAGGGAACAGCAACTTTGCAAAAACTTCCATGGCATGGATAATGCTGAACTAATATTAATTAAACAAATATTTATTAAACTCTTGGGAAATCAAAGATGAAGAGACATGGTTTTACTGTTTATGAGAATAAATTCTCTTCTTGCCTCTAATGATGGCTAGATTATCCACAGAAGGAAGTATGTCTGCAGGAGAAGAAACAGGGTAAATGGAAATCTGAGACAAAGGATGCCTAAGAGAAATTTAATTGATTAATATTTATTACTAACAGAACAGGATTCACTTGGGGAGGGTTGTGCTAGGTAGAGGAAGGAAATACTATTTGGGGTAGCTAAAGCTGGAAGTGAGGTCTATTCAGCAATTATTTATTGAGCTCTGAAAAATTCAGAGATGAAGGGACACAATTTCAGTGTTCATGGTAGAACTGCTAGATGGGAGTAACTGCTAGATAATCCTCAAACCTGCTTTAGTTCTTTTGGAAACAGAAGTAGACTACGTCAATCAAATTGGCTTCAATCAATGGTATGTAAGTAGAAAAGATATTCAGTGTTTCCAAAATGCACTTCCAACAGGTTCCTTGGTGGTCTTTCCCTTTCTAAGGCGGTTTGCCATGGCATAAAGATGGTAGAGCCATGAGATGGAAATAACTTGGATTGCCAATCACTTCTTGAAAGATATCGAACTTACAAGTTAAAAAAAAAAATGATTAGGGCCGGGCGCAGTGGCTCACGCCTGTAATCCCAGCACTTTGGCAGGCCGAGGCGGGTGGATCACAAGGTCAGGAGATCAAGACATCCTGGCTAACAGGGTGAAACCCCGTCTCTACTAAAAATACAAAAATTAGCAGGGCGTGGTGGTGGGCCCCTGTAATCTCAGCTGCTAGGGAGGCTGAGGCAGGAGAATCACCTGAACCTGGGAGGCGGAGGTTGCAGTGAACCGAGGTCGCGCCATTGCACTCCAGCCTGGACATCAAAGTGAGACTCCGCCAAAAAAAAAAAAAGAAAAAAAAAGATTGGTATTATTTTAAGCCACTGAGATTTTAATTACTTATTCATCGGTTAGCTTTACCTTAATGAACACAATGCAGCAATGCATGGTATTCATTGCCAAATAAGAAAAACTAGATGTGTATATCATTTAAAGTGAGAATGTAAACAAGCCTAAACCTAGAAGTCTAAAAATAAATAAAATTAAATTAGAAACAGGCGGGATAGACTTAGACTAGTGCTAGATTTAGATTGGAAGAAAGGGCGAAATGTTTCATTTTTCCGTGGAATAACCGGGTCCTGAACTGAAGTACAGGCACTCCCCGCTGTCCCCATCCTCCCTTCTCGCCAGGGCGCCTTCGGCCTCTCTTTGAGGCCTTCCCCAGGGACTCAGAGCCTCGAGGGACTGCGGGCTCCCCTGTGGGTGGGGGAGGCGTGGGAACCTCTTGGGGAAAGTGAAGAGCTCGGTGGCTGTAACTCCACAGGAGGCTGCAGCAGATTGTGGCGTCGGCTTTGCTCCAAGTCTTATGTAAACGAACATTGCCACAGTATTTTTTTTTTTTAAGTTAGTGAAGGAGTTTGGGTGCGATTGATCAGTGAACCAAGAGCTGGCGGTCCACTAAGAAACTAGTGTTTCTTTGCGGTTCCTACCTCCCCATTTGTGGTAAAAAACAAACAACAACAACAACAACAACAAAACGGGTTATGTAACAAACCTGCACCTTCAGCACATGTATCCCAGAACTTAAACTAAAATTTGAAAAAAAAAACCAAAAAGGCCGGGGGAGGTGTCTCACGCCTGTAATCCCAGCACTTTGGGAGGCTGAGGAGGGCGGATCACCAGGTCAGGAGCTCGAGACCAGCTTGGTCAAAATGGTGGAACCCCATCTCTACTAAAAAAATACAATAAATAGCCAGGCGTGGTGGTGCATGCCTGTAATCCCAGCTACTCGGGAGGCTGAGGAAGGAGAATTGCTTTGAACCTGGGAGGCGGAGGTTGCAGTGAGCCGAGATTGCATCACTGCACTCCAGCCTGGGCAATAGAGAAAGACCCCATCTCGGGGTGGGGGAAGTTGGGTAAAAACCAATTCATCCCCCCTTTCCTCCCCACCTCAGTCCCCCTTTCCCTCATGGTGAAACCCCGTCTCTACTAAAAATACAAAAAAAATAGCCGGGCGTGGTGGCGGGTGCCTGTAGTCCCAGTTACTCCGTAGGTTGAAGCAGGAGAATGGCGGGAACCTGGGAGGCGGAGCTTGCAGTGAGCCGAGATGGCGCCACTGCACTCCAGCCTGGGCGACAGAGCGAGACTCCATCTCAAAAAAAAAAAAAAAGGAAATGGACCTAAAGGCTCATGCTGTTTGTCTTTTTTCCCCAAAGCAAGATGAGAAGAGTAAAAGATCAGGCATGTACGTGCGTGTGTGTGTCTGTGTAAAAAAAAAAAGACTGAAAGAGAGTAGAAACAGGAGTCAAAGAGGAAGAATCAAAATCTAATAAAATAAATTTTCCTGGAATTCCAAGGAATATAGTATCAAGAAGAAGGACAGCTAGTATATGGGTTTCTAGGTGTATCTTACTAGAATATATATTAAGCAGACCTGTAATCAACAGTCATTTGTTATTTGATTTTTACAGAGTGATAAAAGATGGTTGAGGAAACATATTCTACCCATCAATTGTTACTGTCAAGATGTAAACTTTATTTAAGGTACAGATTAATTTAGAAATAAAACCCATGTTTTATTATTTTACAAGACACTCTGACCAATAAAAACATTGGCAGAGGCAGCGTTTAAAGTGAAGATGTTTAGGAATGATAATACTCATCCTTTCATTTGTAAAGGACTTCAAAGCTCTAAAACTTTTGTCATATAATATTTAATTTAAATATTTCTGGAAAATCTGGTGAGTATTCCATTTATCTGTTATGTAACTACCCTCTCCAAAACTTAGTTGCTTAAAGAAAAAGCAACTGTTTGTTCTGCTCACAAATCTACAATCTGAGAAGGGCCCACAGAGGACAGCTCGGCTCAGTTTTATGAGGCATCAACTGGAGTGACCAGGAACACTTTAGGGGTTGGAATCTTGTAAAGGATCACTCACTCAATGACAGACAGTTGATGCTGGATGATAGCTGAGACTTTAGCTAAAGCCATCAGCTAGAACACATGTACAAGCTTTTCACATAGCTCTTTGGCTTCCTCATAGAATGGATGCTGAGTTACGAGAGCAAGAATCCCAACAGAGAGATCTATGTGGCTGCTCTGTTAGGTCTGCTGACCTAGCCTCAGAAATCACATGCCACCTTCTCTACTTGTACTAGGTTTGTCCAGGCAGTCTCAAAGGCCTGTTCAGTTTCAAGGGATGAGAAGGCAGAGTCAGTCCCTTTTGAAATGAGAGTGACAAATCTCTGGAAGAGCAGGTGAGATAGGAAACATTGTTGCAGCTATTTTGGAAAATATCATCTGCCAAATACACATTATCATTTTTATTTTTGAAAAGGAACATTCAGTCTTAGAGGATTTAAATGACTAACCCAGTGTTTCAGGGCAAATGGGAATGCAGAGGTTTAAATGAAGTCTTTTTGCTCCAAGGAGAGTATTATTTCTTTTGTATCAAAGCCATCAGACTGCAACAGCAATTATATCTATATAAATATCCAGAGTTAAATATATTCCTAGTGTGCCAGTAGTATGTAGCATTAGCTCCAACATTGTACTAAATACACATACATAAAATTCAGTGCAAAATTAGGCAAATAACTTTAAAGGTAGTAATAATCAGCATAATTATTTTATAGTCGTATTTTATTTGTCTTCTTACACAAATTATATGTTGTCATCAACTATACAACTGAACTTACATTATTGTAACACTTTATGGTATTAATGCAATTTCTAGGAAGATTTCAATTTTAGTTTTCCAAATTTGAAAATTTTCCACATCTGTAGCATATGTGGACACATGTTTTACACATTCCGAATGAAGCTTTGTACCTTGACTCCCAGTGTGGCTACTCTTCTAGCATTTTCTTCATGAGTGAATGATCCCATCATCCACCAGGTCCTTTAAAGCAGATTGCACATATTCATTGACCTTCTCTCCTGAACTTTTCTACTCCTCCACATAAAAATATTTAGTCAAAAACTTGGTTTATTCCACCTGTTACATACTATTTAAGTTGTTTAACACTTCTCTCTTTCTTATGCAATTGGTGAAAATCAATTTGTTTTCTTTGTGTACCTGGAATATTTCAGCTTTTTCCTATTCTAGCTTTCACACTTTCATTGCATTCTCCAAACTACTGCCAATGTGATACTGATCTTAAAACGCAAATATGACTCCTCCATTTTTCTAACTCATCACAAAGAAGATAAAGGCTCAAGTACACGGAATTGTAAAGTAATGACAATCACACCGTCAGCAACACCACAATGACAATTCCATGGGTTTTCATCTTGTGCCAAGCATGAAAACAACAAATTACACAGATTCTGTCATATAGTTCTGATTCCAATTGTAGTTATATTATTCTGGTTTTACAGCAACTGGCATTTATTAAGGACCTGTGGAAATAGAGACTCAGATGAGCAAACCTACATTCCAAGTTCGTATTTTGCCACTCCAAATAAATCACTACATGTTTTAGCCACAGTAAATCTTCTTGTATCATTAAGATTATTATACTTTTTACATGCTGTGTCTTTTTCTGGAATGCAAGACAAATTTTCAGTGGAAGATTTTCATGATCTTTCAGTAGCTAGATGGAATATCACTCTCTTATAGAAGGTTTTCCCAACATAAAAAAAGAACTATTAAAATTTTTTCTAATAATAGCTTGACTTTTTGATGATTTATTAGATACGCAGAACAGTTTTATAGAAGTTTATTTAATCCTATCTACAACTCTGTGATGGAAATGTGATTTTTTTTTTTTTTTTTTTTTTTTGAGACGGAGTCTTGCTCTTTCGCCCAGGCTGGAGTGCAGTGGCCCGATCTCAGCTCACTGCAAGCTCCGCCTCCTGGGTTCACGCCATTCTCCTGCCTCAGCCTCCCGAGTAGCTGGGACTACAGGCGCCCACCACCACGCCCGGCTAATTTTTTCTATTTTTAGTAGAGACGGGGTTTCACCGTGTTAGCTAGGATGGTCTCGATCTCCTGACCTCGTGATCCGCCCGCCTCGGCCTCCCAAAGTACTGGGATTACAGGCGTGAGCCACCGCGCCCGGCCGGAAATGTGATTATTAAACTTAAGTTTACAGGTGAGAAAACTCAGTGGTAGAGGTTGACTTGCTCAAAGTCTCAAAGCTAGAATGGCTTTGATTCCATCATTCTTAACTTGCTTAATTTTTATGAGGGTTTATGAGCTATTCTTTGTGCAAGAATCCATGAGTACTTAACAACAGATATTTCATAAATGTTCATTTTCTACTATTATATAATATTGGATAGATAGATAAATGTATTTCAACTAATCTGCATCTACAGAGAATTTCTATTTCCATATCAATAGCAATATAATACTTTAGTATGGAACCGGGAATATAGACTTTGTTCTTCCAAAAATGTTTGTTGAAGTATATCAGTCTCTTTTTCCCCTAACGCAGTTTTAACTTTCTCCAAAAATATGAAAAGGAACATAATATTTTCTTGATTTTTATATATTTCATTCAAGTTCTGAGTATGTATTGAGTTTTCCACATTCTTTTATAATCAGGAACTAATTAAAATATTTTAATAAGCAATAGTGAAAAATAAATCTGGTAAATTTATAATAGCTACTAGAATGCTATGTACAGTATTTCTACAAGACTAATTTCAATAAGTAAATGAATGCATTACTAAAATAAAAGAAGTCTTCACAAATAATTCTTTTTATTTATTTATTTATTTATTTTTTTTTTTGGAGACGGAGTCTCGTTCAGTCGCCCAGGCGGGAGTGCAGTGGCGCTATCTCGGCTCACTGTAAGCTCCACCTCCTGGGTTCACACCATTCTCCTGCCTCAGCCTCCTGAGTACCTGGGACTACAGGCGCCCGCCACTATGCCCGGCTATTTTTTTTTTTTTTTTTGTATTTTTGTATTTTTAGTAGAGACGGGGTTTCACCGTGTTAGCCAGGATGGTCTCGATCTCCTGACCTCGTGATCTGCCCGACTCAGCCTCCCAAAGTGCTGGGATTACAGGCATGAGCCACCGCACCTGGCCACAAATAATTCTTAATGTCAGATAGCTCAGTGCTTACAATGATCAAAATTTCAGGGTCAGTAAACAATGGTTTTTAGATTTAGAAAAAGTTTTGGAAGGAATTGTATATTCACATCGTGTTTGATAGAAAGAAGCAAGTGTCAAGACATCCTTATGTGAGAGATTGATATTACAAAATCCTCAGATAATATTGAGGGCAGTTCTGAGACTCCTTTTCTTCCTATTTTCACTACCAAGGAAAGAAAAATAAAATGAGATTCTTCCTCAGGCTCCCAACATAACTAAGTTTAGAAGTATTTTTTATCTTAAATTATTCAGGACACCTTTCACCCTTTCCCCCCCATTTTTCACACAAGGGACCACAGAAACATTTTTTTACAGTGTTTCCTTTTGTATAATCTCAAAGCTCTAGGGCTTGCGGAAAGGAGAGCTAAATCTGTCAGCTAAAATAGAAGCCCCAGCCTTTCCCTACCCCCATATTCCAGTACAATCCCGGTTGCTGGCAATGCATAAATTATTTAAGATAAGGAGACTTAATTTATGCACTAGGTAATACTGCATTCAAATTCCACCTGGATAATTGTACTCTTTGTCTACAGTGATAAGCCTGCCTGTGAACCAAAGATCAGGACAGCCTTCTGACAGGATCCCATAGAACCCTGTTCTTGACTTATAATTATGTGCATCACATTGTAGCTAAGTATATTAATTTTGTTGCTCTTACCAGACTATAATAATCATGAAGAGAGGGACATTGTGGGCGATTTTTATTGGGCGATTGCAGACACTCAGCATTCTGCTTTGAAAATACTGGTGAATAAAATGTTTTCATGAATGGATGGCTGAGTGGTTGATATTTTTTCTAGTTCTATACATGTGAATATCTTATGTTAGTAAAAAGCAACATTTGCATGTTTATGTATGCATTTGCATATACACATATTTATCTGTTTGCAAGTATAAAGTGAGTTAAAAATATCTGCAGTACATAGAAGAGTGTCCTCCAAGTAGAATATGATGAATAAATGTTTTCTGTTGTTATAAGATTGTTGTATGTCATCACAGGAAAAAGGATAGCTATAGGCCCATTGGCAAAGCAGATTCTCTCAGGATGAAAGAGAAACTTAAACTTTATCCCAGAGGGGATGATATTGTAGAAAATGGCAAAATTCACTAGAATATGTAGCAAATAGGCTCCTGTTATATACCTAAGAAATCAATACAGTTTACATCTTACTTTGAATTTTACATCTTTAAACAAAAACTAGCTGCCTTAAAAAAAAGTAGCTAACATGGCTGGATAAGTCACCTATCCTAAAGCTAAGAAAATCGACTTAGGAGAAACAAAATGGAAACATTGACACAAGTGGAAGCCATGAGAAGCAAAAACTTTATATTCTTGAATTTATGAGATAACTGTTTATTATGAGTTACTATTTATGCTAAAGGTTAATAGGTGGTTCACGCCTGTAATCCCAGCACTTTGGGAGGCCGAGGTGGGCGGATCACGAGGTCAGGAGATCGAGACCATCCTGGCTAACACGGTGAAACCCCATCTCTACTAAAAATACAAAAAAAAAAAAAAAAAAAAAAAAAAAAAATTAGCCAGATGCGGTGGCGGGCGCCTGTAGTCCCAGCTACTCTGGAGGCTGAGGCAGGAGAATGGCGAGAACCCAGGAGGCGGAGCTTGCAGTGAGCCCAGATCGCGCCACTGCACTCCAGCCTGGGTGACAGAGAGAGACTCCATCTCAAAAATAAAAAAAAATAAAAAAATAAAAAAAAAAAACACTGACATGTGAACTTTCAATGATTTTCAGTGAAATGAGATACTTAAGGAAAATACAATGAGTTGAGTATTTTGTCCTTCCAACTTTGGGGGAACGTCAAATATATTCAATAAAATTTTGATGATAAGCACATGGTAGTTTGGCTTAATGTCATTACTCGGCCAAAAAAGAAAAAAAAAGGGAAGAAAAAGGACTCTAACATAAATGTCTATCTTTAAAATATATATATGTACTTGTCCAAGAAGGTCAGAGATACAAAAACCTTTTAGCACTGGTATTTCATGTAGAAAGAAATTTGGGAAGTACAATAGAAGGCCTGACATTAAGATGCAATATTAAGAGCTTCCTTGATAAATTTGAGCCTCACAGATCCCCAAAGGGCAACTGACCAGCTCCCCTGCTCTCAAAAATCATGCCATCCACACAATAGAAAAGACTTCTCACCCACACCTGGCTAGTTCTCCTATCGCCTAGATGAGCTACTCCAGCTGATTCCAAACCTAACTTCCCTGCCAGACTACAGAAGTATTCAAACAAGCCAATTACATCCTCTCACGGGAACCAGGAGTCACCCAATTGCTTCTTACTTGAAGCTTGCCACTTGCAGCTTCTGCCTGTTCACTCTGCTCTGGAGTGCAAGCCCTTTTGGCCCTGCATGGTGTATAGTATTCTTCTCCCCCAGGCTGTGAGTTTATGTGACTAATAAACTGCTGTCAAAGTGATCTGTCCAGGGTCAAGTGTCATGTGTTTGGCCATCTCTAAAACCCTTGGATGGGACTCAAGGCCTCACAATGGGTGAAGAGAAGGCAAATAAAACCAAAAGATATTTTATGCTACTTTCATTATTTTATTAACTAACTTAATGTTGTTATTATCATGTAGTGAAAAATAGAAATCACCTCTTACTCCCTAACTTCCTTCACTCATTAATCAGCAGGTTTTTTCAGACTTTTATTATTGCCAAGTAATAAAGACATAAGCATTCTTATACATTGCATCAGTTTTCTCTTGTGGCATAATAAATTATCACAAACTTTGTGGCTTAAAATAGCCTTAGTACATAGTTCTGTAGGTTAGAATCTACTGCATGATTGGATTCTCTGCTCAGGGTCTCACTAGGCTGAAATCAATGCTGTGTTGGCCAGGCTGTGTTCCCATCTGAAGCTTAGGATCCTCTTTCAAGGTTACTGATTGTTGGCAGAGTTCATTCCCTTCAGGTCGTAGGACCAAAATCCTCATTGATCTGCTAGTTGTTGTCTGGGGACCACTCAGTCCTAGAGAACACCTGCAGTTCCTTGCCATGTGGTCCTTCTAGGCAGTGTGCAGAATGAATGTTTGCTTTTGTCAGGCAAGCCAGATCACAGCTCTTTGACTTCCTTTTCCCGCCATCATCCAGAACCATCTCTCTGCTTGTAAAGGGCTCATGTGATTCAATCAAGCCCAGCCAAGTAATTTCCCTACTTGAAGGTCATCTAAATTGTAACTTTAATTACATCTGTAAATCACTTCACAGTAGTGCCCAGATTAGTGTTTAATTGAATGACTGTAAGAAATGTATGAACACCAGGGATTAGGAATCTTCGAGGCCATGTGAAAACTCTACCTACCACATACATCAAATGGTGCATACTCATATGAGGTTTTCTGTAGTTTAATATTGAGATATGACCCTGTTGGGTCAAAATGTGCTTTTCACTTTTCATAACTACAACCAATTCATCTTTCAGAAAAGCCATCTCAGTTTTCAGTTGTAAAGACTGTTTTCCCTACACGCTTACATTCTTTGAGTGTTGTCAACGTTCTTAATTTGTGCCAATCTTTTAGGTGAGATGGCTTCACATAACTCATTCTGTTTTATATTTCATTAATGAGAGTGATTTTTAAGAATATAATATTGGCTATTTCCTTTACTGTGAACTACTTTTGCCTACTTTGTCTTTCACTCTTTTACCTATTTATTTGCCTATTTTCTTTTCCCATACTATTATTCGTAAGAGCTCTGATATAATAAGGAAGTTGTTCTTTTATCTGTCAAGATTGTAAGAGACATATAGATAAAGATACAAATATGTGTTTAATTAGTACATCATTATATTGGCCTTTTACTTTTATGGCTTAAATAATTGGGAAATAATATTTATATAACTATTTTAAAATATTTGATGCTAATAAACAGTGAAAAATCCCTTAATATTTTAAATGTGTTCTGAGGCTTAGATTTCTTTAAAAAATTGTTATTATAAATTATAGTATCTATTAAAAGCTACTACATTTGCAATTGGACTACCACTCTATACTCCTGATCCTCCTCTTCCCTGGTCTAACCATAGCACTTGTCCTCTTCTATCACACTACATCAATTACTTATTCTAATGTTTATTAATATGGTCAATATCCTCCATCTAGGTTATAAATTTTATAAAGGCGTGGGTTTTACTTTTATTCAGTAATGTATCCCAAGTACCTAGAATATATGTCTGATACATATAAATTCTCAATAAATAATTATAAATTAAGTTCATAAATAAGTAATAGTGTGTCTCAAATATAATTTTTAAAATAGTAATAATATCTTTTGTGGTTTTCTTTTAGGCAAATGGTTAGTGGGTACTTTTCTTCCCCCTAAAAGACAAAAATAAGATACTAAACTATGAAATCAAATACCTGACTTGAAGTTCTAGTTCTACCAGGTGGTTACTTTGTGAGCTTATACACACTGAGTAACTTACTGAGCTTCATTCTCCTAATGAGCAAAATAAGGATATTGATATCCACCTTGACTTTATTCAAAGTTTTCTTAAAGTTCAAATGAGCTAAAGTTTTTGAAAACATTTTGTAACGTGTTAAACATTCTATAAATATAGTACTACTAATGATGCATTTTACTTATGTAATGGCTACTGTAAATTATATAATATTGTGAGCCCTTCAAAATAATTATTGCATTTTGTCTTTACATTATCTCTATTATACCCACTTTTTAAGTTAGGAAATTGAGGCACAGATGGAGCCAAAGTTTAAAACTAACCATGGTGACCCCACTGATCACATTACTAGCAACTTTTTATTGTTGCCACGTTGTTGCCAATATGTTTTTATTTGATTTGATTTTTGTCTTATTTTTCTTATTTCTTCCTAATCTATCATTTGCATTTTATTCTTTAGTAAATATCACACAATCTTTTTGCCTCTCATTTCTGAATAATTTACTGCCTCTTTTTTTCCTATCTGGTATTTTGCTTCAATGTGCATCAAACTCTATTTTCCCTTGATTATCTTTTCTTTTTTTACATGATGCTTTTTCTTTCTGCTCTCTTATGCTTATCTGCAGGAAAAAAAAGTAATGAAAACTATGCATTCTATTTATGCACATGTTGTCTTTTTCAGTAACATTACTCTGGGTGAAAATTGCCATCAGTCATGTTGTTATAAGGAAAAATAAAGTAGAATATGCCTTTGCTGTTTTAAACTTACCAACTCTCAATTTGTAACAAGCAAAGCATTTAATATACTGTGAGATATCCTGAGATATTGAGCAAGTACATTTATTCAGAGAGAACACTAAGTCCTTGCCTTAGTGAATTAAAAAAAAAAAGGATCCAACTTTTGCTTTTTAGTTGTGTTTGCACTCCATTTAATTTTCTTTTAATAGATTTACTGAGGGGCAAGGGGAATTTTTAAGCATGTTAATCCCAATTATAGCATTCTCTTTGAATTTCTTTCTTTATTTCATCTTTAATAGGGGAATTACCAAACCACTGCTCAGGACCAATTATTGGCTTGTTGTTTGCTTGTTTATATTTTGTTTGTTTTGGTAAAATTTCACGCAATTAATGAAAGCTGGAAGTTCTTTTTAAATTGTCTACTGGATTCCACTCCTGGATACCCATGAGATAAGGGTCTGAAAAATTTGCTGAAACCTCTTGTATAAATCATAGTTTTAGAGTTGAGATGGCCTAAGAAAGTCGTCTCAAAGTAGTTTTGGTAAAGCTGTGTGGGATTAAACAAGGAAATGAAGTTGTAACTAGGTTTTGACTTTTTGGCCATATTTTGAAAGAAATTTGGGATATAGAGAAAATTAACCATGTTTTGTTTTAATCCTCTTCAAGTAGTAGTAAAATCGACCAAGTACAGTGCAGTAAGTTCTATATGCAATAATTCCAACATGCACAGCAAGAGACACCAGACACGCAAGACATGTACTAGCTGATCATGGTTGTGAAAAACTGAATTAGAGTTTGTTTTACAGTAAATATGTGCCTGGGACCAAAGTTAGAATTCTTTTTTTTATTTGTTACTTCTATTAAGTAATTTTATGCATAGTGAAGACTCTCTTGACAAGAATTAGATTTTCTCTTTCTTTCCATTCATTTCCTTGTTCCTTTGTATGACTTTGTGTTCAATCTTAGGAAAGAAATACAAAACTAATTATTTTCTCTAGTACTTTTGGTACCATCTTTCCAAAAATTGAGCTCTATAACAATAATTACAATAAAAATAGATATTTCTGATAAAATTATAAGACTGCATGACTCCATTTATCATGACATAATTATGAAAGCATATTTTAAAACTATAAAATACCATTACAATAAACAGTATTGTGCCATTATATATTTTAAAAATGAGACTGTACACCAAGAATTATAATTAAATGTTTTCTTCTCATCTGAAAAAATACAAGGAAGAAAAAAATTGCAATTACCCAAAATTGTAAATGATTATGCCCCAAGGTGATAACAACTTTTAACAGTTAAGGATTCCTGTATGTTTAATATCATTGGCAAATTTAAATCTCTGAGGAAATCAGTGTAAGCTTTTCTCACAGTTTCATCATTGTCCTTAAACAAAGTATCATAGAAAAGCAGTGTATTTTCATCTGATTATATCTAACACATATGAAAGATTGTTTAAAATACTTAATTTTGAATTAAAACTATACATACTCATGGTATTTGGAAATAGCTGTATTTAAAATAGATTTTTAAACAATGATATATTGTGAGGCAATTTATTTGTTCATGCTTTGATATATTGATTCATAGACTCAACAAACATTAGCACCAACTGTGAACCAGGTGTTATGTGCTGTGGGATTTAGAGATAAATGAATAACTTGTCTTCTCAATGAGTTCACAGTTTTTGAGTTTGATGGGGAAGTAGATATTTACATTAATTTTTTGACACACATGACTTATACAGACTATGCCTTTTTTCTATCTATGAATTCACAAATATAATTTCCATGATAAAAATGAAGTATATTTTAATGAAATATTTGTGAATTTTATAAAAAAATAATTATTTTAAAAATAAACAGCATCTCATGCTTTCATTTGAAGTAAAAAATAAATTTTCAGAGTCTTTATCTTTATACTTATGAAAAAAATATCAGTTAAATGTCTTTTAAAACAATCTGTACAGATTAATTTTGTACTGGAGATAGAGAGGAAAACTACATGAAATAATACTGGGGAGGGTAGTAGACTAAGGGCACCTGCTGTCTCTGTTAACACCCACACATTATATAAGCAATATTTTTCTATTTCAGTGGGATTGATTTACTTTTTTTGTGTGTGTGTAATATTTTACACATTCCAACTAATCTTGAGAAGACTTCCCTACTCTTCAACATATTTTGAAAAACCATGGCACAAACAAGGTTAAGAACTCTTAAAGGAGTGTGGGGCTGGTAAAAAAAAGTTGAAAGCTTTAAGGTCATAAGATATGTTGATGAAAAAACATTTCTGGGCTAGGAAAGAAAAGTAATGAAGAAACATCATTTTAGGAAATAGCATATGCTAAAACATAGATGATCATAATTATTAAGTTGTCACAATTATAGTCTACTAGGGTTATTTCTTGTCCTTTAAAAAAAAATGTCCATTGTTATCCTTGGTTCACTGATAAGCTATACCAAATTTCAGCATAAATTATCAAGTCATGTGTAAATTCTATTGTTATATTAATTGGAATTTCATCAAAGAAGCTTATTTAGAAAAAAACACTTTATGATATTGACCTTTCACATTCATGAAAGTGCTTTGTCTGGTATTTTGAGGATAAATTTTATATTGTTAAAAGCTTTATTGTTTTTCCTGTACCTCCATCTTAATTGCAGATTAATTGGTAAGTTTCTATTTTAATGTCAACGTTATAATTGTAAAATACTTTTTTATTCAGAATTTCATTTTCTAATTGCTGATGCTTTTTTATAGAAATGATATTTGAACAATGATCTTATCTTTGATAAAATTTGTTGTTAGTTTTAAGAATCTCATCAATACAGTTATTATCTTTAGTGTTCTTCTTTCTTTCTAACTCATACTTACACCCTTTTCTTTCTTTGATTCTTCTCTCTCTCTTTCCCTTTACTTCTATATTTCAACCCCTGTCTAATTTCTTATTATGCACTGGCTAGGAACTCCAGCATAATCTTCATTAGAAGCAGTGGTAGTAAGTATATTGTCTTTTCCATGACATTAAAAAGGTATATTTTATATTACATTTCTGATAGAGATTCTGGTGAAGATCTTCTACTAGTAGTTTCCTGAGCAGTGAAACAAATAAATGAATAATTTATCAATTTCTTTTTCTAAAACCATTGAAAGTATAATGTGTTTTTTTCTTTCTCCTTTATTCTTTTAATCCAGAAGTTTAATTTAAAAAATTTGTAATACTGAAACTTCCTTTCAATTCTGAGGGAAACTCTAAGATTTGTTTTCAATCTATTCATAAATAAGATAGTAATTACAATTTTGGTGAAAGTGAGAGTACTAATATTTTAAAATTTTATAAAGAAAAAACTTGTTTTCAGAAGCTATTAAAAACTGAAATTAAAAATATCACACATTTTGAATAAAAGCTAGTTGACACATATGATTAATACAGCTAATTTTTCTGGCTGTGCTACTTTCTTTGTTACCCTTGAGGATTTGACAGCAAGACTTGAAATAGCTTGTAAGTTGGGTTTCCTTCAATATCTTTCTATCATATCAGCTCTACACATGAGTTTATAAGAATTAGACAATTGGCCAGTGTTTCTTGGCCTTAGATCTCTCTCCTTTTAGAAATGCAGTGATTCATTGGCTTCAGTAGTTTCTGTTACCTGGAAATGTTCATTTCCAGCATTTTGGGAGGAAGTCGATTCAGTAGAATTAAGAGTTAATATGTACAAGGTGCTAGAGTGTGCACTTCTCATACATAGTAAGTTCTCAGTATGTTATAATTATTATTATTTTAATAGTGGAGCTGCCTATGACTTGTACAAAGAAAAATGGAAATTTCCTTTTCCCCTTTGCACTGGGGTTTATAATTGTCCTTGCACATATTTGATATTTTAGCTATATATATTAAAGAGTTTGGTTTGGGTTAATATTTCCCAAATTGCTGTGTTCCGAAAAGTGTCAACAGATTTTCTGGTGTAAAACAAAAAACAACAACATTTTGTTTGTTTACTTTTTCTTTTTAGAAGAAATAAAGACAAAACAAAAAAATTATTTTGTTATCAACCCCTTTTAGGAAACTGTAGTTAAACACACTTCTTTACCGAAGGGATTCTCCAAACAATTAATGAATACTGTACAAGATCAAATGAGATGAGATGGTATAAAACATGCTCCATTCTTGTTTAACTACTGAACTCATTTTCACTTAACACATATTTTCTAGTTAATAAACACTGCTGGTTCTGATATTATGTAATGGTAAAAAAATAGCATGATAATTACAAGATACTGTTCATTTAAAATAAAGGCCAAATTTTTAGTTGTTACCTTGTTAATTGCATTCTTCTTTTTCAGTAAGTTTGGTTCACTTTTAAAATAAATCGCTATACTTAAAAACTAAGCACCATCGCTAAAAACCTTTCCAGGCTAAATTAGACCTTTTAAGGAAATACTTTTGTTGGAAATGGAACTTCTTCTTTTAAGTCTATTTAAAAAGGCTTTTCAAAAAAGCTATCTAAGTATTTAAACTAAATTATAATGTGAATCAAATTAATGTACTAAGTCAATAGCTTGATTCAAACAGTCTAAAAATCAAGGATACCTTTAAATCCATTATCTTTATCCAGCTTTATCTGGCATTCCAAATTTCAGACTTTGAGTTCATATTCTAAATAAAAATGCAAATACAACTTGAGGAAAGCATAGATAGTTGTTGTATTTCAACTTTTCAGTTGGTAAACAAGCCCAATGCGGAACAGATGTACTAGTTTCTGTTGAAAACGCTTCAGTTTTCTAGATTACTGCCAGTGATGTTTAGGAAAAAATGTAGTTGTGCTTTTTTGTTTTGTTTAATTTTTTAAAAACCCACATTATCCTTGGTTATTGAAGCTAAAATTAACATACCATGGTTCTTTACTGTGTTGGCATGTTACATATCTTCTTGAGCTGTATTGCTCAGTCCATTCTCCTGACAAAACTTAACAACTTATGACTACTTTTTAGATACATAAAAACTTTGAATCAAGAAAGAGTTAATACATTGTCCCTGACCTGAGAGTAGGAATTAACACATGGTGGACTTAGGCTCAATTATAGACTGTACAGCCTTGCATATTGGATGGCTCAGCCACTTAGTGTTTCTAATCCCCTTATCTCTCACTTTCAACCACGCTAGGATTGCTTTGTCATTACATGTGTGTATTTCTTGGAATGAATGTAGACTCACTTTGTTGGAACCTAGCATAGTAATCATATTGAGATATTCATTTGAATAGGCCTTCACTCTGAATCATTCTCTTGGCAAAAGTGCTCACTAATAAGCAGAAAAAGAAGTATGGCTAGAGGTGAGAGGTGAAGCCAGCTGAACTTCCTGGGTCAAGTGGGGACTTGGAGAACTTTTCTGTCTAGCTAGAGGATTATAAATGCACCAATCACCATTCCATAAAAATGGACCAATCAGCACTCTGTAAAATGGACCAATCAGCACCCTGTAAAATGGACCAATCAGCAGGACATGGGCGGGGCCTAATAAGGGAATAAATGCTGGCCACCAGCACAGGCAGCCAACCTGCGGGTCCACTTCCACGGTTTGAAAGCCTGTTCCTTTGCTCTTTACAGTGAATTTTGGTGTTGTGCACTCTTCAGGTCCATGTCACCTTTTAGAGATGTAACACTCACTGGGAGGTTTTGCGGCATCATTCCTGAAGTCAGCAAGACCATGAACCCATGGGAGGAACAGACAATTCTGGACGCAGCACTTTTAAGAGCTGTAACACTCACCGCCAGATCTGCGGCTTCATATTTCAAGTCAACGAGACCAAGAACCCAGCAGAAGGAATAAATTCTAGACACAGAGGGATTTCCGTTTGGTGGTTTAAAATTACATCAGATTTGGACGTCCTACGAGCTAGAGAGGAAGGTATTATCAAATAGGCATTGAATGAGACAAATAAACTATATTTACAAGACAGATTGTCTAGTGTTCAGAGTTCTTGTCCTATGTATTTTCTTTCTTCTATCAATTATTTTATTCATAAATATGATACTTCATGTATTTATCTTGAGGCTATGCTATTTGATACATAACAATTTAGAATTACACATGGAAAGATTGCTCTTACTCATCTCTTTGGAATGTAAATGTGGCTATCTGAATTTTTTTTGGCCCACTAGTATGAACAGCAGTGATGGTCATCCCTTCAGGTCGGAAGTTCTGAAAGTATATGATTTACCATGTTCTTTTTCCAACTATGTGTTGACAGTGGAAGCAATTTTTGAGGTGATTCCTACTTCAACCTGGCTGTGACTATAATGGTCCACACTCTCTATTTAACTAATGGGACGTAAAGCATAAGTGAGAATTTTTTAAAAGTTTTTCTTTAATGTTGCTGAGCTTTTAAAATAGGTAATCTAGCTGCTGCTTCTAGTCTATTTTTTACTAGGTTAATATAGCTACAAGTTTTTCCCAATATTTGTTTATTCTAATGTTTTAGACGTCTCTTAAGTAGAGACCATAAAGTTAGGGCTAAAAAAAAACCCAGTCTGACAACTTTTGTATCAGCTTGATACTAATATTTAATGTCATTATAGATATAGTAAAAGATATACTATTATAATATGCTTTTTCTAAAAAAAACTATTCTACCTGCTTTTGGTTCCTTACTCTTTGACTTTAAACACATACACACACACCCCTCCGTCAACAGTATCCTCTAATATTTAGGAATATAATCATTTTTAAATTATTTTGTGTTTATTGTAAGTATTTGTAAAGATGCATCATCAAATGATCAAATGGTATGTTATTTACAATTATTTACAATTTTATCCTACTTACAGGTAACAGAAAGACATCAAAATACAAGCAATGTTTTCTCTACATTTATATTCTATTATGTACTACACACACACCACGCACACACACAGACACACATAGAGCCATAAAACATTCTTCCTCTTATTTTGAGTTCATTTTGATTATGTAAAATTTTACTCTTTTTTGTGCTTAATTTTTTTGTCTCTTTTAATTCCTATCTGGAATCATTTTTGTTCTGCCTTAGGAACTCTCTGTAGAATTTTAGTGTGGGTCCTCTCTTGTCATTTTTCAAGTATAGGGATATGTGTGTGGTGTGTGTGTTTGTGGTGTGTGTATGTGTATGGGTGTGTATGAAAATGGCTTTAGTTTTACTTCATTCTGAATAATTTTTTTTCTAGTGTTGGCAATAATTTTCCTTCAGGAAATTAATAATCTCTCCTAGTATTCCTGACATCCAATTTGTTAAGAAGTCATTTGTCAGTCTAAACACTGTTTCTTAGATGATCATCTGTACTTTTCTCTGATTGCTTTTAAAGATTTCCTTTTTCTCTGATTTTACTATGATATGTCTGTGTTTATATTACTTTAATTTTTCTCCTTGGAATTATTTGATTTCTTCAATCTGTGTGTTGCTGTCTGTTTTGAATACTATCTCATCCAATATTGCCTCTGCTCCATTTTACCTTTCTACAGGTCTGGGACTTCAGTTACACCAAAATTTGGCCTTCTCATGTTGTTCTCTATGTCGCTCATATTCTCTTCATTCTCTTTTATAATTTTGAAATATTTTGCCCCATCTTACAGAGTTATTTGGGCCATATTTTCTGCTTTATTCTCTTTTTTGCTGCAAGTATTTATTAAAGTCATCTTTTTTAGTTTCATTATTTTAATATAATTTTATTGTATTATACCCAAGTTACTTTTGTAGTTTGTAATTAGCTGACAAATTATTTGGTCAGCTTTAATTTCTAGTTGTACCTTCTGCATCTAATAATTCCAATATATCTAGGCATGTAATTATTTCTGTTTATATTCTATCTAAAGACTTTCATCCATTGTGTCTTATATTCCACTGCCTCTTTATCACTGCATTATGGAAAAATGAATTGTACATGTAATACAAAGCCTCAGATGATGGTATTGCCTTCTAGAGAGGATTTTTGTTTACTTCTTCAGAGCAATTCCAGTATAGTCAGTGGAATACCTTCTTAATCTACATTCAATGCTTTCAGTTCTCTACACAACCAAGATTATAGGAAGCCAAGCCCAAGTTCATTCAAAGGCTATTTTATCTTCCTTGGACTCTTATCACTTGGGTTTTTCCTTTGAGAATTCCAACTTTATTAAAAGTTGTTTAATGGGTACTTGACTTTGGATTGTCCCTTCATAATTCGATGCCTTTAAAGTCAGTTCAGTTTTAAAGTCTTTTTTTGTTGTTTGATTTTTGTTTCAGTCAGCAGATATTTTCAGGGCAAAAGAAATTCTGACGTTAATGTTATTTTTCTGAATTCTAGTCTGGTGTACTAAGTTTGTTTTACTGATGCCTCAATATCTTGTGAATGGTTTTGTGCTTTTGAGATGATTGTAAATATATTTTGTTTAGACGCTTTAGCTCTATTTAGCAAGACATTTGTCCCAAATTACCAATTAACATTAGCAAATATCTTTGTGAGTTTGTATTCATGATATTCTATTACCTTTTTCAAACTAATGAAGTCCAGCTTAGCTGTATTGAATATTTTGAAAATATCAGTGAAGGTGACATTCACTTATCACAGTAAGATGTTTATGATGCAAGGGCGGTGAAAATTATTGAGAGGATTTCATGAGGATATCAAGAAATAAAGTGAATAATTTAAAGGTCCTTCTGATTTTTCTCTTGTAGAGATGAGCTGTATATTGGATGCATTGGATAACCATTACTTTAAATGTACTAGGAAAGGTAGTTTAAGTCTTCAGTAACTTCACAGCATTTTTCTCCCCACTGTTTCCATGAGTCACTTAATTTCTTTCTTTCTTCTATGTCTCAGCCTACATTCCTTAAAGCTTAGGGGAAAACCTGAAAATGTGATTCTCCTCACATAAATATTTGAGAAGTGTGTTTTAAACCAGATAAATGTCAAACTCAGAACCTTGTATCACAAGATTCTGTGATTTTGAAATACTTTTATCAACTGAAATTTGTTGATTCTATATTTTGAGTACATTTTAGATTATGAGTATAAAAAAGAGAAAGTAAGTGTGGAGTGATACTATAGCCTACATTATTTTAAAGATAGGTTCATTTTGTAAAGGCCTGCTTGCATACATTTAGGTTGTTATATTTATAATTCCTAGAATAGTTTTTATTCCATTAGGAAGAAGTTATAGTAGCAGTATGAAAATAAAATTAGTTTACTATTATCAATATGGTTTACTTCTAAAATTATGGTGGAAAATGCTTCAAGAGAGCAGAATAGGGTTGACAGAGACAGAACTTTATGGTTGTAAAACTTTTAATGAACTTTCAGACCCTGATTATAATTTTTTAAAAATATAGCTGATCTGGAGCTTTTGTAGAAATGTAATCTGTCAGTTTTTAATCTTTCCCATACTTCCAATCTTTTCTTAGAATTGACAGATCTTTTCTGATTAATGTGCAGAACAGAGAGTTAAAATTCAAGCAATCTATATTTTAAGACTGTATTGGAAGTTTGATGAATAAAAATGACAATGGAAAACAGAACCTAAACTTTTTCAATTTTCCTCTCTATGAGAAAAAAATGTAAAATTAAGATTGCATTTAGGAAAAATATATATAACATATATGGAACTTTAAAAGTTGAGAAAGGATGCTACTCTGTAAATGTTGCCCCTAGAATTGTTCAGTATCCAAATGCACACCTTATATGGCGGTTGTGATCATGGGAAACATGGCTTAAATTCCTACAAAAAATCATTCTTATTAAAATTGAATCTTTTATAGTAATTGCCTTGGTAGACTTAGCACTTAATATAATGTAAAAAAGATAGTCTTACAAAACAAATTTCTTAGTAGAAATTCCTTTAAGAATCAGTTGATAGAGGGTGGAGCCAAAATGGCTGACTAGAAGCACTAGTGTTCGGAGGCTTCCATTGAAAAAAAAACCACAATAATCATGTGAATCCTTCACTGGCAACCAGGGTATCCAGGTTCTCTCATCAAAATTGACTGGAAGGCTGGCATGACACACAGAAAGAAGAACAGTGTAGTGCGGTGGCCCACTTGAGAATCATATGGGGGTAGGGGAACCCCCTCCCCTAAGACAAGGGTGGCAGTGAGTGAGTGTGCTATACAGCTAGGGAAACTGCTTTTTCCACAGAACTGTGCAACCCATGGATAGGAAGATCCCACTTGCGAACCCATGCCACTGGGGCCTAGAGTCCCAACCCTGGAATATGTATATTCTTACAGCCTTTCTGTGGGAATCTGCTGAAGCCTACCGAACCCCTTGCGGGAGGGGTGACCAGCATGGTGGCTGCGGCTGCCTGCTGTCTAAGCCCTTTGAGCTCCTTGGGGGAAGGACAGCAGCCAGCACTGCGACTTGCAACTGCCTAACACACTAAGCTCCCGGGGCAAGGGAAGAGTGGCACCCATCTGTATAGCTCCAGGCTGCACTTTTACCTGCTGGAGCCAGGGAGGTTGGACGGCTTGGTCCCAAGACTTGTCCCCACAGCCCAACACACCTGCTGTAGTAGTCTGCAGCCAGAGTGCCTCTTCAGGCCTGACCCTGACCTATCTTTTCTCATTGGGCAGGGCTTCCCTATAGGAACTCCTATAACTCCAGCCAGAGGCTCAGGGATAGAATCTGGATCTCCCTGGGCCTGAGCCCCTAGGAAGGAGAGGTGGCCACAGTCTCTGTGGACCAACAGACTTAGCATCTCCTCATGGTAGTTCTGAGGAATCCAGGCAGCCCAAATGAGTGGGTTTCCCCCCAGCGAAGCACACTCCCTCTGCCAAGGGACAAAGTGCTTCATTACATGGGTCCTGTTCCCCATGCCACCCAACTGGATGAGACCCTCCAAAAGGGGTTGTCAGACACCGGAAAGTACATACATTGCTATTTGTTTTTTGTAAACTATTGCTGTCTCATGTAGAAAGCTATCTTATTAACTATGTGTTGTATTCTATGAACACTGGATCTTGATACCATTATGTCCACGATAACTTCTTTGGCAATCATGAAAGTCTTCCTTCATGTAAGAAGGGAAAATAAGTCCTAAAGGATGACTAACTGCCTATATACACCATATTTAACAGCTAAGTTAATAAAATTTCTAAAACACATAAAATATACCTGGGGATATGTTATGAACCTAAAACTAATTTTTCAATCTTTCCTAACTAGGTTCTGTCATATTACAGGCTCATCGTGGTATTTTTGTTTTCATTAATTAGTTATTATAAATGGACAAATAAAAATCATACATCTTTTTATGCACAGCATGATGTTTCAATATCTATGTATATATTGTGGAATGGTTAACAAGGTAAGTAATACATGCATGACATCATATATTTATCCTTAGTGATTTTCAAGAACATGATACATTGTTTTTAGCTATAGTAACTATGTTTTACACTAGATCTCTTGAACTTATTTCTTTTAACTGAAATGTTTATATATGTAACGTATGTATTTTAAAAATAGATTTTCTATATATATGATTGTATTTGTTAGTCTTCATACTGCTCTAAAGAATTATCTGAGACTGGTAATTTTTTATTTTTTATTTTTATTTTTTGAGATAGGGTCTCACTCTGTCACCCAGGCTGGGGTGCAGTGGTGCGATCTCTGCTCACTTCAACCGCTGCCTCCCCGGTTTAAGTGATTCTCCTGCCTCAGCCACCTGAGTAGCTGGGACTACCAGTGTGTGCCACGATGCCCGGCTAATTTTTTTGTATATTTTGTAGAGATGGGGTTTTGTCATGTTTCCCAGGCTGGTCTCAAACTCCTGAGCACAATAGATCCTCCTGCCTCAGCCTCCCAAAGTGCTGGGATTACAGGTGTGAACCACTGTGCCCGGCCTGAAACTGGGTAATTTATAAAGAAAGGAGGTTTAATTGACTCACAGTTCTGCATGGCTGTGGAGGCCTAAGGAAACTTAGAATCACAGCAGAAGGCAAAGGAGAAGCCAGCAACTTCTTCAAAAGGCAGCAAGAAAGAGAGAGAATGAGGGGGAAACTGCTAAACACTGTTAAATCATCAGATTTCATGACAACTCACTCACTGTAATGAGAAGAGCATGAGGGAAGCTGCCCACTTGATCCAATCCCCTCCCACCAGTTTCTTCCCTCAACACGTGGGGATTACAATTCAAGATGAGATTTGGGTGGCGACACACAGCCAAACCATGTCAATGATCATGTCATCTGCAGAGAGAAACAATTTAACTTTTCCGATTTGGAATGACTTTTTTTTTTATCTTAATAAAGATGTCTTAATTGCTCTGATGAGGATTTTCAGTAAGATGTTGAAAAGAAGTGACAAGAGTGGACATTCTTGCCTTGTTCTTGATCTTAGAAGAAAAGTTTTCAATTTTTCATCGAGTATGATAGCTGTAGGTTTGTCATATATGATCTTCATTGTGTTGAGGTACATTTATTCTATACCTAATTTGTTGAGACCTTTCATCATGAAAGAATGTTAAATTTTGTCTAATGCTTTCCATATTAAGATGATTATATGGTGTTTCTTCTTCATTCTGCTAAAGTGTTTTTTCGCATTTATAGATTTACATATGTTGAACCATGCTTGTATGCCTGGAATAAACCCTACTTAATCATGGTGAATGGTCTTTTAATATGTTGTTGAATTCAGTTTGCTGTATTTTATTAGAGATTTCTGCATCTATGTTCTTCAGGTATATTGGCCTGTAATTTTCTTTTCTTGTAATGTCCTTGTCTGACTTTGGTATTAGAGTAATGCTGGTCTCATATAGTGAGTTTGTAAGTATTTGATAATCTATAATTTTTTTGGAAGAGAAGGATTGGTATTAGATCTTCTTTACATGTTGGAAGATTTCAGAAATAAAGCCATCGGGTACTGAGTTTCCTTTGATGGGAGACTTTTTATTACTAGTTCATTCTCTTTAGTTATTATTGATTTATTCAGATTTTTTCTTTTCTCATTCAGTCTCGGCAGCTTGTATGTGCTTAGGAATTTTTTCTAGGTTATCCAATTTGTCGATGCATAATTGTTCATAGTAGTTTCATAATCTTTTGTATTTCTGCGTTATGATTGGTGGTATCTCCTCTATCATTTTAGATTTTATTTATTTGAGTCTTCTCTTTTTTTTCTTAGTTAGTCTAGCTAAAGTTTTTCAATGGTGTTTATCTTTTCAAAAACCCATCTCGGGCCGGGTGTGGTGGCTCACGCCTGTAATCCCAGCACTTTGGGAGGCCAAGGCGGGCAGATCACGAGGTCAGGAGATCGAGACTATCCTGGCTAACATGGTGAAATCCCGTCTCTACTAAAAATACAAAAAATTAGCCAGGCGTGGTGGCGGGCGCCTGTAGTCCCAGCTACTCGGGAGGCTGAGGCAGGAGAATGGTGTGAACCTGGGAGGCGGAGGTTGCGGTGAGCCGAGATCGTGCCACTGCACTCCAGCTCCATCTCAAAAAACAAAACAAAACAAAACAAAACAAAACAAAACAAAATCTTGTAGTTTCATTGATTTCTTTCTGTTGTTTTTCTAGTCTCTATTTCAATTCTTTTATTCAGATTTTTACTATTTCCTTCCTTCTACTAATTTTGGGTTTAGTTTGTTCTTCTTTTTCCAGTTTCTTGAGGGATAACCATTAGGTTATTTATTTGAGATGCTTCTTTCTTTCATGTAGGCATTTATTGCTATAGGCTTTCCTGAAATAACTGCCTTTGCTGTATCCCATAAGTTTGGATATGTTTAGTTTTCCATTTAATTTCTTATTTGACTCTTTGGGTGATTGGACAATGTTCTTTAATTTCCATGTATTTGTGAATTTTTAAAAATTTGTCCTGTTACTGATTTTTAGTTTCATACCATTGTGATCAGAAAAGATATTTGATATGATTTTGATCTTTTTAAATTTGTTAAGACATGTTTTGTGGCCTAACATATGGTCTATTCTGGAGAATGTTCTGTGTGCACTTGTAAAGAATGTGTACACTACTGCTGTTGGAAGAAATGTTCTATATATGTCTGTTAGGTCTATTTTGTCTGAAGTGTAGTGTATCTCCAATGTTTCCTTATTGATTTTCTTTCTGCATGATCTGTCCATTGCTGAAATGAAGTATTGAAATTTCTTGTTTTATTGTATTGCCATCTGTTTCTTCCTACAGATCTATTAATATTTACTTTAAGTATTTAAGTGCTCCAATGTCAGGTGCATATATATATATATATATATATATATATATATATATATAATCTTTATATTTTCTGATGAATTGACATCATTATCAGTATATATTGACCTACTTTGTCTCTTTTTGTAGATTTTGACTTAAAAATTGATTTTCTCTAATATACATATAGCTATATCTGCCATCTGCTTTTTTGGGGAGTTCCATTTGCATGGAATATCTTTTTCTATTTCTTCTTTTTGTGAGACAGAGTCTCACTCTGTCACCCAGGCTGGAGTGCAGTGGCATGATCTCAGCTCACTGAAACCTCCACGTTCTGGGTTCAAGCAATTCTCCTGCCTCAGCATCCTGGGTAGCTGAGAATAGAGGTGCGCATCACTATGCCTGGCTAATTTTTTTGTTGTTGTTGTATTTTTAGTAGGGATTGGGTTTCACCATGTTGGCCAGGCTGGTCTCAAACTCCTGGCCTCAAGCAATCCACTGGCCTCAGCCTCCAAAACTGCTGGGATTACAGGCATGAGCCACTGTGCCCGGCCTCTTTTTCTATTTCTTCCCTCTCAATTTCTATATTTCCCTAAAGGTAAATGAGTCTCTTATAGGCAGCACATAGTTAGTCTTGTGTTTTTCCTTTTTTATCTGCTTAGCCACTCTGTGACTTTTGATTGGAGAATTTAATCCATTTATATTAACAGTAACTATGGTCACATACTGCACAATGACATTTTCATCAACAACAAGCCGTATATACAATGGTGTTCTCATAAAATTATAATATATTTATACTGTACCTTTCCTATGTTTAGGTATGTTTAGATACACAAATACTTACTATTGTGTCACAATTGCCTACAGTGTTTAGTATGTTAACATGCTGCACAGGTTTGTAGCCTATGAGACATAGTTGTACTGTATAGCGTAGGTGTGTGGTAGGCTAAACCATCTAGGTTTGTGTAAGTACACTCTACGATGTTTGCACAACAACAAAATCACCTAAGGATATATTTCTTAGAATGTATCTCCATTGTTAAGCATTATATGATTGTATTAAAATTCTGACCGATAAAGAGTTATTATTGCCATTTTGTTGATTGATTTCTGGTTGTTTTGTAGATATTTATTTTTCCCCCTTTCTTGTTGTCTTCCATTTTTACTGATGATTTTCTCTAGTGGTGCTTTGAATCATTATATTTTAATATTTTTAGATATCTTTGGTGTATCTGTGGATTTTTGCTTTGTGGTTACCACAAAGATCACATAAAACATTTTAGTTATAATGAGCTATTGTAAGCTGATAATAACATAACTTTGAATGCATTAAAAACAACACTTTCACTCCATTCCACTCCTATATTTTATATTTTGATGTCACAGTTTACATCTTTTTGTACTGTGTATTTCTTAACAAATTATTATAGCTATTATTATTTTAAATAGTTTTATCTTTTCACCTTGATACTCATCATACCATTTAATGTCCAGCCATTGAGAAATATTATTTCATCACACCAAAGCTTAGAGTAACATTCATAAACAATTCTTTGTCCTTTGGCAAAG
Source organism: Pan troglodytes (assembly GCF_028858775.2). Taxonomy (NCBI): domain Eukaryota; kingdom Metazoa; phylum Chordata; class Mammalia; order Primates; family Hominidae; genus Pan; species Pan troglodytes. The sequence continues at coordinate 81,538,989 of NC_072413.2, forward strand.
AAATACACAAAGTTCATCTTCACCAAATACTTAAATGTCTTATCCTCAGAGCATGCCATTCTTCTAATTACTGGGCATAGACTGGAAAGCAATAAACTGACAAAATACCTACCATTGAGAGTGAGTTTTGATGCAAACACAGACAACAAGTTGTGGGCATGCTTTCTTCACTGTCTTTCCTCCTTTCATGAATAGGATGTAAGAGGATTCTAAGGCTGTAGGTCACAGTGGAACCACAAATGGATTCCACAAGAAGGAATACAGTCTCTCAATTAACATACAGATGAAACCTACCTGCCAACAGGAGGTGCCCATCATGGATAGTATATAAAGGAGAAATAAATTTCTATTGCTTTAGGACCACTAAATTCAGTGTGCATTTGTTTTAGCAAGCTAGTGATGCATTTTATCCTTCTCCAATGACAATATTCCAATATAAACTTAGATAAAAATTTGACATCTTTTTTTATTCCCGATGAGAGAGTTCAAATTAGTACTTTGTCTTGCTAGTTTGAATACTTCTAATCCTATAGAAGTAAAGCTACATAAAGAAAAACTGTCAAAATTTCTACATTTCAGTTTCTCTTGTATATCACCTTCATTCATACTCTCAAGGGAGATGCTTAATATTCTACTCTTCACCATTGACTGAAAAGGGATTCTCTCACTTGATTTCTACTCTAACAGAATATTGTTAAGAAAAGGGCATTTTTAGACTCAATTTAATGATTTCTTGTGAACAATCAAATGAAAAGTAATGGAAAGATTGAAGCAGCAAATGTTATGTTCTGAGAAGCAGATCAACTTACTGAGAAACAATTTTTCTGTATCTTCAATAGTTATAAATATTGGGCAACTTTCTTAACTTTGGTTCTTATTTTTTTTCCTTTTTATAGTGAAGTTTTAAGTATAGATTAGTGATTTTCAACATTATTTCTATGCCTTATTTTGCATGTATATATTATACATATATTAGCTATGTAGATATCTATTAGAATATGTCTCAATACATTTATATTTCTTATGTGTCTGGAGTATACAAATACTCTATGTCTGTTTATGAATATTGGGGATCACATAGGGAAGAAGTTGGTGAAAGATAAAGTGATATGTATTTTATAACCCTGCTTTCTCTTTTCCTGAAATGTTTAAACTCCCTCCACGACTAAATTATAATCTTGAAAAAGAGAACATGTTAAAATGCATTGTATTTGTAAAATCTTAATCTTGCATGGAGAAAAATTCTGAAGGTAAGTGGAAATGCATCAGATTCTGTCCTTCATCTGTTTGCACTAGGGATTTAACAATTACAGCAAAATAGGTTAGGGATTCATACATCTTCCTACAGACTTTTTTTCTTTTTCTATCTTTCATGAGTTACTCCCTTTGTTTTCTCCTGGCCTACATACTTTTTAAGGCTTTGGTAAGTACTGGATTTCCCTTTTGGTACTTAAAATTTCAGCAATTCGAATTCTCGAAAGCACTGTACCAGTCAGTCTTGGCTTTATAAATTCTGTCAAGATGGTGCAATGATCAGAACTGTTTGCTAACAATTTCATTAAGAACAGATGACTCAGAAGCACAGATGTAAAAACATTTTCTCCAACTTTGTATCATGAAAAAATAGGTTATTTGATGGGTTCCAAAACTGGGTTCAGATAACAGTCCTTTGAAATGAGTTTGGAATGTCACAATGGAATCTGCAGGCTTCTCCCAACAAAAGAGTTTTCTAAGTTATCCCAAAGTAACTCCATCCTTTACTTTTTCTAGGAGAAAGGATTCCCATCCCTTCTGTCTCCAAAATTCTTTTCTTAAACAGGTTATAGTAGAGTAATTATATCAGAAAAGGCTATCCCATAAAAATCAATTTTGTAAACATTTTTACAAAAGTCCTCTAAAGGGTAAACAAATAATAAGCCTCCTCCACTTTACAGATGCTAATAATCTAAATTCATATTTAAGTACAGTAAATAAAATGTGGCCCCAAATTGAGGCTTTTGTACTGATATGCTGACACAATCTTAAACCATTTCAATGAGAATTATCTAATCCTATCTTTAAGTTATCAAAGCAATCAAGGTAATGATAAAAATAATGTATATTGCTTAAAATCTAATAATATGTAATAGAAAAATCATAATTATTTTTCTCATAAAAATTCAAAGTAGGTGATGATTTTTCTCAACCATTATCTATTTATGTAACTATTATATACTTTGAATTACTAACAAATTGTTAGTAGATGTTTGTGAACCCGAACATTCACTGGACTCTCATAAATTTAAAAGTCACTTATAACAGGGAAGATATACGCAAATAATTTGTTATGCTTTTTATAATATCAATTAAATATAAGAATTTGTTCTAGTGATTCTCATAAGAATAACTTATTATTTAGTATAATTGTTTTAGGATAGAGTATGAAGAGAAGAAAACACTCATTTGGAAATACATAACAGAATTATCTTTCTTCCCTGGTCTTTTTGCAACCAAGCCCTAACATGGTAAAGTCTGGTGTAATGATTAGCATCCCAGAAGAGATTTAAATCTCAACTTTATTTTTATCCTCATTATCTCTGAGTTCTACTACTGTTTGGGGACATGCTCTGTAATGAGCATGAGCACGTTTTACTCAAAGGAGTATACATCCTCTCTTCTTTCTAGAGGATTTGAAATTGTTCTTATCAATTGGGGCTCAGGGATTCTTCCTTTAAGTACCCCCTCCGCCATGCAAAAAAATGGAAGAATGTACTACATCAATGCTTTAAACTATTTGCAGAGAAGAAAAGGGTAGGAAACTCATGGTCCTGAGGTTGTTGGGAATCACTCTAACTCACCTGAATGACTTTTCTATTCTTTATTGTTTCCTTTGCCCTTCCCTAACTTCTACTCTCTTTTCTTCTGTTTCCGTGTTTGTAGCATGAATAAAAAGCACGTATCTTTCTTTTTTCTCAGTCTGGACATTTCTCAATTTAATGTTTTGTATGTTTTGAATGATCTAGCTTCCCTGAATGACTGTAACCCCCAAAAAGGCAGAGAACACACAAGCCTATGTAGCTTATAGCATGTGGTAGAAACTCAATAGATGTGTTCAATGAATTATTGAGGTAGGCAGTTATCAAGTTGTAATTACAAACTATACCTGGGTAAGAGTTTGGTTCCCTCTTGTTACACATGTCTGACATTACATCCAAGGTTTTAGTTCATTTGGATTAGAATGTGTTCCCATCTTTCAGATGCTATTTTATCAGAAAAATTTCTCAGGGAATTGTTTAGACATTTAGGTAAAATTTCTGACATTGACTGTATTGAACAGCCACTTGAGGACAAAAGGTGTGAAATCCAATGTAAGTACTCATTATTGATGAGGAAATTGAAAAAAAGGTAGGAGTAGGTACCAGGAGAAAAGAACATTGCTCCAGCAGAACAAGAAAAGCAACAAGCATCAAACTAAACATACCTACTGCTCACTTCTTCAATAGACTGCCACAGGTCTTCCGGAAAATCTGGATACACGATTTGGCTATTCTATGATTCATTCAAATCTAAAGAAGCAATTAAAATAATTCATCAGTTATTTTCCAAGGTCATTTATAGACCCTAGAAAATCTGTTAAAACTACATATGAGTTTTCTTTATTCCTCTTCCAAAATAGAATACTTTCCATTCCAGCAGTATGATATTTTTTAGCAAATTGATTAACTTTTCTGAATCTCAGCTGTAAAATGAGTAAATATGTTTAATAATATGAAGTATCTCAAAAGTTATTATAATGAGTAAGTTAGATAATAATTTAAAGTACCTGAACATGGTTATACTAGGAACCAGATAAATGTCAGTTATTATTATGATTAAAATTAATTTTATCAACATTATGTTTGTTAAAAAAATATATTATAACCATAAATTAAAGAGAAATTTTGAGTTTAAAAAGTCTCCCTTTATATGGCCTAAATGGTAGGTTAATACAGTATAAATGATTTGTCTAGTAGGGTGGCTGAGTCATTCAGAATATGAAGAACACAGTTCAGGGTCAAAGTCAAGGGACTTATTGAGAAGAGAGAGAATGCAATTGAAAGTGTTAAAGACATTATTTTCCTATTTTATAACTGAGCCCTGCCTGGCCTTACCATCAGGAAAAGACTCTGGAATAAAACCCACTAACTATCATGCTAGTAAAATGTACAATGGAGGTAGTTCATTCAAGGCAAAGAAAATGAAGGCAAATTTATTTAAGCCTTTAGAATTTAATATTTTTATCAAAACTTTTCAAAAGCTTGAGGTATGAAGTCTGTGTTGGCTGTCATTCCAGTTTCTTGCTAAGTAGGCCTATACGAACAGTAGATACTGTGAAAATCACAATATTTTGAAAAGGAAATGGAATGAGTGAATCAGAAAACATATTTGGGAGGCAGAGTATGGGGAATACAGCACAATTATGATGAAATGTATTTTTAATTTCAAAATAGTTGCTAAGGGTGAAAAAGCTCTCAGAGATGTGGGAAGCTATTTTGAAAAGCATGAGCTTAAGAAGAAATTTGTGTGAATATCAGGGCAAAAAAATCTTTAATACCATGTCAAATAGTGAGAAGAATTGACTGGGTAATATACAACAGATTAAGGAGATACAAGAAATGAAATATTCATTGACATATACTAGACAATGATCATGAAATTATCCCATCTCGAATTTGGAGTAGTTATATTCCAGAATAATTGCTAATCTATAAGACTGCTGTTGAGATTTATGATCTGTCAGTCAGAGCATTGACATAACTTTCTTCAGAAAACTTAATGTAAACTTGAGGGGGAAAAGGGTATTGAATTTTCTGACAAATAAGTGATGATTTACATTGTTTTAAGGCTCTCTAGTTCATTATAAAATGATTGTGCTCAGGGAATAAAAGAAGGCAAACATGAAGGAATTCAGGCATTAACTATAGTAAAACAAATACAATGTTCTTGGTATCTATGTTGTCTTTGAAAATGAGAGTTTCTCCTTTTCTATCTACTCCTGTAAAGGCAGATCTTCTACATATTTGAAAACCCATTGTCATGGCGTAATTCCTCCATTATTTAACCTTCAAAAATGTGTGTGCTGTCATTTCTAAAACCAGTATTAAAATGCCTAACCCAGAGGTGTACAATGGGAATTAAATGCTATAATTTGTTTCAAGATCTTAAATAGCACGTTCTTCCAGCACTTAGTTTCTAATCTTTTCATCATGAACTTATATAATTATATATAATTTTATTCTCCTATTATTTTATATATGCGAGTTGCTTGTTAAATCTTATCTTGTTGAGGTTCTGATTTTTGTCTTTTATTTATCTATTATGACATAGAAGGCTTGTTAGCTTGTTATCTCATTTATTTTGTGAGGGAATTCTGGTACTCTTTTGTTTATACTGTTTATTCAGCAGATTATTCAAAACTATCGAGTGCTGTTAGAGAAAAAAGTATACAGATCTCGAAAATTAGGCTAAAAGATCAATTGGGTATTTTTTCAGGTTCTAAGGAGACAAACCCAGTTAAGGATAACCTAAGGGGATATGCTTTGCTCTCATTATTCTTTACTGTTGACTAAAAGTACATTTAGAAAAATTATATTTTAACACATAGATTTTTGTCTATAATGATGCTAGTACTTTCTGTACAGTAGAAAATATAACTACAAAGGTTTCATTTTATTGCCCCAGAGGAGATTAACCAGTTTTTGGTTTTTCTTTTTAATCTCACCTGGTAATTTTGTTACAAAATTTATTTGTAAATTCCCTATAAATATCTAGATCTTCAAATACTTTTTGAACCAGGATAAACATTTTATTGCTTCATTTATTAATTAGTGAAATGAATAAAATATTTGATATAGATTTTGCTTATTTTTATGAAAGTCATTAGTATTTGACTCTTTGTAAGTTGTACTTTTCCATTGTTGTGGGCCCAAGGTTGGGGTAGGTATAGGTTTTTTGTGAGCTGATATCACCATGTACGAATAATTGTAGACTATTATTCTACTAGGATTAAAACCATCAAGGGGTTCAGCATTTCTACAAGCATTTTCTTTTAATACCATTTACAATAATAGCAAAGAAGGGTTAACTAAACTGTACTCTATTTCTTCTGTCCCAGGTTCTCTGTCTGATCTTTTCATGCTATTTAAAAGTCGTCTACACATAGATTCAATATTAAGTCATTTTTTTGTGAATTTCAGGAAGATTGATTTAATCTTGTAATAACACATTTACATTGATAAAACATAGCAGAGTTTATTTTCCTCACAAAACGTAATGCCACTTTAATTTACTTTCCACAAGGTACGTTTATTTTTATCCTTAGGAAAAAAACCATATTTTTAACTCAGAGAATTCTAGTACTCAACCAGAAACAATTATTCCTGATTAACTACCTTCCCATACTTTGACTTCCATAACTAAGTATATTACTTACATTCACATTCAAAGATTATTGAGTTTTCTCCATTTGTAAAAATTATGTTTTTTTAAAAAGGGTTAACCCCTTCTATAATACTATTGAGACATTTAACCCCTTGAGCTATTAAACTCCATTGTACAGTGAATAAAATATTTTGGATAGACAAATGGCTAAACCGGTTAATTTCCCAATGTCCCTTTCAGAGTTGGTAATGTCATCCGTTAAGTCAGCCACTGCAATATAACACAAGTGCTCATCTTAACTCTATTTTCTGAATTGGTTATTGATAAAACAATTATTTGAGACCATTTTTAATATACCTTCTTCTAATCCCTCCATATTAAATAAAAGCATCAAATATACATTATTATATTTAACATAGATCTAAAATACAGACCCAGTAAAACTGTTGTTAGTTTCCTAATAAATGGAGACCTCTAAGGGACTTATTTTCTATGGCTATAATTTCACAGATGTGATGGATTGCCTTTGTTCATAATAAACATAATTTAATAGTGCTAATTATATGTTTGCAGTTGTAACAGAGAGATATTTAAATTGGGATGAGAGAGAAAAGGGGAAGAGTTGAGTGAAGTGTAAACCTAGTGGCAGATAGTCGTGATATGTTGTTTGATACTTTCTTGGGAGGACACTGGGGCCTCTTGAACCTGTTCCACTATGTTTTAACCAAATAGAGTTAATATGAGCAATTGTGCTGTACTGCAGCGGCTGACTCAAAGTATGACATTACCAAATCTGAAAGGGGTTAATCGTGAAATTAAATGGTTTAGTTATTTGTGTCTGTGTGCATTTTTGGAGAGAAAAAATAAACAGGTATATGATAAACAGGTATGTGATAAGTAGTGATTATAATTATTTAGTAATTATAAATCTACTGGGACCAATGCAACATGCACATTAGAAAAGTGATTTGATATAATAGAAGAGTAGGTAATAACACCTCAATATCCATTCCCCCATTCAACAAAAGAGTTACATACATATGTCAACACTCATTCATTCATTAAGTAAACACGTACTAAGTGAATATAATGTAGTAGGCATTGCTTACTGCTAAGAAACTGAGTTGCTTATTAAGCTGACACATTAGTAGAAAGGATAGATAATCACACATGAAACTATAGTGAAATATAAAGATTATCATAATAAGAGTATATCATGGGAACGTGAAGCTGTATTGGGGGCTCTTAACACAACAATGAAGTCCAGGGAAGACCTCCATGGTGAGAAGAGTTACCCTGGTAGTTGAAGCGCATAAAGGATGAATTCAGGAAAAGAGAAGGAAATATATTCTAGAAAGAAAGAAAACAGAAAGTGAAATTGTGCAGAAACGTTTTTACTCACTATTACAGTGAACATTTGGAATAGACAATAGAGATAGAGGTAGAAAACAGCAAGTGAAATTGTTCAGAAATTGTTTTTTTTTCTCATTAGTACAGTGGACATTTGAAAAACAGGCTAGAGAGAAAATCAAGACTAGATTGTCAGGAAATCTTGAAGGTCATATTCATGTATTAGGATTTTATCTACTATCATTGGAAGGTGTTAATCATGCAGTAATATGTTCATTCATGTCAGAAAGGCCTTTCTCCTAAAATTACGGAGAAAGAACTCAATGGAAGCAAGAATAAAGGTGAAAATTAGAAAATTAGAAGGTATTGCAGCAGTACATGAAAGAAACGGTAAGGGTAAAAGTGAAATTAATAGAGTGGGAGGGGGGATTTGAGACATAATTGCATGCCAAAATGACAAGACTTAGTTGTTCACTGAATGTGGATGATAAAGGAGAAGAAGGAGATAAGGATTATATTCAGATTTTTTAGTTTGATAACTGAAAGGAAGGTTGTATTATTGAAAATGCAAGCAGGTTCAGTGGGACTAACGAAAAGTAAGTTCAGTACTATAGGTATTGAGCTTGAGATATTACAAGATATCCACTTGATATGAGCAGGAAAAAAATATATAAAATAAATATTTTATTTCTTTTAGGAAAAATTCTGGGCAAGAGAGTGATTTTGGAGACAACCTGTAATTTAAACTATGGACGTTAATTAAATTGACCAGGTGGAGTATACAGGCCTGAAGAATATTCTGATTTAATTACAAGTAAGAAAATAATGAGATAATGTAAAATGAGAAGGAGAACATACGTAGTGTGGTTTCATGAAAGTGAAAGAGGATTCAAGGTAAGTTTTCTAGAGTGTCAAATGTTGCCTAAGGGAAACATTGTAGGGATGAGAACTGTCCATGGTAATGGTGTATGGTTGCAATGATAAGAGGAATTTAGAGTATGGTAATGTAAAAATAAAAGTCATAGTGAATTCAGTAATGAATAGGAAGTTGAGAAAGCAAAAACAGTAAGTATAAACAACATACCTTAAAACAATTTGGCTGTAAAAAAATAAGAAGTGGCACTATGGTGTCTGGAAGACACAAAGAAACTGAGTTTTAGAAACTGCTTAAAATTCATGCAAATGGGTGGCATAACCAGGTCTGTTTAATAACCAAGTCCTTCCATGAATTCACTTAATCCATGCTATCACCCTTGTGATAGTTAATAATATAATTACCCTCAGATTAGAAATCTAGCTATTCAGAGGGAACCCCACACAGGATGATATTTTTGTCTTTGATTAACTAAAAATATCTTGAGAATTTGGCACATAGCAGGTATTTATAAATGTTTCTTGAATGAATTAAATAAATTGGCCAAGATCTTGCATCCAACAAGCAATGAGACCAGATTGCTTCCTCACATCCTTTTGCTTTGCTATGACTATCTACCAGTCCCACAATGGAAATTCTTGAAAAATGTTAATTTTTAAAAAATATGAATAATGATAAAAAGAAGAGGAATATAAATTGAGAAAATTATACTATCTAGGCAGTCAGAGAAAATGACACATCTCATATATGCAGGGCAGGGAAACCTAAGTATTTGTATGGGGGAACATTGATGTCTTTATTAATCTAGCAATTAGTCATCTTGCTGGAAACAAGGCTCCCAGATGAATTATCTGAAAGCAAGTGGAACTTGCATAATCAAGAATTTTTGACTTTAAATTGAAGAAATTGTGATCAGGAAATAAGTCAGAAAGAATAAAAATATAAAGTTTTACTGGCACTCTCTTTCCCTAATAGTCCTAGAGACTCAAGTTTGTCTTATCTCTTTGACAAGTCATAATTGTAATAAATGAGAAAATGTAACAGTCAACTGTCACAGCTAAATTTTCCTTAGTCAACTTTTATGCGTCAAAGATTATTCTCTGAAATCTGTCAGGGTCCGGCAAATATTGTATCTTCTCGCTAAATGTCCATGTGTGTGAGTGCGTGTGTGTGTGTGTTTTAATTGTCAAATGTGAACAGTGTTCTAACATTACGTAATGCGTAAATGTTCATGCTTAAGGCTATGTCTGAAATACAGTGTTCTATCCTTTTGATAACATACCCATACACGTTGTAGGTATTCTCAAATGCCTCCCTCACCAAATTATCTAAAACTGTATTTCTTGGCAATCTCTATCTCCCCAAATACTGAGGAGATCCCTATACTTAACTACATTAATTGTGTTTCACGGTACCAAAAAGCAGTTAAGCCCATTGTTTGCACAGTATTTGGATGATCTCATTAGTAAGAGGGGAGGGTTAGAATGGAGGGAACAGAACTTTTGTTTTGTTCTTTAAGTAATTTTTGGTTTGACTTTATGTATTATATATTTACTTGTTTGTTTATCGTTAGTGTTCCAATTAGACTGCAAATCCTTGAGAAGTAGGCACATTTCCTCTTTCTTATGCACTTCTAGGTGTTTCACTAATATTTTCAAGCCAATTTTTGTCATTATTATGTTAATTGTGATCCAAGGTGAGAATTAGGAACACCAGGATTGAAAAGTAAATTTAGGATCTAGTCAAAATTTACTTCTACTTAAATGAGAATTTAGTATCCATACCTTCAGCTAAAATGTACTAATCCCTCCATTCCAGCCCTCCCCTGTTACTAATGAGATCATCCAAATACTCTGCAAACAGTGGACTTACTGCTTTTTGGCACTTGAAACACACTCAGTGTAGTTATATACAGGGTTCTACTCAGTCATATTAATGTCCCTTGTGCTTATTCGGAGACAACTGAGGATCAAGCCCAAGTATTATACATCACTGGCTGGGAGTACATAGTATAGTGTTGGGCATGTTATGTGTAGTTAAGAAATATTGCTTGAACTAATGAGCTCTGGCTGGTTTGTGATCATCAAACTATGAAGATACAGTAAATAATAATGACCCATCACCTATTGAGGACCCATTATGTTTGAGGCACACAAGTGTTTAAAATGGATTTTGTGATTTTCTTCTCATAATAACCCTACAAGAGTGAACATATTGTCATCATTTGTAAACTAGAAATGTTATTTTGAGAAGTTAAGTACCCACTGTGTAAAATAATTTGGTAGCATCAGGTCAAATTAAACATATACCTATCTCTTAGACTATAAATTCCATTCTTAAGTAAATACCAAACAATCATGTGCAACCCAAGATATATATATATATATATATATATATATGACTATTCACATCACCATTGTTATCAAGAGCCCTCAAATGGAAACAATTCAAATATACATTATTGGTAGAATAGAAAAAAGCTCCTGATCTATTCAGGCAATGGAATAGTAAATATAACAATGAGAATAAATACATTGCAACTACACACAACAACATGGATGACTCACAAAAGTTGATGTTGAGCAGCAGAAACCAGAAGCAAATGCACATTTCATGAGTCCATTCAAATAAAGTACAAGACAGGCAAAATTAATCTAGATAGTTACAAGTTAACACAATGGTTAGTCATGAAAGGTATAGTGACTCCCCATAGTCACTAACTACATAAGCATATTTTTTGAGTAACAGTTATTGACCAAATGGTAAAATCAGAGTGGCCATGTATTTTATACAAGTGTGGTAGGCTGAATAATGGCTTCTCAAGGTATCCAAATTCTACCTTCAAACTTCATTAAGTGGATGGGACTATGGGGAGAAGGGTGCTCCCGAAATGCTCATTTGCTGGATGAGCTGGATGATGCTGTTCTTGTATGATTCCAGGTTAAGATTGGACAAAAGAGAAACTTGAGCTCAATAAGTAGTCATTATTTTTGGAAAGTTACCACAGTTAATATGGTGATAGACAGGCATAGTAGTGCCCTAAGGTCTAGATAATCTTTTCTCTCATCTTCTCTACATCCAGCTCACCTTTCTAATTACTAGCTCTAATGACCAACAGAGACCCCAGGCCTACCACTACATACATGGCTACACATCACAGCGGATGTTGCATTGGAGCAACAGCATATCATAAACCTCTTTATAAGTCCCCCATTCAATATTTTGCTTTGGCAGTAGAAGGTTTTGGAACTTCTTATTTCCCAGCAAACCCTGAGTTGTCTATTCTCACTAGAAACTCTATGATCATCTGGCTTTTCACTACATATTTTCACTTTCCAAACTCTTCCCATGTACCTGTGAAGTATACTCTCAGAATAAATTCTTTTTACATAGTTATTATACTGAGTCTACTTCCTTGAGTGATCCCTGACTGATTCATTGATAACATTCTATTTATTGACTTGAGCGTTTGTTCCAAAAATGTGTCCCTTTTTGAGAGAAATCATTAAGCCCTATATTTATGCTTTTTGTTCTTTTTGAATTATGTCATACACTGGAGTTAAATGCTTACTTATAAAATTCCTTTTAGGAATGATCATGAATGATTATGTTATATCAGATCAAATTCAATTTATTCTCACAACAGCACAAACTATATATTCTTTCAGGGGAATAGTTCTGTTTGCCTTTTTATCTATGATAGCTATGTATCATCTGTCAAAAATTCTAAAAAGAAAAATTACTGTGTTGTACTGTCTAATGTTATCTCAAACTTCATTAAATGCTTTCTGCAATGCCACCTGTAGAAGGTTCCCTTCAATTTGAAACGATTTATTACCTGACAGTATTAGATGCCTTAAAGAATCAGCTGTTTTCCTGGGTTATCATCTGAAAATAAGAATTGAGCTGACTGGTTATGAGATACAATAAGGAATCCCAGACTCTTTACCCACTAATTTTGCTCAGCACCAAGAAAATATAAAGATAATGCAAGACATATTTTTTGAGTAATAGTTATTGACCAATTGGTAAAATTAGAGTGGACATGTATTCTACGCAAGTGTGGTAGACTGAATAATGGCTTCTTAAGGTGTCCAAATTCTAATCCATGGAGCCTGTGAACATTGTATCATATAGCAAAATAGACTTTGCAGATGGGATTAAATTAAGGATCTTGCAGTGGGGATATTTTCCTGCATTACTAGAATGGGTCCTAGATGTACTCACAGCTATTATTATAAGAAGAATGCAAAGGGAGATTTGAAAGACAGGAAGAAAAGGAAAAAAGTGATGTGATTATGCAAGCAAGAGAAGAATAGGTGATGTCACATAGGGCCATGAGCCAATGCAATGAGACCAGCCTCCAAAAACTGCAAAAGGTGCAGAAATTGATTCTCTCCTAGAATCTCCGGAGGAGGTGCAACTTTTCCAACACCTTGATTTTGGCCCAGTGAAGCCCACTAGAGACTTCTGGCCTTCAGTTTGTAAGAGAATAAATTTTTATTGTTCTAAGCCACCCAGCTTGTGGTAATTTGCTGAAGTTGTCATAGGAAACTACTCTACAAAGAAAGAAATTGCTTCAAGAAGTTAAATCACTACATGCAAGAGTAATAAGCTGTACATTGTAAACAAAAAGAAAAAGGAGAAAATAAACCCAAACATGCAGAAATAATGGTAGAACAGTTTGCATTCCTTTAACTAAAAGAGAGATGAAATCCAAAAACAAGGTGAGAATCTAACCACATAGAATTAAAGGTCTCAGTCTTGATCATATTTCCCACCAAAGCCTCCAAGTAGCCTTGGCTGTAGGATACTTCTCTTACCAATGACAACAATGTTAGAACAAAGACTCCAAATTCAATTTAATTAGACCATAATTAGAGGAAAGTTCACACTTGGCATAATAATTTTTTCATGATAAAAGTCAAAGGTGGGGCTGGGTGCGGTGGCTCATGCCTGTAATCCCAGCACTTTGGGAGGCTGAGGCGGGTGGATCATGAGGTCAGGAGCTCGAGACCATCCTGGCTAACACAGTGAAACCCTGTCTCTACTAAAAATACAAAAAATTAGCCGGGTGTAGTGGTGGGCGCCTGTAGTCCCAGCTACTCGGGAGGCTGAGGCAGGAGAATGGCATGGACCCGGGAGGTGGAGCTTGCAGTGAGCCGAGATTGCGCCACTGCACTCCAGCCTGGGTGACAGAACGAGACTCCGTCTCAAAAAATAAAATAAAATGAAATAAAATAAAAAGTCTAAGGTGAAGTTAGCTAATTGTTTGAGTCACCAAACAAGAATGAAGTCAATGTGAGATATATTTTGAGAGCATAATGCGTATCGATATCTCTTTACCTATGCACACATACAGAAAAACGTTTAAGCCTACGCACTCTAACTTGGAAATATTGCTATAAGGCACTAGAGGTTTGTTCTGAAAATTATTCTCATTTATCTGTAAGCCATTTCGCACATTCCTGATTTAATTTAAGTGTTATCTGGTAACAATGATATCTATTCCTTCCTCATTTTTCTAGCCCTTCATTCAGAATTACTTCCCTGAATCTTGCCAGGCTGTCAGATTTTCTAGCTTCTGACTTTATTCTTTCTTATTTGTAAACTTAATTCAATCTTCAAAATGATTCATCTTACTTATTTTTCCTGTTTTATACTGGGTTATTACTAGGAATAGCACTCGTACTCACTATCTGTAATATGGACCCAGCCCCTGCTGGTAAAATACTGTAAGCTGGGACTTGCCCATGTACAGGAGAAAGTTAATTGAGTGCACTATGTTGTTCTACCCCTGCCCATTCTCAAGAAAGGCCTTTTCTAATGGCCTTAGCTGAGCTCTTGGGCTATTGTGTCTCATAGCTTGTTTGTGTATGCCTGTGGCCTTGTGAAATGCTGTGCCATTTTTGTCCAGATAGTTTATCCTAGTAATGTTATTTATGGTAAACACCTGCTTTGAATCTAGGAAGCTAGAGCCCCAGTAACCGAGGTCAATTACCTAGGCACTGTAAGACTACCTGACTGTGACTGCCAACAATAAAAAGACCTAGACAACCAGGCACAGTTAAACTTCCTTGGATAGCCACATTCCACACATGTGGTGACAGATCATTGTTGGAGGAATCAAACTCATGCTGTGATACTCCACTGGAAGGGATACTTAGAATTGGGCTGGACTTATCCCATGAGCTTTTTCCTTTTGCTGATTTTCTCTTTATCTTTTGACTATAATAAACTATCACTGTGAATATAATAGCATCTGCAACCTGTAAGTCCTCATAGCAAATCATCAAGCTTGAAGATAGCCTTTAGAGCCCCCATACAGCCTTATTTCCCAGATCTGGGTCAGCAAAGAGTTTTTTCTCACATACTGTCATGGATAGTGCTACCACTTAAGTCTTGCTTATTTCTCCAGCAAAGACTAAAGAGAGCATAGTTAGAGCAATGATTGGAATAAGTAATTTAACAGAATGCTATTTTAATAACAGGAGAAAGAAATCCTGTGAGTTATCCTTGAAATACTCTTAATGTCTCTCATGGTTTTTGCCTCATTATGTGGCTAAGTAAAAGCTTATACCAGAATGGGATGGGTTAAATCTTGCATTTTCTTGTGTCTAATAAAGCTTACATTATAGCCTTATTTTTGTTTCATGGTTTCTTTGCATTTATTGCTATAAAGTACTTTCATTTTTAAAGAGATATGGTAAAATAAGGTAATATAGTTTGTAAATGCATTTTGTAAATAGATCTTAATGGCTAGAATGTGCATAATTGAATGAACCCTTAAACTTTGGTTATGGGATAAATTGTGTTCTCCCAAAACTTTTAAGTTGAAATCCTAAACTCTAGTACCTCAGAATGTGACTATTTGCAGATAAAGCCTTTAAAAAGGTATTTAAGGTTAAAACAGGTCAATGGGGTGAACCTTACAGTGACATGGTTTGGCTGTGTCCCCACCCATACCTCAACTTGAATTGTATCTCCCAGAATTCCCATGTGTTGTGGGAGGGACCCAGGGGGAGGTAATTGAATAATGGGGGCAGGTCTTTCCAATGCTATTCTCATGATAGTGAATAATACTCATGAGATCTGATGGATTTAACAGGGGTTTCCACTTTTGCTTCTTTCTCATTTTTCTCTTGCTGCCTCCAAGTAAGAAATATCTTTCACCTCCCACCATGATTCTGAGGCCTCCCCAGCCATGTGGAACTCTAAGTCCAATTAAACCTCTTTTTCTTCCCAGTCTTGGGTATGCCTTTATTGGTAGTGTGAAAATGGACTAAAACAGTAAATTAGTACCAATAGAGAGGGGAGTTGCTGAAAAGATACCCAAAAATGTGGAAGCAACTTTGGAACTGGGTAACAGGCAGAGGTTGGCACAGTTTGGAGGGCTCAGAATAAGACAGGAAAATGTGGGAAAGTTTGGAACCTCCTAGAGACTTGTTGAATGGCTTTGACAAAAATGCTGATAGTGATATGAACAATAAGGTCCAAGCTGAGGTGGTCTCAGATGGAGATGAGGAACTTGTTTGGAACTGGAGCCAAAGTGACTCTTGTTATGTTTTAGCAAAGAGACTGGTGGCATTTTGCCCCTTCCTAGAAATTTATGGAACTTTGAACTTGAGAGAAATAATTTACGGTATCTGGAAGAATAAATTTCTAAGTAGCCAAGCATTCAAAATGCGACTTGGGTGATGTTAAAAACATTCTGTTGTAAAAGGGAAACAGAGCAAGAAAGTTCAGAAAATTTGCAGCCTGATGATGCAGTAGAAAAGAAAAACTCATTTTTTAAGGAGAAATTTAAGCCAGTTGCAGAAATTTGCATAAGTAGAAGGGAGCCTAATGTTAATCCTCAAGACCATGGGGAAAATGTCTCTAGGGCATGTTAGAGGTCTTCACCTGAAGCTCCTCCCATCACAGGCCAGCAGGCCAAGGAGGAAAAAATGGTTTCATGGGCCAGGCCCAGAGTCCCTGAGCTGTGTGCAGCCTAGGGATGTGGTACCTTGTGTCCAGCTGCTTTAGCAGTGGCTGCAAGGGGCCAATGTAGAGCTCAGGCTGTGGCTTCAGAAGGTGGAAGCCCCAAGCCTTGGCAGCTTCCACATGATATTGAGCCTGCGGGTACACAGAAGTCAAGAATTGAGGTTTGGAAACCTCCAATGTAAGAAGTGCCTTTTGCTTCACACCATGATTCTGAGGCCTCCCCAGCCATGTGGAAATGGAAGTCCAATTAAACCTCTTTTTCTTGCCAGTCTTGGGTATGTCTTTATCAGCAGCATGAAAATGGACTCATACAACTTGTCTTCTTCTAAAAAGAGGAGACTGAGACACACACAGAAGAAAGACCATAAATATGTGGCAACAGTAAGAAGGTGGCCATTTACAAGTCATGGAGAGAGACCTCAGAAGAAACCAGGCCTACTGAAACCTAGATTTCAAACTTCCAGCCTCCAGAATTCTGAGGAAATATACTTCTATTGTTTAAGCCACCGAGTCTGTGCTACTTTGTCATGGCAGCCCTAGCAAACTAACACAGCCTCCAAACTGTAAAACTACTAATTTCCCTTTAGCATACATTGTAAACTATATGTAATGATCTGATAAACATACCTAGTGAGTGCACAGTTATCAATTTGATAATATTAAATATTTCAAAAACTTAATTTCCTTCTTAGTGCTTTAAAAAAAATAACACATCTGCTCTAGAGTTTCTTATAACCCTGATTTCTAAATTTATGGTTTCTAGTGTGTAACTCATGGAACAGGTAGCTGAAGATTAAATACATTTTGATATCACACAATAACTCTAGACTAAATAAATAATGCCTTGTACATGCCAATATTCCAAACTTTCAAATATATGTAAATGATATTCCTGTTATCAAGATACAAAATTTCTTGCAAGTATTTCTAAATGCATTGTAGTGCTTTGCCATTGATTAATGAATTTTAAGGGAAAAGTTGTCATATAGTAATCCAGGTGGTTTTTGTGTTATAAAAAAGTAATCATACCAGGTGTATAGAATCTTCAAAAGAATATCTTCTTCAATTTTAAACAAGGATGGGAAACATGTGTCCTTTTCTTTGAAAAAAATAGCATAGTATATGGTTAAAATCATAGAAGGAAAAGATAAATTCTATAATACTGATTTTAAAATTTTTATTTGCTAACATTGTTGATAGTTTCTTTTGCTGTGCAGAAGCTCTTTAGCATAACTAGGTGCATCTTGTCAATTTTTTCTGTTACAATTGCTTTTGAGAAGTTAGCCATAAATTCTTTGCCAAGACCAATGTTGAGAAGCGTGTTTCCTTTGTTGAACCCCAAAAGGGTGTTTTCTTCTTGACATTCATTTTATTCTGGGATTTTTATAGTTTGAAGTTTAAATTTAAGTCTTTAATTAATCTTTGGTTAATTTTTATATATGGTGAAGGGTAGGGGTTCATTTCATTCTTCTGCATTTGGATAGTTAATTATCTCACTATCATTTACTAAATAGGAAGTCCTTTCGCCAATGTTTATTTTTTGTTGAGTTTGTCAAAGATCCGATGGTTGTAGGTATAAGGCTTTATTCTTGGGTTCTCTGTTCTGATCCATTGGTCTGTGTTTCTGTTTTTGTACCACTACCATGTTTATTTTTTTTTTCTTTTGTTACTGTAGCCTTGTAGTGTAGTTTGAAGTCATGTAATGTGATGTTTCCAGCGTTGGTCTTTTTGTTTGCAATTGCTTTGGTTGCTTAGTCTCTTTTTGCTTCCCTATAAATTTTAGAATAGCTCTTTTCTAATTCTGTGAAAAATGATACTGGCATTTTGATAGGCGTAATCTTGAATATGTAGGTTGGTTTGCAGAATGGCCATGTTGACGATATTGATTCTTCCAATTCATGAGAATGAAATATGTTTTCATTTGTTTGTGTCCATTATGATTTCTTTCAACAGTGTTTTGCAGTTCTCCTTGTAGAGGTCTCCCATCTTCCTGGCCACATGTATTCCTAGGTATTTTATTTTTTTATGTGGCTATTACAAAGGGGATTGCATTCTTGATTTTGCTCTCAGCTTGAACATTATTGGTGTATACAAATGTTACTGAATTTTTTTGCATTGATTTTGTATCCTGAAATTTTACTGAAATTATCAGTTCTAGGAGCCAATTTGTATAGTCTTTAGAATTTTCTAGGTATAGAATCACATCATCAATGAAGACAGATAATTTAACTTATTATTTTCCTGTTAAGGCATCTTTATTTCTTTCCCTTGCCTGATTGCTGTGGCTAGAACTTGCAGTGGTATGTTGAATAGGAGTGGTGAAAGTGGGCATCCCTGTTTATTCCAGTTTTTAAGGGGAATGCTTCCAGCTTTTGCCTACATTATGGGAGAAAATATTTACAAACTGTGCATCCAACAAAGAGGTCTAATATCCAGACTCTGTAAGGAACTTAAGTCAACAAGTAAAAAACAAATAACCTCATTAAAAAGTGGACAAAGAATGTGAACAGACACTTCTCAAGAGAAGACATAAAGGCAGCCCACAAACATAAAAACATGCTCATCATCACTAATTATCAGAGAAATGCAAATCAAAACTACAATGAGATAACATCTTACAGTAGTCAGAACGGCTACTATTAAAAAGTCAGACTATAACAGATTTTGGCGAGGCTGCAGAGAAAGGAGAACACTTATACACTGTTAGTGGGAAAGTAAATTAGTTGAGCCACTGTGAAAAGCACTTTGGAGGTTTCTCAAAGAACTAAAAATAGAACTACCATTCAACTCAGCAATCCCATTACTAGGTACATACTCAAACGGAAATAAATTGTTCTACCAAAAAGACAAATGCACTTGTATATTCATTGCAGTACTACTCACAATAGCAAAGATACAGAATCAACCTAGGTGCCCATCAACAGTTGACTGGATAATGAAAATGAGGTACATATACACCATGGAATACTACACAGCCGTAGAAAGAACAAAATCATGTCCTTTGCAGCAACATGGATATAGCTGGAAACCATTATCCTAAGCAAACTAACACAAAAACAGAAAACCAAATACCATATGTTTCACTTATAAATAAAACATGGACATAAAGATAAGAGAAAACAGACATCGGGGACTACAAAAGGGAGTAAGGAGGAACTGGGGCAAGGATTTAAAAACTTCCTTTGGAAGCTATGCTCATTGCCTGGGTAACAGGGGTTCAATTGTACTCCAAACTTTAGTATCATGCAATACTCCCCTGTGGCAAACCTGCACATCTACCCACTGAATCTAAAATAAAACTTGAAAAAAAATAAATTGCTATTTTGCACATAGCAAAAAAAAGAAGCCAAGAGATTTTCATTGATTTGACAAAGACTTATTTATATAACCTGAGTCATTCAATTTTGTAAAGGAAATATAACAAGGTTGTTTGTGCTCCCTGAAGCTGGCCTAAATGTGTCCAATTTCCTGCACCACAACTTACTACCTGTGTGATATTGGAATAATTTAATATCTAAGCCTCAGTTTTCATAACTATAAAATGGAGCAAATCAATTTTCCTTACAGGACAGTTGTGAGAGTGAAAAGAGAAAAAGCATGCAAAGCACTTGACACAAGAACTACTAAAAAAAAGCACTGAACATTGGGACATCTCCTTTAGCCTTAAGCTTACTCTTCTTTATATGCCCTGTTACACTGTATGGACCTACACAGTCACCTACCTTCACTGTCTGGGGAACAGCGATATTGAGAATGTTACAGAAAAGAAAAAATCATAGATCTTCAGCAGGAAGCAAAACAACTTAAACTCTGCTAATTTCCCTGAAACCAAGTAATTTAATTTATAGCCACATGATACCTTCCTTCCCTGATGAATTGGAATGGCTCTTGTGATAATCAGTGGATTATTCCGGTCTGATGTAAGCTTATGCAATGGAGAATGTCTTCATGTTACTTATATTAACATTATTGCTTCTATTAAGTAATATATTAGTCCAATGTAATGTTAGGAGTTCAACAGAGTGATTAGGATTTAAAATAATTCAATAGAGTGATTAGGATTTAAAATAATTGGACATTGAGCTTGAACGTTTTCTTAATTGGTGGCTGCCTTTGGACCAACTATGGTGGTAATATTTTTTACTCTCTGTAGGAAGGCTGTTTCCTAGGGTGTAAAGAGCTGTCTCTCTTTAGACTAACAGTTAAACTAACAGGGAGATTAAGAATTCTGTGGGTAAGTTTAAAGTTAACTAAGATTCCCTCTTGGACAACCAGCTATCACCAGGCCTGGTAGGCTTGTCACCGCTGTTCATGAATCTTCTCACTATTTTGCCACCAGGTAGGTGTGCTCTTTCTGCTGTTCTTGGGTAGCTCATCTGGTTTCGGGGGACTTGGCTATAGTTCTCCATGTAAAGTTAGTTCTAGTTAATAGATTATGTAGAAGGTATAAAAGTTTCTCTTTGCTTTTTAATGCTTGATTCAGTTATTTCATCTTTCCCTTACAGTACCATGTCTATTGAGCCAGGATGAAATTTCTATAGCCTATACTTTTGTCTAAGGTAAATTGAGTGAGGTTTGGGGCTAGAGTTGGCTCAAAGTGATCAGGTCATGATGAAATTTTCCAGGTGTAAGCCGGATGCCTTGGGTTAAGCTACACTTTACTTTTCCCAAATGTACTTTCCAGTATGCTTACCGTGTTACGACTTATCTCCTCTCAACGTGTGTAGAAAGTATTTAGTAATAGTAATCTCTAGAATAGTACTGGAGGAGGGTGATGGGCAGTGGGTGCGTGCTTCATGGCCAAGCACTCTGCTCTGGGTTTACTGCTACATCCTCCTTGAGCCATTAGATTTCATAAAGGTAGTCATGATGTTTTCTGGATATAGAAAATGTAGCCCAATTCTTGCCACCTCATGAGCTACACCAACCAGATTTTTATGTGTACACTTGTGCTTACTCTACAACCTTTTTAGGGTTTGCTGAAGATGGCGGTAATAGGCTGGGGGCAAGAGGTGGTGAGGTGTATTGGGTTTATAGCTTATAGAACAGGCTTCTCTAGAGGGATATAAAGCACTGCCAGGTCCTTTGAGTTTTAAGCCTTTGCTTGTAGTATTCTGACCAATGGTTTTGTTAATGTAACTACTAGAGTTTAGGGCTAAGCATAGTGGGGTATCTAATCCCAGTTTGAGTCTTAGCTATTGTGTCTTCAAGATACTAAAGCCACTTTCGTAGTATATTTTATTTCAGCTAAAGTTTTTTACAACTTAGATGGAGTTTAGGTTTATTGAGGGTAGACCTTAAACACGCTTTAGGCCGAGTTCTATTAGCTTGCGTTAATCGTATGGCTGCGGTGGCTGGCATGAAATTGACTAACCCTAGATATCAGCGTAGCTTAGTTAAACTTTCATTTATTACTAAAGATTTATCACTGCTGTTTCCCGTTGGGGTGTGGTTGAGCAAAGTGTTTTGAGCTGCATTTGTGGGCCCTTGATACTTGCTCCTTTTGATGCGGGTGATCTAGAGGGCATTTTCACTCGGGCGGGGATGCTTGCATGTGTAAGCTTACTAAGAGTTAATAGAAAGGCTAGGATCGAGCCTATCCGTTTATGGAATTGTGTAAACCCATCTAGACATTTTCAGTGTCTTGCTTTGAATAATTAAGCTACATTAACTGTGTAAATACTTCAATGTAAAACTAAAATATGAGAAGGAAAGAAGTAAGTATAAGCAATCGTTTACAGTTCCGGGAATTCAGGGTCTTTACAGTTGAATTGGCAGAGGTTTGGCTGAGAAGGTTACTCATAATTAGGATATAATTGATTTAGGGTATGATATATGGGGTAGTACTTTCAGAGGAATATGTTCAAGATATATTAGTATTATGGTGGAAGTATTGTGTTTATTATATAGAATGGAGGCTTAATTTAGTTAGGGGTCTTAAGATTTTTAGGAAAATTGCATCAATTGAAGGGTAGCTGTTGGGATATTCACTGTTAAACTATGATTTCTGGGCTCTGACTGGGCGGCATGTTAGTCTCTTGTTTTTGGGGTTTGGCAAGGGTACTTTACCTGGACTGATGGAAAGTCAGAGATCAGGGGAGAGAGGGTTTGCGGATCTAATCGGACATAGTTCTTGAAATTGAGTGTACGTGCGTTGAGTGTAGGTGTGTTGGGCGTACGTATCTATTAAATAATTGTTATGTCCTTTAAGCATGAATTAATTCACACCTTAAGGTAGTTATGCCAGGTTGGAATATTCAATATAAGCTCAGCTTCTACAATGGATTTGGTAGGAATCAAATCTGAGTACGGCTACAGCAGATTCAGAGGGGACCAGGCCTTTCGTGATGGTGAGTGGTAGCATCCTGGTCTAATTTTTTACTAAACCCAACGGCCTTTTATAAAGGCATTTTAAAATATGGCAATTGAAAAACATTTTGGGCCTGGCGCGGTGGCTCACGCCAGTAATTCCAGCACTTTGGGAGGCCGAGGCGGGTGGATCACGAGGTCAGGAGCTCGAGACCATCCTGACTAACACGGTGAAACCCCGTGTCTACGAAGAACACAAAAACTTAGCCGGGCGTGGTGGAGGGCACCTCTAGTCCCAGCTACTTGGGAGGCTGAGGCAGGAAAATGGCGTGAACCCGGGAGGCGGAGCTTGCAGTGAGCCGAGATCATGCCACTGCACTCCAGCCTGGGCGACAGAGCGAGACTCCGTCTCAAAAATAAATAAAAAATAAATAAATACATACATACATAAATACATAAATAAATAAAATACAAAAAAAAAAGAAAAACATTTTGGCATTGACTTCAAGTATCTGTACTTTTATGTCAACAATGCTTTGTGATCATTTTTATTTTTAAAACATAAGTGCTAAATATCAAAGACAAAGAATTAATGTGTATAAAACTTTTTAAAAAATTAGTATCTTTTCCATTTGTAAATGAGACATAACAATGTTTAAAGTGAGAATAATTTCACTTGGTTAACAATTTAGTATATGGGAAGACACAAACAATTGTATATTGTAAAGGAGGTTGAGCTTGCACAAATCTTGAGATAAAGCAATGCAGAATGATATAGAAATCAGCCCTTTAAAAACTACCAGGAAAATGATTCACCAATTCATCAAACATAGGACATTTCTTTATTAACTGTCTTTCTGAAAATCCATTACTTATTCGTATATTTGTAATTTTTTTTCACTTTACATTAGAGTATTTTGTCTTACATGATTGTTTTTGCCTTTCCCCCACCCTAAGCAAATTATTATAGATTAAAAAAAAAAAACTTATTTTCTATGGTCTCCTGACATTTCCAGTTGCCAAGGATCCTCATTCAGAGAACATTGGCTGGTAAATATATAAAATATGATGGAAGCCTATATTGAATAACATATTTACGGAACATATTTCTACTGTGTAGCACAGAATTAATGGCATAATGTTGGAGCTCAGAAAACAATGCCCCAGCGTAAAGGCCTCAGAAGCAACAGTTTCACTCTGCTCTGCTCTGCTCTGCTCTTCTCCTGCTCTCCTGTCTCTGGCCCCTCATTTCCCTGCAATGCTAGCCATAGAAGATACAATCCCCCTTCCCCATGGCGGGTCAGAGAAACCCAAACCCCTTTTTCAAAACCAGACATAAAACTTAAAAATTTCCCCCCACCTTTCTGTGTAAAGCCACAGAGAAATGAATCCGACCCACCTTACTTGATTGTTGGTCATAAGAATCCATTCCAGAGAAGAACGTTTGCAATATGCAGAAGAAAGGAATGCATGCTCAGGGAAGCCAAGAAGAATCTAAATGGATAGGCTTTGATGGGTTCCCCTACTCTGTCTATTAGCATTAGGTCATACACTTTTTATTCAATCATATGTATATACATATATATATATATATATTTTTGTTTTGTTTTGTTTTGTTTTTTGTTTGTTTTTTTGAGACAGAGTCTCACGCTGTCACCCAGGCTAGAGTGCAGTGAATCCATCTCGGCTCACTGCAAGCTCTGTCTCCCGGGTTCACGCCATTCTCCTGCCACAGCCTCCCTAGTAGCTGGGACTACAGGCGCCCGCCACCATGTCCAGCTAATTTTTTTGTATTTTTAGTAGAGACGGGGTTTCACCGTGTTAGCCAGGATGGTCTTGATCTCCTGATCTCGTGATCTGCCTACCTCGGCCTCCCAAAGTGCTGGGATTACATGTGTGAGGCACCGTGCCCGGCCCTTGTTCAATCATATTTTTACATGGCTTGTCCATACTTCGTTGAAACTAAGCATACAAATGGACAGTTCTCTCGTACTTTTGAGTCTTCATTCTGAATACTTCCTTGTCATGTAAAACTGTGATCAAATAAATTGATATTCCTTTTCTTCTATTAATCTGCCTTTTGCCATTTGATTCTCAGTGAACCTTCAGAAAGAGAAAAGGAGGTTTTCTTTTGGCCCTTAAAACAACTAAAAGACTACTGAGTACAGGGACAATTAGTATATCTTCAAAAGAATACAATGCAAAGAACAATATAGTAAATATTCTTCCCTCCCTCCCTCCCTCCCTCCCTCCCTTCCTTCCTTCCTTCCTCTCCTTCTATTCTTCTTTTGGTTACTTTCTATGAAGAGTGAGTTGTATTTTAACAGTAATGCAGGCATTAAGGAAAATGATCTAAACCTTAAAAATAAGGCAAAGCAGCCAGGTGCGGTGGCTCACATCTGTAATCCCAGCACTTTGGGAGGCAAAGGCAGGTGGATCACCTGAGGTCAGGAGTTAGAGACAAGCCTGGCCAACATGCTGAACCCCGTCTCTACTAAAAATACCAAAACTAGCCGAGCGTGGTGGCGTGCACCTGTAATCCCAGCTACTCGGGGGGCTGAGGTAGGAGAATCGCTTGAACCCGGGAGGTGGAGGTTGCAGTGAGCTGAGATCGCACCATCGCACTCCAGCCTGGGCGGCAAGAGGGAGACTTCATCTCAATAAATAAATAAATAGAAGGCATGCTTACAATTTTTTTGTGGTGAGAACATTTAAAATTTACTTTTAGCAATTCTGAAATCTGCAATATGTTATTATTAACTGTGGTCATCACGCTATGCAATGGATCTAAATACTTATTCCTGTTGTCTAATTTAAATTTTCTACCCTTTGATCAACATCTGCCATCCCCCAACAACTCTTAGCCTCTAGTAATCACCATTCTACTCCCTAGTTCTATGAGTTCAACTTTTTCAGATTCCACATATAAGTGAGATCATACAGTATTTATCTTTCTGTAGCTGGCTTATTTCATTTAGTGTAATGTCTTCCAGTTTCATCCATGTTGTTAAAAATGACAGGATTTCCTTCCTTTAAAAGGCTGAATAGATTTCCATTGTATAATGTGATATATATATATATATCTCACACGTTTTTTATCCGTTCATTCATCAAGGAATATTCAGGTGAACTCCACACCTTGGCTATTGTAAATAATGCTGCAAAAGACGGGAGTGCAGATATCTCTTTAAAATAGTGGTTTCATTTCCTTTAGATATATATCTATCTAGAAGTGCCATTGCTGGATCATATGATAGTTCTATTTTTTACTTTTCCAAAGAACCTCTATATAATTTTCAATAATGGCTGTACTAATTACTAATTTACATATCTATCAACAGTGTATAAAGTTTCTTCTTCTCTGTGGATGCAAATTGTTTTAGATACCAAAAGGCTATGGCTTTCTTGTTCCTTAAGACCTCAAACCATTTTATATCTAATTTAGTGCCCACTTAGTCTTTAGTCTTCACTCTCTTATCATTCTCCTGTTTCCTTCATTAATGAGTTAAATCTTCAACATATGCTCATTTTATAATAGAATAATAGAAATTATTATTAGCTCTTAGAAAATTATACTTTTATTAAGAAAAGAAACAATTTATAAAATAAGGTCATCCCAATCACTAATGAAGAAAATCAGTAAAAAGAGAGCAAGGGTTACTTACATCAAAGGAATTCATTGAATATAAAACATACTATGCTTCTTTGCAACTATATATTTTCAAACACTAAGCATTCTACTCTCTTCCTAAAAGAAATTCATAGGCTTTACCTAAATCCCTTTTGGAAAGTGTTTATTTTTTTGTCAATTTAATCTATTTTCTCTCTATTAAAATTAGAAATATATTCTTAGTAACTCATTGGTGTGAATTTATTTTCCAGATCCTTGCTGAAGTGACAAATAAGTGATGGAGCTTCTAAAGGGGCATAAAAGGGAAAAAAGAAACCTGGGACATAGATCCCTTGGGAACTCTGACTCTTCTGAGGAATGGTTCACGGAAGTGTATGCGAGTATATGTCATTGACAAATAACTGGAAGGTAGTTTGGAGTGTGATCAAGACCATCACTGCTGGTTCAATTTTGCTTAGAGACCTCCCTGCCTTCTTTAGTTTCCTTCATCATGTGGAGATTAGCTGGGCTAAATGGGGCACCTAACCACAAAAGTATCCTTTATCTGAATGTTCTCTGTTTTTAGTGGGAGAGCTTTAGATGAAGGAAGCTCCACCCCTTGTTAGAATGTTGGGTCAAGTTTAAGTTACCACTCTTTGGGAAAGGACACTATTGCCAGGTCTGAGGGAAAGAAAATGAATCTACAAAAAAGTTACAAGGTGTGTTGTTTTTCTTTTTGTTTTGCTTTTTTGGGGTTTTTTGGTTTGCTTTTAGCTTATTGGAGAGAAGCCTCGGAAATAATTTAATTACTGTTAGCAACTAAATAATAAAAAGTCATTTCATACTGATAGTGACAGGAGACAGACAAATTCCTAGGCAGACAGGGACGGAGTGAAACCTGACCTTCAATCCAAGGACCATTTAAAACCTAAAAACCGAGCTGCCAGTTCTGGACAGAGTCCATAGTCAGAGTGAAAACTTCTATCCCCATCTTACCCCCTCTCTCTTGATTGGCTTCTTCTGAATGTTGGCTTTTAACCACTCAAATGACGATTTTTCCAAGACCATCCATGGGCCAATCATCATGCACTCACCCCATTCTAAGCCCATGAAAACTCCCCGGACTTGGCCTGATGCCGTGGCTAACGCCTGTAATCCCAGCACTTTCGGAGGCCAAGACGGGCAGATTGCTTGAGGTCAGGAGTTCAAGACCAGCCTGCCTAACATGGTGAAACCCCATCTCCACACAAAATACAAAAAATTTGCCAGGCGTGTTGCCACACCCTTGTAATCCCAGCCACCCGGGAGGCTGAGACACGAGAATTGCTTGAGCCTAGGAGACTGAGGTTGCAGTGAGCCGAGATCACACCACTGCACTCCAAGATAGGTGACAGAGCAAGACTCCATCTCAAAAAACAAAAATAAACAAAAAAAACAAAACAACAGAATTCAGCCTCACAGATGGCTACCTGCTTTCAGGCTCTCCTCCCACACCTGAGAGCTTTTCTTCTGTCACTCAGTAAAATTCCTCTCTACCTTACTCACTTTCCAGTGTTTATGTACCTTATTTCTCTTGGTCATGGGACAAGAACCCGGGACTCACAGACCTGCGGGTGGCGGGAGTAAAAGAGCTGTTACTCTCCCTCCTGCTCACCGAACAAAGGGAGACAGGAAGCCATTGAGAGCCACCCCCTGTTGCTTGCTGAACTGTGAGAGTTAAAGAGTTGAGATGTTCCTGGCTGACTGCGGTTGGCGGGAGTAAAAAGTTGTAACACTCTCTCACGCTCATTGAACGACGAAAGTGAAAAAGCTGCTGAACACTACTCCCTCCCGCTTGCTGAATTGATGGGAGCAAAAAAGCTACTGGGCCCCACTCCCTACAACTCAGAATTACTGAAGCAAAAAAAGCTGCAACAATACAATGTTATTTTTTCCTATACCAACAAAGGAGTACTCAAAAGTTTAGGTTGCAAGAGGAATTCTTATGATTTAAAGTCATTCAAACCTGAATGGTATTTGATATCTGAAGGCAATCAATCTCACCTCATATTTCTTTAAAGAAAGTAACATGGATTCACTTTGTACAGGTCTTATATGAGGCCACATAGTTAGAAAGAGATGGGGAAGGAGCAGAATATTAAAAATAAAGGAGCGCTTTACTGAAATGGAAGACACTTAAACTCCCAGGCTCATTTTGCCCTCAAAATTTGTTTTCTCAAATCTTAGGAATGGCACTGAGACAACTGTTTAAACTGTATTTACTCCACAAAGAAGATCTGGCCTAAGGTTATCTTTCAATCTTGGTACCAAGCAATTTCAAATTCAAATATTCTGAAGGAGGAAAAAGGTATTTTCAAGGATCATAATTATGATTGCCTTTGAAATAGACTGTGAATATATTTATTATGTTTATGTGTCTCACAGCTCTTGGTCTGAGGTTCAGTTGAGGTTTACATTAGTAACTGAAATTTACTTCCACATTCTACTCTGTGACAGCAATTTTGAAGTACTATAAATGCCAAGACATGTTAGTCAACTGTAAGTAATTACTAATAAATGATGAGCGAATATTTTATTTTGTGTCTCTAGCTAACAATTACAAAGTAATACATTTAGAATGATAAAAACAAAGTTTAAATTATTTTAAAATTGGTTTTTGTTTCCAATGAAAATTCTAAATAAAAATTGAAAAATTATAGAATGCAATACAATTAAATAGATGTTTCCAGGAATAATGTCATTTTAATTGAATACAAGATAACTCAACATGTATTCAATTTTAGCAAACCACTCCATACTACCACATCCCTCAGAAGAGTTCAGTATTTTTCTGTTTTAATATTGCATTACATTTTTTAAAAATCCAAGTAATCACAATCTTGTTTTGAAAACAAACCATTTATTACTTGGTATGTGGCTATTTATTACTTCTCAGTTATATTTTGCAGTCATGTAACAGAAATGGCAGTTAACAGAGCATTTATCTAGCAATCTGGGAATGAATTATAATGCCATTAAAAATAGAGTGGCAGAATGCACAATTAATGGTTTCCAAAAGTATGCTAGTAAATCTGCTCTGGAAATAGGGACATATCTATTACTATATTTGCATTTGATCACTCTATTTTCCCTGAAGGATATCTGCCAAGCAAACAAGAGTCCAGGAATGTGGGGAGAAGTATAAGTGTGCCAATTTTCTCATCTTTCATAGAAATACATCAATATTCAAGTTTAATTTGAAAAAAAAACAACTGAAAGTATAGTTATATTATGGAAATCACGATGAGCAGTAACAGAACTCATAATAATGTAATAGTAAATAGGAGAAGCAAGAATAAGGAAGAAAGTCTGGTGCTCAATGATATACATGGAAAGTCAAGGCTAGATTGTTACTTTTGATAATAGAAAGCCTTGATGTTGAATCCAGATTCCATCCTTAAAGAAATTGCTTTACTTATTTGGTCCCCAGTGTCTCATTTGTAAAGTGAAGGAAGTAACTGTTTCGAAGTAAAATGTTTGGGATTAAGGAGCCAAGGAATATAAAGTGCCTGACACAAGGTGCAGCACATTTTAAGCGGAAACATACTAGTTAATAGTTTTATTATAATTACTGTTCTTTTAATTTTAAGGTCTGCCCCCCAAAATATTCCTATCCATTTTCTAGCTAGGTTTTATATACCTACCTGAATTTTAAGACTTACTTAATTTGCACTACATATCAGAACTTCCTTAAATTTGGGATTCTGTAATGTACGGGGGATCTGAAATGATGATGTAATTGATTGGTATGTTCTGATAGACAAGTCTGATGACGAGACAGTTGGAGCAGATGCTGTCCGTGTCAGCAAGTCCCACATTTCTGAGACCTTCCTCAATAAACTCATTCCTCTCAAATTCTTGTCTCATGATCTGCTTTTGAAAGAACTCAAACACCACAATGTTTTAGGTATGCTTTCTCAGAAACTTTTGTAATCTCGCAGGAAATATACAAGTCGAGATCCGAACCATGTGTTTGATGGATAATGTGCAGATTCCTTGAAGTAAGGTTCATTCATTTATTCATCTGTTCACTCAGTAATATTTATTGAACACTGAATATGTGCTACACACTGTGGCAGGATTTCTTTTTCCTGCCCCAAACTTTCCTCATGGTGCTTGTACAAGATAGAGACACAAAATAAAAATACTTTATGAACAAATATCCAAAATAATATAATGTAACAGTATATGATAAGAGCTGAATGAAGAAGATAGAGACTGTGGTGGGGTCAGTGGTGGTAAAGACAGTCTGTTTTAAATAGGATGAATATCAAGGATATCTTCGAGATCATATTTGAACAGAAGCATAAATTCAGTGATGAAGTATATCACGTTCAACCAAGTTAAAATTTAGAGGAAGAGCCTTTTATGCAGAGAGAAATGCAAATGCAAATGCACATTGAGAGGTTAATGTTTTTATATTTTCATATGAATAATGCTGTATTTTATTCCATTGTATTCCATTAGGTATATTTGAAACATTATGTAACACTTCTATTTGTATAAAAAGTTTTGATATTTAAAATATGTTGATGGAGGTAGAGGGTGGAGAAATAGATAACAGACTGGGCAGGGTGAGTAGGGGCTAGTGGGGAGAATAAAGAGAAGTGGGTTAAAGGATACAAACATTCAGTTAGGTAGAAGCAATAAATTCAACATTTCATAGCAGAGTATAATGACTATACTTAATAAAAATATGCTATACTTAGGTAATGGATATCCCAAATACTATGACTTGATCACTACGTACTGTATACATATCACAAAATTTCTCCTGCACCCCATAAATTTGCAGAAATAGAAAAGTTAAAAAATAAAATGTGCTAAAAGTAGTTCCTTTCAATCATTTGATTGTAACAATTTTTATATATCAACTTAAATATGTGTGAAGAAGTGCAGTTTATTCGTATTTTTGGACTGCATGAACAAAGTGTTAGAAAATCAATAGCGTATGTGACTTCCCAATAGGCTATTTGCATAATTTTATTTCACTCATTTTTAATTATTTTTTATTGAGGTGATATTCATGTAACATAAATTTAACCTTTAGAAAAACCCAGAGGTTATGTCTTTAATGAAATAGAATTCATTAAAAAGAGTGCTTGAGCTATTCTTTTTAATTAAGAGACTTTGCTTTTTAGGGTAGCTTTAGGTTTACAAAAAAATTTAAGTGAATATTCAAAACGTTCCCATATACTCTCTCACTTCCTCCCAACCCCACTATACACAGGTATACCAGTTTTCCCTATTATTATCATCTTACATTAGTGGCATACATTTGTTACAATTGATGAGTCAATATTTATACATCATTGTTAACTAAAGTCCATAGTTTACATTAGAATTTATTCTTAGTATTTTATATACTGTGGGTTTTGGAAAATATATAATGAAATATATCCACATGTAGAATAGCATACAGAATAGTTCCACTGCCCTAAAAATATTTTATGCTCTGCCTATTCATCTTTCTCTCCCCTGCAACCTCTGGCAATCACTGCTTATTTTACGATCTCTATAGTTTTGTGTTTTCCAGAATGCCATAGAGTTGTAATAATACATATATAGCCTTTCAGATTAGTTCTGTAATTTAACAATATACATGTAACTTTCCTTCTTTTCTTTTTCTGGCTTGAAAACTTATTTTTTTAAATCCTTGAATGATATTCCATTCTATGGATGTAACCCAGGCTGTTTATCCATTCACCGATTGAAGAAAATTTTGGTTGCTTATGAGTTTTGGCAGTTATAAATAAAGTTATTATAAACGTGTGTAGGTCATTGTGTAGACTTAAGTTTTCAACTCATTTTGGTAAATAGCATACAAAATTACTGGCAATAAACCATTTTAAGGTGAAAAACTCAATGGCATTTAGTACATTAACAATGACATGTAGCCATCTCTGCTATCCAGTTCTAAAATATTTTCATCACTTCATAAGGAAACCATGTACCTGCAAAGCAGTCACTCCCCATTCATACCTCTGCTAGCTCCTGGACACCACCAATCTACTTTGTCTCTATCAATTTTCCTATTCTGGATATTTTATATAAATGGAATCCAAAATATGTCGCCATTTATGTCTGGTCTGTTTCACTAAGCATAATGTTCTCAAAGGTCATTTTAGTATATATTAGTATGATATTCTTTTTTATGGCTGAATAACATTCTGTTTTATGTATATATGACAGTTTGTTCATCTATTCATAGATTGATGGACATTTGGGTTTTCTCCACTTTTTGACTCTTATGAATAGTGCTGCTATACGAACATGTATGTGCATGTATTTCTTTGAGTACCTGTTTCCAATTCTTTTGTGCATGCATATAGGAGTCATATGGTAATTCTAACTTGGTGAGGAGCCGAGGAACCACCAAACTGTTTTCCACAAAGAGT
Source organism: Pan troglodytes (assembly GCF_028858775.2). NCBI lineage: Eukaryota > Metazoa > Chordata > Mammalia > Primates > Hominidae > Pan > Pan troglodytes. Next base: position 81,571,951 of record NC_072413.2, read on the forward strand.
ACACCATTTTGCATTGCCATCAGCAATGTACAAAAGTTCCAATTTCTCCACACCCTTCCGATATTTATTATTTTCCGTTAAATAATATTATAACCATCATAGCAGACATGAAGTGGCATCTCATGGCTTTGATTTGAATGTCTCTAATTACTAATTGTGTTCCATATCTTTTCATGTGCTTTTTGGGCATTCACGTATCTTTGGAGAAAGGTCTATTCAAGTTTTTGGCCATTTTTTAAATTTGGCTGTTTGTCTTTTGTTATTAAGTTTTAGGAATTTTTTCTATATTCTAGATATGAAATCATTATCAGATATAGGATTTGCAAACCCAGTCATCCCTTGGCACACAGGGTATTAGTATGAGGACCCTCCAAGGCTACTAATATTTGCAGATGCTCATGTCCTGCAATTGGTCCTGTGAAACCCACTGATACAAAAAGTAGTCCTTCCTTATTGGCCCATTCCATATTCCTGGAATCCTGTATTTCTTATTAACGCTTTGTTGAATCCATGAATGCAGAAACCATGGATACAGAGCAACAACTGGATTCTTTCCCATCCTGTAGGTTGTATTTTTTCCTTATTGATAATGTCCTTTGATACACAAAAGCTTTTAATTTTGATTAAGTCTAGTGTGTATCTGTTTTTTGTTGTTGATTGTGTTTTAGTTGTCATATCTAAAAATCATTTGCAAAACCACAAAGTAATGAAGATTTAAATCCATATTTTCTTCAAGTTTTATGAGTCTAGCTTATATTTATGTTGTTGATCCGATTTCATTTTTATTATTTTAGTTGCAAATTAAAGTTTCAATTTCCTTCTTTTGCATGAGAATATTCACTTTTACAACCACTGATGGTTGAACAGGCTATTTTTACTCATTGATTCATCTTGGCACCTTGTTGAAAATCCATTGTCATATACATACATGCTTATTTATAAACTTTCAAATCTATTTCATTAGTCTATTATATCTACTATGATGCTAGTACTACACTGTTTTTCTTACTGTAGTTTTGCAATAATTTTGATATTTGGAAGTATGTTCCTTTAACTTTTTTCTATATTGTTTTGACTATTCAGGGCATCTTTATAATTCATGATTTTGAAGATCAGTTTTTCCATTTTTGAAAAAAAAAAAACAAAAGGCCATTGAAGTTTTGATAAAAACAACATTGAATCTGTACAAGTCTTCCATTTTAGCAATATTAAGTCTCCCAGTTCATATACACAGGAAATCATTAGGTCTTCTTTAATTTATTTCAGCAATGCTTTGAAGTTTTCAGTATATCCCTCATTTTTATATCTTTCCTTTTCAATTTCATCAACTTCTTTGTGTATTTCATTATTCTTTTCTGCAATTTTATGCCAATCACCTGCTTGTTCTGCCTCTCATTCAGCTCAGTCAAAGCCATTTACCTTCTCAGTTTTTCTTCCTATTTAAGCAAAGGATTTTTTTACAGTATCATATGAAAATATTTAAAAATTTATGGTATATTTTTAATTTTAGCCTTTACAAATTATATTTTTTAAAAATAAGAAAATTACCCATAATGTCAAGTGCAAACACACTTGGAATTAAGCAACTATTCCATAAATATTTTTGAAAAAATAAATGATTAAATGGTTTAGTGAAGTGTTATATCCTAATACAATGTTTTTATGGTTAAATTTCTGTATAGCATTCTTCAATGTACTTACTTAAATTAAGTAGTTCTAGTTATAGAGTGAGGAATGTATTTTGTTATAATGTTCTCATTTTAAAAATTATTTTCTCATATTTATACATATTATTCATTTTTATATTTTTGAAGTATAGCATCATATCATGTTTTATCAAGACTAATTTATTCAGGCTTCATTAATTTTAGGATTTGGGGATTATGCAGTGAGACAGAACTGTGTGGTTGAAATAATCTAACACATCACTAGATTCTGTTTACAATATTAAGACACTATCTGATTTCAGACTTTCCTTAAAGAAATTTTTAGTGAATATTTCATAAACTCCAATCTCCTCCCAGGAAAAATTTTCTCACATCACTTTGCTGAGGAAAGTAATAATTATAACCAGAGAGATTTGTAATGCAATCCGGTTTGCCCAGGGCTTTGTGGTTGATTTGAAAATTCTAAGTTACAAAAGCATCTCACGTTTTCAAAACTGATTCTTATTAAAGCATTGCAGAAAATCATATTAATATTCTATGTCAATTATTTGACATATACAGAAAAAAACATAAACAAGAAATCCAGTATCAAAAGATTTGGCCTGCCTGAGGTATTCTCCCATGAAGAAATAATGTCATATAATGAAATAAGAAGATGGAAATACTTTCTGCTCCCTTGAATTTATTTGTTTGTTTGTTTGTTTAAAGTTCAAGGATACATGTGCAGAACGTTCAGGTTTCTTACACAAGAAAATGTGGGCCATGGTGGTTGGCTGCACCTATCAAACCATCACCTAGGTATTAAGCTCTGCATGCATTAGCTATTTTTCCTGATGCCCTCCCTCCCCACAACCCACACTCAAACAGGCCCCAGTGTGTGTTGTTACCTTTCCTGTGTCCATGTGTTCTCATTGTTCAGCTCCCTCTTATAAGTGAGAACATGTGGTGTTTGGTTTTCTATTCCTGTGTTAGTTTGCTGAGGATAATGGCTTGGAGCTATATACATGTCCCCGCAAAGGACATGATCTTGTTCCTCTTTATAGCTACCTAATATTCCATGGTGTATATGTACCACATTTTCTTTATCCAGTCTATTATTGACAGGCATTTGGGTTGATTTCAAGTCTTTGCTATTGTGACTAGTGCTGCAGTGAGCATACGTGTGCATGTATCTTCATAATAGAATGATTTATATTATTCTGGGCATATACCCAGTAATGAGATTTCTAGGTCAAATGGCATTTCTGGTTCTGGGCCTTTAAGCAATCACCATACTATCTTCCACAATGGTTGAACTAATTTAAATTCCCAACAACAACGTAAAAGCATTTCTATTTCTCTACAGCCTTGTCAGCATCTATTGTTTCTTGACTTTTTAATAATCACCATTCTGATTGGCATGGGATGGTAGCTCAATGTGATTTTGATTTGCATTTCCCTAATGATCAGTAATGTTGCGATTTTTTTGTATGATTGTTGGCAGCATAAATGTCTTCTTTTGAGAAGTGTCTGTTCACATCCTTTTCCCACTTTTTAATGGGGTTGTTTTCTGTAAATTTAAGTTCCTTGGAGATTCTGGATATTAGACCTTTGTCAGATAAATAGATTGCAAAAATTTTCTCCCTTTCTTTAGGTTGTCTATTTACTCTGATGTAGTTTATTTTGCTGGGTGGATGCTCTTTAGTTCATTTAGATCCTATTTATCATTTTTTGCTTTTGTTACAATTGTTTTTGATGTTTTGGTTATGAAATCTTTGCCCATGCCTATGTCCTGAATTGTATTGCCTAGATTTTCTTCTAGGGTTTTTATAGTTTTGAGTTTTACACTTAAGACATTAATCCATTTTGAGTTAGTTTGTGCGTAAGGTATAAAAAAGTCATACAGTTTCAATTTTTTGCATATGGCTACCAAGTTCTTCCAGCATGATTTATTAATTAGGGAATCCTTTCCCCATTGGTTGGTTTTGTCAGGTTTGTTGAAGAGCAGATGGTTGTAGATGTACGGTCTTATTTCTGAGATCCCTATTCTGTTCCATTGTTTTATATGTATGCTTTTGTACCAGTACCACACTGTTTTGGTTACTGTAGCCTTGTAGGATAGTTTGAAGTCACATAGCATGATGCCTCCAGCTTTATTATTTTTGTTTAGGATTGTCTTGGCTATATGAGCTCTTTTTTAGTTCCATATAAATTTTAAAGAAATTTGCTTTTCTAATTTTGGTAAGAATATCAATGGCAGTTTAATAGGAATAGCATTGCATCTACAAATTGCTTTGGGCAGTATGGCAATTTTCACAATGTTGATTCTTCCCATCCATGATCATGAAATGTTTCTCCATTTGTTTATGTTCTATCTGAATTCCTTGAGCAGTGGCTTGTAGTTCTCCTTGAAGAGGTCCTTCACTTCCCTTGTTAGCTGTATTCCTAGATATTTTATTATTTTCTTAGCAATTGTGAATGGGAGTTCATTCATGATTTGGCTCTCTGCTTGTCTATTGTTGATGTATAGGAATGTCTGTGATTTTTGCACATTGATTTTGTATGCTGAGACTTTGCTGAAGTTGCTTATCAGCTTAAGAAGCTTTTGGACTGAGACAATAAGGTTTTCTAGATATAGGATTGTGTCTTCTGAAAACAGAAACAATTTGACTTCCTCCCTTCCTATTTGAATACCCTTTATTTCTTTCTCTTTCCTTCTTGCCCTGGCCAGAAGTATGTTGAATGGGAGTGGTGAGAAAGTGCATTCTTGTCTTTTGCCAATTTTCAAGAGCAATGTTTCCAGCTTTTGCCCATTCAGTATGATATTGACTGTGGGTTTGTCATATATGGCTTTCATCAATTTGAGGTATGTTCCATCAGTACATAATTTATCAAGAGTTTTTTACATAAAGGGATGCTGAACTTTATTGAACGTCTTTTCAGCATCTATTGAGATAATCGTGTGATCTTTGTCTTTAGTTCTGTTTATGTGATGGATTATGTTTATTGATTTGTGTATGTTGACCCAGTCTTGCATCCTAGGGATGAAGCCAAGTTGACTGTGGTAAATGAACTTTTTGGTTGCTGCTGGATTCGATTTGCTAGTATTTTATTGAGGATTTTTTCATCAGTGTTCATCTGGGATATTGGTATGAAGTTTTCCATTTTTGTTGTATCTGTGGCAAGTTTTGGTATCAGGATGATGCTGGTCTCATAAAATGAGTTAGGGAGGAGTTGCTCCTTTTCAATTGTTTGTAATAGTTTCAGAAGAAATGGTATCAGTTCCACTTTGTATCTCTGGAAGAATTCAACTGTAAATCCATGTGGTTCTGGGCTTTTTTTGGTTGGTAGCCTATTACTGCCTCAATTTTAGAACTTGTTATTAGTCTATTCAGGGATTAAACTTCTTTCTGGTTCAGTATTTAGAGGGTGTATGTGTGCAGGAATTTATCCATTTCTTCTAGATTTTCTATTTTATTTGCACAGAGTTGTTTATAGTATTCTCCGATAGTTATTTGTATTCCTGTGGGGTCAGCGGTGATATCCCCTTTATAATTTTCTATTGTGTCTATTTGATTCTTCTCTCTTTTCTGCTTTATTAGTCTAGCCAGTGGTCTATCTATTTTATTAATTAAAAAGAAAAACACCTCCAGGATTTGTTGTTTTTTAAGGCTTTTTTGGGTCTCTATCTCCTTCAGTTTCACTCTGATCTTCGTTATTTCTTATCTTCTTCTAGCTTTGGGGTTCGTGTGCTCTTGGTTCTTCTTCCAGTTGTGATGTTAGAGTGTCAATTTGAGTTCTTTCTACCTTTTTGATGTGGGTTATATGTTTCCCTTTTAACACTGATTCAGCTGTTTTCCAGAGATTCTGGTACGTTGTCTCTTTGTTCTCATTGGTTTCAAAGGACATCTTAATTTCTGCCTTAATTTCATTATTTACCCAGGAGTCATTCAGGAGCAGGTTGTTCAATTTCCATGTAGTTGTGTGGTTTTGAGTGAGTTTCTTAATCTTGAGTTTTAATTTGATTGCATTGTGGTCTGAGAAACTGTTATGACTTCAGTTATTTTGCATTTGCTGAGGACTGTGTCATGTGTCATGTGGTGCTGAGAAGAATGTGTATTCTGTTGTTTTTGGGTGGAGAGCTCTGTAGATATCTATTAGGTCCACTTGATCCAGAGCTGAGTTCAAGTCCTGAATGCTCTTGTTAATTTTCTGTTTCAATGATCTTTCTAATATTGACAGTGGGTAATTAAAGTCTCCCACTATTATTATGTAGGAGTCTAAGAACTTGTTTTATGAATCTGGGTACTTCTGTATTGGGTGCATATATATTTGGGATAATTAGCTCCTCTTGTTGAATTGAACCCTTTATCATTATGTAATGTTCTTCTTTGTCTTTTTTGATCTTTGTTTGTTTAAAGTCTGTTTTGTCAGAAACTAAAATTGCCACCCCTGTTTTTTTCTGCTTTCCATTTGCTTCATAAATTTTCCTCCATCCCTTTTTTTGAGCCTATGTGTGTCTTTGCACATGAGATGGGTCTCTTGAATACAGTACATCAATGGGTCTTGACTCTTCATTTAGCTAGCCATTCTGTGTTTTTTAATTGGGGTATTTAGCCCATTTACAATTAAGGTTAATATTGTTTGTGTGAATTTGATCCTGTCATCATGATACTAGCTGGTTATTTTATAGACTTGTTGATGTAGTTTCTTCATAGTGTCATTGGTATTTGTACTTCAGTGTGTTTTTGTAGTGGCTAGTAACAGTTTTTTCATTCCATTCCATCCTTAGTGCTTCCTTCAGAAGTTCTTGCAAGGCAGGCCTGGTAGTGACGAATTCCCTCAGTATTTGCTCATCTGAAAAGGGTTTGATTTCTCCTTCACTTATAAAGCTTAGTTTGGCTAGATATGAAATTCTGGCTGGGAATTGTTTTCTTTAAGAATGTTGAATATTGGCCCCCAATCTCTTCTAACCTGTAGGGTTTCTGCTGCGAAGTCCACTGGTAGTCTGATGGGCTTCCCTTTGTAGGTCACCTGGCCTTCCTCTCTGGCTCCCTTTAACATTTTTTCCTTCATTTTGACTTTGGAGAATCTGACGATTATGTGTCTTAAGGTTGATCTTCTCATGGAATATTTTACTGGGGTTCTCTGGGTTTCCTGAATTTGAATGTTGGCCTGCCTTGCTAAGTTGGGGAAGTTCTCCTGGATGATATCCTGAAGTATGTTTTCCAACTTGATTCCATTCTCCCCATCTCTTTCAACTACCACAATCAGTCATAGGTTCTGTCTTTTTACATAATCCCATAGTTCTTGGAGGTTTTGTTAGTTCTCTTCATTCTTTTTTCTCTAATCTTATCTGCCTGTCCTATTTCAGCAAGATAGTCTTCAAGCTTTGAAATTCTTTCCTCTGCTTGGTCTACTCAGTTACTGACGCTTATGCTTGCATTGTGAAGTTTTTGTGTTGTGTTTTTCAGCTCCATCAGGTCATTTATGCTTCTTTCTAAGCTGGTTATTCTGGTTAAGAGCTTATATGGTTCCTAGCTTCTTTTCGTAGGGTTAGAACATGCTCCTTCAGTTCAGCAAAGTTCATTATTACCCACCTTCTGAAGCCTACTTCTGTTAATTCATCCATGTCAGCCTCCACCCAGTTCTGTGTTCTTGCTGGAAAGGTGTTGCAATCATTTGGAGGAGAAGGAGGCACTCTGGCTTTTTGAGTTTTCAGCATTTTCTTGTTGCTTCTTTCTCATCTTCATACGTTTATCTAACTTCAATCTTTGAGTCTGCTGACTTTTGGATGGAATTTTTGTGGGGACTTTTTGTTGATGCTGTGGTTGTTGTTGCTTTCTGTTTGTTTGTTTTTCTTTTAATGATCAGGCCTCTCTCCTGTAGGGCTACTGCGGTTTGCTGGGGGCCCACTCCAGACCCTATTTGCCTGGGCTTCTCCTGCACCTGGAAGTGTCATTAGTGGAGGTTGCAGAACAGCAAAGATGGCTGCCTGCTCCTTCCTCTGGGAGCTCTGTACCAGAGGAGCACCAATCTCATGCCAGCAGGAATGCTCCTGTGTAAGGTGTCAGGCGACCCCTGTTGGGCTTCACCCAGTCAGGAGGCACAGGATCCGGGGCCCACTTAGCAAAGCACTCTGGCTGCCTCTTGGCAGAGGGGTTGTGGTGCACTGTGGGGAATCCCGCCAATCTGGACTGCCCTGATTCCCCAGAGCCAGCCGGAGGAAAGACTAAGTCAGCTGATCTGTGGAGACCTCGGCTGCCCCTCCCCGCCAGGGACTCCGTCCCAGGGAGATCAGAGTTCTGTCCATAAACCCCTTGCTGGAGTTGCTGAAATTCCCTTCAGGGAGGCTCCACCCAGTGAGGAGGGATGGGTCAGGGTGTGGTCTAAAGAGGCAGTCGGGGCGCCATCTGCCACAGCCACTGTGCTGCACTGTGGAGAATTCCTCCTGGGTCCAAAACACCCAGTCTCCAGGGCACCGGCAGGGGAAAAACAGCAGACTGTAGCTGCAGTGATGGTGGCCACCCCTCCCCACAGAAACTCGGTAGTCTTAGGCAGTCTGCAAGCCGAGTGGCCACAGAGAATCTGCACAGCTCTGGGCTTGGAATCCAAGACCCTGGTGGCAGGGGCTCAAGAAGGAGATCTCCTGATCCGCAGGTTGCACAGATCTGTGGAAAAAAGTGTCGTTTCCTGAACAGGGTAGCATAATCACTCACTGCCTCCCTTGGCTGGGGTGGAAGCTCTTTTTTCCTTGAGTGGCTCCCAGGTGGGCCCTGGCTCCACTCTGCTTTTCCTCTCTTTCCATCAGTCACCACATTTATTTTTACATTTGCTTTTTATTACAAATAGAGATATTGTTTATTATAAACCATGACAATTTTGTTCATTTAATGTACATATTAATCTAGATAAATGTAATTTTTAATGACAATAGGAATTTTTAAATAATTAAATATTTTACATAATGCTGACATTAATATTTTTGTTCGTATAATTTTGTTCTGCTTTATTTTCTGGAGAAACTTGTAAAAAACAATCAGTGGGTTGAAGGGTTTGAAAACTTCTAAACTGTCTTTTCTGTCTACCTAACCCACTTTTATAGAGTATGGGTAATACTGAATATCAAAGTTTTCAATGACTTATGAATTTCAGGGTGAATGATACGGCAATGTTGTTTTAAAATGACTATTATTTATGTTTTAATGTTTTTATTTAGCATTCCAATTTCATTTCAAGTGTATTGCTCATTAATAACCTATATCCTTCTCTTTGCTTGGATCATAGATTTTTTAAAAATTTTGAATGATAAAAATTTCAAAATTCTTATAAATAAATAAGAATTTTAAGCCCATTACTATTAACTTTGCAAGATCAATCTCTCAATCATTTCAACATTTTTACAGATATGGAAAATCACAAATTTAGTGAGTCTATTCAACTCTATAAACATCTTCCATTCTCAATGCATGTTTATTCTCCTTTTAGGGCAAAAATAAGAATAAAGGAATGAAATAATATGTAAAGATTGCAAGTGATGACAAATGTCTTTATTTGCCATAGTTAGTGTTCATGACCTATTGCTATGTAAAGAAATTTATAGATAATGTGTAGATGGGAATCATTTTTGTAATATATTACACAGATATATGATATGTACATTGTGATAAATTATACATTTTTTCTTGTTTTGGGATTATGGTAATTAAAATTGCTATAGTTTCCATCAGGTTCTAATATTATTTATTTATCTGTAATAATACAAACAGTATATATATAAAAAGAGGAAGCTAACACAGTCTTCTTTTCTCTAGACTGCCTATGAGTAGACCAGTGTGTTTCATTATGCAATAATGAAGTTGTAGTATTTGGACACATTCAAGAAGCTAAAAAGCATATTAGTAGTATATAACAGTTGCAGATAGAAAATAAAATGTTAAAATAACAAGAATTTTAAGCAAAAGTGAGTTAATCGTATGATTTTAGGTTAGACAGAGTATCTATCAGGAGTATAACTTCCATTCTGAGTAATGTCTTGTGATGCTTAATGACCATAGGTCACCAGAAACCTGTACAGAGTAATCGAGAAATGTGTTTCTAAGGAGATTCTGGTAGGCATTCAATTTTTCATTGAAATCCTTCTGCTTGTAATTAGCCATAGGGGCAGAAATTAGCCTGCAAGTAATTGCACTTGTAATGGGTTCACTGAGTAATACCTTTGTTACCTTTTAACTAAAACGAAGGAACTTCTTTCCAATTGTATGTGCAATTGCCTCATTATGAAGTTCATTACTTTCAGCCTCAATTTGACAAGTGAAAATAATTTTTGGGTCATATTGTGAATGTGTGTAGGGCAAATTCTAAAAATGTACCTATCCCAGTTACCTATTGCTGCTGCATTACAACTTATCTAAATTTAGAGCCTTAAGTAACAACTATTTACTACGTCTTAATTGTTCTGTGATTCAGAAATTCATCAGGACTCGAAATCTGATTCTTCTACTCCACATGACATTGACAGTGGTACTTAGTGGTGTCTGGCATGTGAATGTGCTGACCATGTTTTAATTGAGTTATTGTATTAAAGGAGATGGCTGGAGAGTGGCATTCACCAGGGCACCAGCATGGTGGCTTCAAAGTAATTGAAAATTTTGCCTGGAGACTCACAATGTAAGAAGAAGTGTTCCAGAGAAAAAGGCAGGAGTTGCATATATACTTTTGGCTTGGTTTTGAAAGTCACTTAGCATTATTTCATGTGTGTTCTTTTGGTTGAAGCTGTTACAAGCTCCCCCAGACTTAAAAGGAGGGAAGTAGTACCAAATAATTGATAGTTAGTCATCTCTTTAAAGTGGCATGATAGCCTAAGAAAGAAAGATGAGAAAAACAATAGAGAAAACATGTATTTATAAACAAGCCTTAATCAGGAAGTAAACTGACTGATCAAAGATTGGTTGCCAAAATTGAAAATAGCATATCTACTTGTTACAAATGCATGCATAAAATCTTTATCACCTAGAAAAATAGAGGGAGAAACAACAAACTGCAGGGAAGCAAAATATCCTCTTGTTTAAACTGACCAAAATGTTTCTCCAAGTTTTCAAGTTTTTATTAAGTATCATAATGACAATGTATAGATTGGGCTCTATGGTAGGTGAAGTATTAGTTAGGAACCCATTATCACATTTAATTCTTGAAACAATGCTGTAAAGTTACTATTATTATCTCCACTTTCTATTTTAGAAAACTGATGTTTGAAGAGGTAACGTAATATTCCAAAGACCACACAACTTATTAATAGAAACAACCACAGCATAATACCAGGTCATCAGATTACTAAACACATTGTTTTAACTAATATTTTACTATCTGTTGCCATTTAATTTTCAAATATGGTTAGTGAAGTCTCAGGAAAAAAACCTGGACTTTTGTGAAACAAAAATTATTCTGAAACCTAATTCAATGACCAAACCTAGCTCAGAGTTATAGAAGAAATTCACATTATTCTCTCCATTCATTTATGCTCGTATTTACCAAGACTTCTTGTAAAGTAGCAACTATTTTGGAAAAATTGAATCGTAGATCCATAGTAATGAAAGAGAATGTAGAGGCAACGCAGTGAAGTATGCTAATTTTATAGTCTGTTCACAGTAGTGGAATTATGAAAAAGTATTAAAATGGTACCTTGTGTGCCATAATTTAGAGCACTGACGTTTTCAATAGAAATTGTAACTTTCGAATCTTATCCATCTCCTTACATTTCCAAAATATTTGTAAACTTGGAAGTTTTTTTCAGTTTTTGTCCTAAAGAGAAAAAAAAATCATCAATACCTGACAAATAGTCCTGGTGAAGGCTGATATTTTCCAAGAACTCAGAAGATGTGTTGATCCACTTCCTTAATAAACCCTAAAACCCTTTTAGTCATAAAATTATGAATAAATAAGGTATCAATTATGACTGCACTCTAAGATATGAGGCACACTCAGAAATAATTTGAACCAAGCGTGACAAATCTAGGTGATTTTTCTGAAGAAAAGACAATGAAAATTTGGCTTGAAAAGGGAAAATTCCAGTCTGTCATCTGAAGTTGTTGAAAACCAAAATCATTTAAGCAGGACAGAAAGATTTTCCATAATAAACACAGCATGACGATGCTTTGTTTTCATAGCTCTGTAGAAACACAAATCCATTGAGGAATAAAAATAGACCTGGAAAACCGGTTTAGAGTTTCCATTTTGCAGTATTGTTTCTATAAATAATTTATAGCTCCATAATGTATATATATAAAGATTTACATATCTACATTTATTTATGTTATATCCTGATGATATAAAAATAGTGTCTAAATTTCTCAACACACCACTCCAGGCTGTTGCTAGACTAGCATTTCGTTTATACTCTCAGTGCAGGGACACTATCCTAACCACATGGGATCACAAAATGTTATCTTCATTAAATTCAATGGGAATTTTCAAATATTGGCTCAATCCAGTAGAACCTTAAATCTCTTTGCCTGTGAGTGTCCTGCTTTTCTTAAAGGCTCATCTCAAAATCTCTTCCTCTTGGATGCCTTCCTTCCCCTGAGGGGATAATTACTTTTTTACTAGAATTACTTCTTTCTTCTTATACATACATTGCCACTTAGCAGAGCCTTCAGCACAGCCTTAAACTCACTGAGGACAGGCATGCTTAGCATTATGTATTGCTCATCCTTGATTCTCAGTGAGTACATCCCAAGGCAGATTATTGAATGCTAGCTCTATGCCCAGCACAATGCAAACATTTGGATTTTAAAAAAGGAAGTGATAAAAAGAAAAAAAAGAAAGTGTAAACACAAAATGAAGGATGAAAAATCTCCAAAATCAGGCTATGAGATGAAATAACACTAGTATCAAACATTGTTTATATTAATATGCATTACTGGACATCTTTGAAGTTCCCAGACTGTAAGCACAGGAGGGCAGGCACATGTCTGTCTTGCTCGGCAAGTTTTCAAAGTGCCTGGCAGATTATATATGGTCCTGATTTATTTATATAGAAATAAATGCTCAATTAATATTGCTGCTCTTCACTTTATCTGACCCTGGATCTGTGACACCAAAGGCTCTTGGCAAACATGTATTGATGCAGAGATGAATGAATGAAACAGTAGCAGTGTTTGTAGAATTTTAAGCAGAGGTACCTATTGTAATCAATAATTAAGTTATTGCTTCTACTATAGTCAGAATCTGAAAGTGAGGTTACTAAAAACATAAGGATGCAAATACTAGCTATTAATTTTAAGAAGTTTGAGATTCCATTAACTTAGACACTTAGACTGGTGCTGATACCCGGATAGCCTTTTGTAATGAGAGCTGCTGATTTAAGACTTGGAGTAAGTGACAGTAGCTGGACAAATGTCAAAATTTCACACTTGACTTTCTGGCCCCAAGACAGGAGCCACATCAGGGATTAGACTAACCTTATGGTTAAACTCAAGCCTAGAACAATCAAAGGCAGGCACAGCAAGGAAAAAGGCAGAAGAACAAATAAGCGGAAGAAAATATCTAGAAGAGGTCATCTCTGGAGCCTTGCGACACCAAACTCAACCCTCTGAGATCTTACAGGACTGTTGTTCAGAAGAAAAAACATGGAAAGATCAGGAATACACACTGACTGGTCTCCTATTTCTGTATTTTATGATTTTATTTTTATAATGTGTTTAACTTTTTATAAATAAGCACACACGATATAGATCAGAAAGTTACTAATCTATATCTATTTCTGATTCCAAAGCTAATTTATTTTCTTTACCTTAGATCATTAAAACGCAGAGCAAACAATTAGGCTGAAGGAGGGACCTAATGTTTTTACTTTATTCACATTATGTTTCTAATTTATCACTGAACTGGCAGTGCAAAAATAGGCTTAAAGCAAACAGTCATATTCACCTTGTGCTCTAGAATTTGGCTATGATTTTTCTAGAGCAAGAGAAAAGCAAAACAAGTGTGTACAGTTTGTATGTGTGGGTGTATGTACACATGTATATTTCTGTGTATAAGTGGTGGTCCAGAATTCTTCTCCTGTATTTTTGCATTTGAATATACAATTTTTAAAACAAAGAGATGGTTTTACCCTTGAGAAATAGCAAATATATTGTGGCACCTGCAGCCCCTTCTTCAAGAGCTGGGATATTTTACAAACCAGGCACATTTCTCCGTGGGTTGAAGTCCAGAAAATGAATAGGGAGCAACCTTGAGGGACAAGCGCCTATTTGCTCCTGACTGCAGCTTGATTAATCTTCGGCTGCATTATCTGATGAGGTGTCAGTAGGCGTAAGAGGCAAGACAAAAAGGAAGAAACAATGTTCATCGCATGGCACAGACAGGGAGTCATCAAAACTTCAACTCAGAAAGAAAAAAACCCTGGGTAGCCTACAATTCCTTAGTGGAGAAGAACATATTTTTCATGGCGGGTTTTCTCAACCTCTGCACCATTGACATCTTGAGCTGGATAAGTCTTTGTTGCTGTGGCTGCCGAGTGTATGGTACGATGTTTAGCAATATCCTTGGTAGGTCCTTGAAGGATACTTATTAGATAGTAATTGCTCTTCCTCAGTTGTGATAGGCATATACCTCTGTAGATTGCCAAATTATTTCTAGGGGCCAAAATCACCCCTCTCAGTGATTACTTAGGAGTTTTTGTTTGTTTGTTTGTTTGTTGTTTTTTGAGACGGAGTCTCGCTCTGTCGCCCAGGCTGGAGTGCAGTGGCGTGATCTCGGCTCACTGCAAGCTCCGCCTCCCGGGTTCACGCCATTCTCCTGCCTCAGCCTCCCGAGTAGCTGGGACAGGCGCCTGCCACCAAGCCCGGCTAATTTTTTTGTATTTTTAGTAGAGACGCGGTTTCACCGTGTTAGCCAGGATGGTCTCGATCTTCTGACCTCGTGATCCACCCGCTTCGGCCTCCCAAAGCGCTGGGATTACAGGCGTGAGCTGCGCCCGGCAGATTATTTAGGAGTTTTAAGAGAATAAATAAAAAGTAGTGAACTCAACAGAGCCATAAAGAAAGTTTGTTTCCTCACATAAACAAAATTTTTAGTGTACAATATGGGGTATAAGAAACACCAGATAGCAGTTTAGTCTGTCAAAAAGTTGACATTGGCAATTCATTCATTTACTTATTCAATTAGCATGCATTGAATGCTAACTCTATGCCCAAGACAATGCAAAGACTTGGAAAAGTTGATATGTTGGGAGACAGAGTAAATAATGGGACAATTTGCAAGCAATGTCTATACAAGGAATTACAGAAACTCTCTGCTGAGGGGGTTAACCGGTATGAATAGAAGGATCTTTCTAATTATTTCATTCTATTTAACATTCCTTAAATATTCCCTCCTCAGACATGGCAAACTTTTTCTAATAACCCATTAATTAATCATCTATTTTCACTCCACAACCACTTTAAAAAATTATTTTCCTCATGTAATGTAGTTTTAAGACCGAATTGGTTTTTCTCCTTGTCAGGAGCAGCACAAGTCCCCATGGGGCAACAGCTTGAGCCTCTTGGAACCCTCTCTCCCTGCGAACAGCAGCACACGACCAACCAGTTTTTCTAAACAGAATCCTATTTGCATATGGCCAGCAGGTTGGAACGTGATAACAGTCAACAGACACTTCACATGGATTTTCTCAGCCAAATCTGGAAAGCTTCTGTCATATGCCATTGTAAAATGAACAATCAAAGTTGGTCTTGGGGGAGGGTCGTCTCCCATTGCCACCAGGCCTATTTGCTGGACTAGCTCAAAGGGATAGGGGTTGGTGGGAAGCCATATGGATCCAAGGAGAAAGAAGAGATTAATTTGCAGGACAGATTGCAAATTTTTCATATATTTCTCAAAAATAGATGCGTTTAGATTATACTGCCCTTATCTACTTTTTTTTTTTTTTTTTTTTTTTTTGCTTTTTAACCTAGCTCCTGTCTTTTTAGTATGCCTAAGAGATTTACTTTAAAAAGAATGGCTTGGCAACATTCTTATTCAGCTTTTTGTGGGACTCTGTTTTATCTTTTCTATTTCGAATGTCGCTTAGGCAAGGGGTGATTGTGTCTGTGCTAAATTCTTAGAATTGGTTTTTTACTTATGAAATGAATTCCAGTGTTTTAAAATATAAAAATGATGATATTTAAACAGTATTTACTTGTTTAATAGTCCATTTATTTCCCTGGATCCCGAATGTTAGAGAGTTTCTCCAAGTTATAATATCGCAGAATGGCTTAACATGCTAAATTTAATGGCATAAATAATTTATTTAGATTATGATATACAACCTTAAGATGTCCATTGTATAAAGCCAGACCATCTCAACAAAATGATCTGGCAAAGACTGTGCGTGATTTTTTAGACGGGGTGGGGAAGCCCTAGGAAAAGAAGCCCAACTTAGGGCTATCAGAGTCAACAATCGGTTCTATTCAAAAAGTGTATGTTAACACAGTAATTTAAAATTGTTACTTCTTTTTTTTTAAAAAAAGAGGTTTTTATATGAGTGTTTCAGAACCTGTTATCACTATTGAAAAAACTGTAGACCAAACTGAAGAAAAATATTTATTTCTGAAGTGTGAATTAGAACCAAGGAATTTTTCAAATCATGTTTTTTTAATGATGTGTCTACCTGTGCTTCTGATAAAATAAATATTTTTAGTAGAAACAAAATGGCATGAATATAATTTACTTTTCCGACATTTATGTGTTTGTTTTCTTTTCCCATTTAACTTTACAAAAATCATAAAACTGAATTAGACAACTGCCCTATGTTTAAAAATATTTTTTGTGTAATTCACATATATTTTACTGATAAGAAAGCACCACCAATAATAATATTAGATTTATACCAGCATTTATATTTAAATGATAGCCCATTAACAAAGTATAATCAGACAATTATAATTTTGTAATGGAATAAATTTTATAAAACTATGATTATACTTCTTAGGAGTGTACTTGAGAGGGAGAATTAAAGCTTCCTCACAAGATCATGTCTAAAGGAGACAGGACATGACTAGAGCTTTTCAAATGAAGATTGCCCTTTTTTATTAAAAGTGCATTAAATGAATATTTAATAAATTTGTTAATAGCGTCATCAAATGTGTTAATGTGAAAAATATTCTTCTCAACAATATCTTAATCTCCCTTTTAAAAAATACTTTGAGTAATTACTGCATCTGATCCTCAAGAAAATGAGATAGGCAGGGCCTACAGTGAAAGTTCTTTTATAGTGATAAGGAAAATTTACATCTTAGCAATCATGGATCTCACCATATTTCAGGATATGAGCTACAATAAGATCCAATTGTTATATAGTATAACAATATATCATGGTTGACTGGCCCGGGAATGACAGTTATATATCATTTTTCAAATTTAAAAATTAAAATTTCAACAAATATATTATTTTTCAAATTTAATGATAGCTGCATATCAAATGATAGTTCCATATCATTTTTCAAATTTAAAAATTTGAAAAAATATATGACAAATATTATGCATCACAGACCTTAGAAACTGACAAAAATAACTTTCAGAGAAAAATCACTCCTTATGTTTAGATTATCTCATCAAGTTACCCAATCTAACCAACCTTTCAAAAACTATTTATTAAAAGCCTACAATATAATGTTCAATTCTATAATACTAAAACATACAAACAAAACAACCTATGGTATTAAGGAAGGCAGAAAACCTTTATTTACAGCTGATATTATTGAGAGACTTGTTGGTCTTCTTTGTTCTGTAGGATGAGCCAAACAAATGTTACATGCATACAAGTATGCACACACAACAAGCATAGAAGGAGGTTGATATTTGTTTAATAGAAGCCTACTGAGGGGCCATTTTGGTTGTGGATGGTTGGCTCTCCATACACAAACGGAATGAGTTAGACCAGAAAGAGCAAGGGTTAAGTTGGTGTACAAAATAAAGTGGAAAATAATTAAAGAAATGTCAATGAGAAAGGGAAGGATTAAAAAACGGGCTAATTTATAACGAGAGAGGTTTAATTGGCTTATGGTTCCACAGGCTGTATGGGAAGCATAGCAGCTTCTGTTTCTGGGGAGGCCTCAGAAAACTTACAACCATGGAAGAAGGTGAAGAGGAAGCAGGCACGTCTTACATGGCTGGAGCAGGAGAAAGGGGGCTGGGGAGGTGCCACACACTTTTAACACAACCAAATCTCATGGTAATTCACTATCACAAGAACAGCACTGAGAGGATTGTGCTAAACCATTCATGAGAACTCCATCCCTATGATCTAATCACCTCCCACCAGGCCTCACATGCAATACTGGTGATTACAACTTGGCACGAGATTTGGGTGGGGACAGACATTCAAACAGTATCAAAGGAGCACCATAGTGGGAGGTAGATAGAATTTAGGTGGAAAATCTGCCCATTTTCCATCATGTATTGAGTGTGTACCATGTGACAGGCACAACAGTAAACCTTAAGAAAGCAGAGTTAAACAAAATTATCTCCTGATGAGAAATTCCCTGTGAGGGTCATACTTAAGGATCTAGTATGAAAATGGATGTCTGAAGATTGTGTGATGAAATATCCTTTCCACTTGATGGTGTCTCTTTCTTACTCAGAATCTCTTCTCTGTGTTGTACCAGGCTGTTGCTATTAGACCTAAGACTTCAGCAACATCTGATACTATTTGTGTAAGTGGCATTAAGGAAAAAGAAATTCAAGAGAATTCACTACATTGTAATTTTAGATCTCATAAGGAAGTAAAGAAAAAAAAAAAAAGAGACAGATGAGGCCAAATTCGAATGAGACCAAGCATTTGGCACAAAGAAAATCATTGCAAATGTGATCATGAGAATATTAGCCCTTAATAGTCACAGATACATCAGATAAAAAATTAGAATTCTGTTAGTTGGAATATGAGCTTTTTTTCCTAAAGAACAGGTAACATTGAATGGTACCTGGGTTTATATCCTTCAGAGGGTTCTTCTGAAGATAAAATAATAAAACATATTTAAACCACTGAACACAATGCCTGACTCTGGAGGTCACCAAAAACGCAATGCCTCTTTCACCTATGTATTTTTTTAAGTGACTGATAATGGGCCATAGTAATGATAGTCACCCAGACACAATAGGCCTAATGTCCAAAGTAAATGGATATAATTACTTACTTGTAACAAATTCTGCCATAATTATGCAGATTCAACAGAATTGTCTGCAAGAGTACTAGGAAAAAAATAAAAGAAAGAAAAGCTAATATGAGATTTTTGGAGGAAAATAAAGACTATTATTTTATATTTCTTTAAAATATTTTTCAGTCTATGTTTTCATAATTGTGAGTCTTGAAAGCATACAAATAAAATATTTTATAATCTCCATAAAGACAAGTGCTTATGAACCTATCTAGAGTGGTCTCACATATACTTTTATGTCTAGTTGTGCAATGTTACTAAAATACATGCAGAGAATAGTCATCAGAACTGAAAAACGACAAGTGTTAAAATATTTTCAAAGTTGCTTTGTTTGGTATTGAGGCTTCATATGAAGGCACTGCTCAACTTTAAGGCTGTATAAATTATGACATAAAATACATTCCAAGAAAGTTCCCAATGTTAACGCATAAAGCTAATACACATACACAAACACACAGACACACACACAATGTAAAACAAACTCTAATGTATAAAAATGAGATTATATAGATATACTGAATGTCTGGGAACTTTTCATTTGTCTTGTGACTTGGGATTTAGGATTTTGCCTAGAGAAATAAAACAAAACCCCAAATGCTAAGATCAGAATAAAGAAGATTACAAAAAGCCAAAGGAAACAGATTATTTCTGGAGTGGTAGGTACTTGACAGCGAGTTGAAAAAAAAAAAAAAGATGAAAGTAGACCATGAATCTAGTTATATTCTCGCAAATGGAAAGGACTTTCCTAAAGCTCTATAAATTATATCATTTTAAGAAAAAGGGAATTATATTTGGCCTAGTTCAATATCTCCAAGTGGGTCATTGTTAGAGTATTACAATCAAAATAATAAAATCTGATGGTGTGATTCGTGTAACTTCAATGAGTTCAGATTTGTTTCTGTTACCTGTTTAGTTTTAAACTTTTATTCTACCAATTATATTTTCATACATTTTCATTAAGATGCTTTGTGCCGGGCGCGGTGGCTCACGCCTGTAATCCCAGCACTTTGGGAGGCCGAGGTGGGCGGATCACGAGGTCAGGAGATCGAGACCATCGTGGCTAACACGGTGAAGCCCCGTCTCTACTAAAAATACAAAAAATTAGCCAGGCTTGGTGGCCTGCGCCTGTAGTCCCAGCTGCTCAGGAAGCTGAGGCAGGAGAATGGCGTGAACCCGGGAGGCAGAGCTTGCAGTGAGCCGAGATCACACCACTGCACTCCAGCCTGGGCGACAGAGCGAGACTGTCTCAAAAAAAAAAAAAAAAGGATGCTTTGTTTAGCACCTACCATCAGGTATTTATTGATAGTCAAAGGAAACACAATGTTTCTCCTAATCATCTTTTGGCACTGCAACCAGTCTACATATCAAAAAAACACTTGACAGCCGGGCGTGGTGGCTCACGCCTATAATCCCATCACTTTGGGAGGCCGAGGCCGGTGGATCACCCGAGGTTGGGAGTTTGAGACCAGCCTGACCCCCATGGAGAAACTCCGTCTCTACTAAAAATACAAAAACAGCCAGGCGTGGTGGCACATGCTTTTAATCCCAGCTACTCGGGAGGCTGAGGTAGGAGAATCGCTTGAACTCTGGAGGCGGAGGTTGTAGTGAGCCGAAACTGCGCCATTGCACTGCAGCTTGGGCAACAAGAGCGAAAACTACATCTCAAAACAAACAAACAAACAAAACAGCAACGACAAAAACACTTGAGTTGTATTTTCCTTCCAAGGACTTTTAAGATGATTTATATACATTGAAAATATTAGTAGATTTAGATATTTTAAAATTAACATTATCTCTCAGAGTAATTGAATCTTCAAGTAGCCAGAACAAAGCTGTCCTGCGTAATATCAGTTTGAAGAGCATTCTAAGGCTGATATTTTTTTCCCAAATGGTATAGCTAATATTGTACACTGTTAAAATATTTTCCAGTCAAGTGTATATTATCATAAGTAGCTAATTAACATAAAAATTATGCAAACAAACATTTTCTTTAAATATGAGGTAAATTCCAGACTTTCATGTTTAAAACTTGGGGACACCACTCACATTGCTATCTATCGACACAGTCTCTTCTAGAGCTGGGCACTGTGCAGTATCATGGCCATGTAACACAGGTCCATGCAGAATTCTAATAGTCAGATTTTAAATATACATATTGTAGCTGGGAGATAACAAAAAATACACCCAAATATGGAGAAACAGGTTTAATGTCCAATAGAAACTACACTAAGAACTCAATATACATAATCTAATCAACGCTTTAATATTTAATGATCAGCAAAATATCTGGCTTATGATAAGCAGTCAATATATACTCATTGAAAAAAAGAATATATTTGGAGTAGCAAACATGTTTGGAAACTTAAAGAACTTATTTATGGGATTCAAACCTATTTTATTCTGATTCTAAATTCAGATCTTCTAACCACTGAGAATTATAGTTAGCAGAGTTTCTACCCATATCTTAAAATAATCTTTGGATTGCTGAGATTGTTTTTCCTTCTAGGTCTGAGCATCCCTGATTTAATAGACAGATGGTTCTTACTCACAACCGGTCCAGATTTGCCTTAGTTAGGCTAATCCACTGAAAGCCTGTACCTGTGCTATTCATGATAAAAGTAGGGGCAATTGCTAAATATTTGCAAATTAGATCTAAATAATGTGACTCACCTTTAAAATATTCATTACACCAATACTCTTAGAAACAGACAGTTAATTTTTCAGACACTTTATAGATAAACAGTCCTAAAATAAATGAATAAGTGAACTAATTAAATTCTTATTTTTTCTGATACCAAAATAAATGCAGGTCTAAATTTTAGCTCTGAGGGACTGACTACCCTATAAAACTTAGTCAATTTAGTTTTACGTTTTTACAAACATACTTATTTTTGCAGGCCCCCGAGACCATTCTCAGGAGCAATAATTTGCTAGAAGGGTTCAAAGAATCCTGAGAAGTTGTTATAAGTACGGTTTATTAGAGAAAAGATATACATAGATTAAAATGAGTAGAATTAAGAAGCGAATAAAGCAGAGTTCAAAAAAAGACCAGATATTTGATTTTATTGTCCTGTCCCAGTGGGGGCTTATAAACAGTTTTTAATTCTCCCAGCAATGATGTGTGACAATACACATAAGTATGGCCAACCAGAGAAGCTACTTGACACTCAGTGCTCAGTGTTTTTATTGGGGTTGGTCACAGAGGCATGGCTGACCATGGATGAGGCTGAAGGACGTCTTAGTTAAACAATCTGTAGTCCCTCTAAAAGTCAAACTAATGCCATGTGGCCCAAGGCTCCCAATATAAATCACATTGTTATTACAGTATAAACAGTGTGGCATTGTCCAACTCCCCAGATAAACAGAGACACATTTATCAGACAGGATAATGATAGGGCCTAGAAGTTGTCTCTGCGAGATGGACGAGGACAGACTTTTCCACAGAGTGTGCAAGTTGCAGACACCCAGATCTGCCAAATTAATTCTTTAGTACATAGGGATAGAATAACAGGAAAAGCAAAACTGACCAGTGTTAAACTTATATATAATATGCATAATTATATCCAAATTAAATATAAGGTGAAATCAATATGCACACCATGCAGATCATCTACTGTCCTACCTGCCATATATCCATTCATATATATTTCACACAAAGTCTGAAGTTTCTTTCACACATGATTGGGAGAACTATGATATGCCTCTCAGGCAAAAGGAAAAGAGGTAAATAAAAAAGTGTTCAGGGGAAAATATGATGACTTGGAGGTGTCAGCAAAAAGCCAAGGTGGAAATGTATAATAGGAAAAGTAAAACATAGTTCTAAAACTTATGACTTAAGTCACAGATATTTGAACAATTAGCATAAAGGAAACCAACCTACAATTACAAAATAGGTTGTCTAAAAGAGAAAAGTGGCTAGAAATTGTTGTTATTTTTTTCTTAGTGTATTTCTTATACTTTATTTGAGTTAGAGTATAAGATGAAATCTTTCCAACTTGTTTCCCATTAAATGTTGGCCTTCTAGAGAGTTCTGTAAACATACGTTGCCATCTGCCCCTACAGGATTACACCTGCCCTAAGTTGAGCGAATGTTTCTCTCCAGCTTGGTTGTTTCCAGCTGGGAACTATTCCTATAGTTATGACAATATTTAGCTTGATTGAGTGCCCAAATCTATAGTGCAAAAATAGAATATACATTTGCATACATGCATAAACATATGTACAAATATATGTTCTCACTCATTTATCTTTAATTGTGATGTGCATTTTAATTTCTCTGCTATATTCATGGTTCAGTATCCTACCTAGTTTTCCAAATATTGGTTTCTTACAGGAGCTTTTTAAAAACAACAACTGTATCATTAACTTAATAGCCATAATTTGTGGAGAATTAACTTTGTGGCAAGCACTGGTTTAAGAGCATAACCTCTTTTCTCACACCATGCTAAGAAGCATGCTATGAAATAGGTAATATCAGTTGCCTTTTTTGCATGTTAGGAAACTGGGCTCCAGACAGATTAAGGTAATAACTGAATTCCCAAGCTAATGAGAGGCTGAACTAGAACTCAGAACCATGGTTTCTGAAACCAGAGTCCTTCATGTCAACACCTATGTTGTGTTCAAGGCTGTTTCTTTGGCCACTGCCTCCAGTGGAGGACGGTACTGCCCTTCTATTGGCCAAGATAGACATTGATGTCTCTGTAGCCAAGAAGAATGGGTCAGAAGGAGGTCCTTATGAACAGATGTGCTTGGTTTGGCTAACACATATAAAAGTGCCTGAGATAGAGCAATTCTGATTATTAACATTTACCTATTTACTTATTCTAACAACATCAACAAATCATAGTTTGCATGTTGATACATGCCAGGGTTCTTCCTAATAATTTATGTATCTACATATATAATATTTTTATATTTACAATTTTTTTCATTTAGGTTTACTTTGGTGCCCACTATGGAAAGAACAGAATTTAGTAAATATGTAGTTGAAGATATATATGATATATAACAAAACGTATATGAAACATAACAAGAGATAACACCTGAGTATGAAACAAATTTAAATTTCCGAAAATATCTTGAAGCAAAATATGAGATAAACTTAGTTATCATGAATATTTGGAAAGGTTACTAAGTAACATCTGAACTCAGTCTTCAGAAGATTTGGAAATATAACTTATGCCTCATAGGTAAGTACCAATATAGGTCTAATTCACCTACAGGCAAGGAACTTGAGACTTAAGGAACCTCTTATCAAAAATTTATTAAAATCTCCTTTCTTAAAAATTGTCATTCTTAGGAAGAAATTAACATTTCTTTCAAAAAATTGCTGCAATTTTAATGCAATGGCTTAAAATGTATTAACTGAATAATAGAGCTTCATTTATTTTTTCAGTGAAGTCTTTCTGATCATTTACTACAGGCCAAGTCTCATGCTAGGTTGGGAGAATAAAATATGTACAAGATATAATCCCTGATATCAGAAAGCTAATAGCAAATTCAAGAAGGCATGCAGGTTCCTAGAAAAATCTCAGCTGAATATGATGAGTACTGGAAATATAAGCAAGGTGTTGAAGTAACTCCAAGAAGGGGCACCCAAATCAGCAAGTGATTTCAAGTAACCAATTTAGTATTTGTTGTATATGTATGGAGTTTTAAAAATTACTTCATATCTAATTTGTCTTTGTTCATATTCAGAATTATTTCATTACTTTTTTTCTGCAGAATTGTATCAAAAAGAGAAAAGTTAATAATTTACATGAATCACATCTGATATTGTAAAGTAAGCATCATTCTCTCATAGATCCCCAAAAGCTGGGTTAGAAATTATAGATAGGTATATGGTCAGAAGAGCTTTTTATTTGTTTCTATAGCTACAACATGAACACACACACACACACACACACACACACACACACACACACACAAACCAAGTCCTTGTTATCTGCCATTTAGCAAGAATCCAATTACTGAGCATGAGCTTACTGCCTCATAAATAGTATCTTCTTAGCTTTCCAATCACACCATTCCAATTCTGTATTTTGTCAGCAAAAGTCCTGTTTTTAAAAATAATACTTTGGCCATCTGCTTACCCATATGTGTTACACATCACTGAACGTTAGATTCTCTGCAAGTTTTATAGACAGTACCACAAACCTTGAATGTGTTTTCTCTCATAATTAGCATTTTACAACCACATTAAATTGATCACAGGTAAACTGTTTCATTTTGGTGTGTTATTTTGATTGTAATCAGATTACTTGCTGGAAAGTGATTTTCTAGCCAATCTATTTGAGTTATAGAGTTTTCTTTCCCGTTTTTCATAGCAAATACATTAGTTTAAAGGTCACACTTGTCAGACCTATAAACTAAATCCCAGACTTGCAATGTAAGACATCCCTCGAAGGAGCCATCAATGTTTACTCTGGGGTGAAGAATGTTATATTAGCAGTTCCATCAGTTTCAATGACTAATGACGTCATTTGCAATCGTTGCAGGCTCCTCCCAAAGAAAGAGGGAAAACTGCTTGGTCAGGGATTCAGTTTTCAGTTTGCATATTCTAAAGCATGCGTGTGTGTGTGTGTGTGTGTGTGTGTGTGTGTGTCTGTGTGTGTTGACTGTTCCCTTTTTCTACAAAACAAGATAAACTGAAGATATCTAGGGTGGGGATCTGAAGTTATTTTAGCCCTTCAGCTGAGGAACTATTTTGTTTATAGATGAATTAGAGAAATTTTAAATCCCCTGGGAAACCTGCCAAACTGAGACTTCAATGTTTTTGTAACACAATCATGAGAAATAAAACCTTTCAACTGTCCTTTTTTTAATACATCCTGTTTTCATGGTTAAAATGTAAGCTGAGAAGTAACACATGAAATATTCACAATGTTTTCTCATTTTCAAATATATTGATTAGAGAACCCTGAAATTCTGTTAAACCATGGATATTCAATTTTTTTAAGTTTTAAAATATATTTCCGTTGAAAAATTTATATTCGAATCTGCTGAGAAAAGAAGCAAGTATATCTTTTACTCCCCTACTTCCTTCCTATATCCATCTTGACGTTGTTTTCCTATAATACCTAATGTATCTTTAAAAATATGAGTCATATAAAATATGTTCACAAATTAAGGATATAAACCAATAGGCAAAGAGATATGTAAGAATTCATTATACTATAGATAAGATAGAAATCAGTGGGAGAATGAAAGCTCTGAAATAGAAGTGCTAAACTGAGGTGGAAGAAGAGGGAGGAAAAGTAGGTAACAGCTTGATTATGAAATTGGATGTATTTATGATGTATGATTGGCAAACTTGATAAGAGGGTTGCAGTGAGGCAGTGGGGTCAACAGCCTATATCAAAAGAGCAGTGGGGCAGTTGGAATGGGAGAAATCTTGAGAGATATTTCTATAAAGGGGGTGAATAGATGCATGTGAAAATTATACTGCACAGGTTAATATTTAAAGGACTCCAGATTCTAATAACAATTGGGTAACTAGAACATCCTATTTGAATGAGAAAATTTATATGTACTGTAAAATGTGTGTATATGTGTACAAAATAAACACACATGCACACACATACATGCATCCATGGAATAAAGGAAATCCAAACTTTGAAGTCCAGCACCTTTGCGTCCCCTTTTCTCCTGATGGAATCTGAAATCTCGGAAAAGGCTGCTGTGAGACTAAAATCCTGAGTATCACGTTTTTGGCAGTCTTGTGTGGCAAGAGAAATAAATAGAGCGGCCAAGGAAGGAAAAAAGGAAGATGACAAACAACCAGATTCAGTGCAAAGAGCCAAAGAGGTAGACAGCAAGAGTAAGACACGAACTGTCCTCAACCAGACTGAAGTCTGGATACACATCCCCTCAATACCTAAAAAATACAGGAAGATGATCTCATTTTACAAGTTACTATGGGCACCTCAGAGGAGTAAAACTACATTTTCTCTGTAAGAAGTAATTTCTTAATAATCTTAAGGGACTTCTACTCTACTTCATGTGTTGCGCGTGCACGCACACACACACACACACACACACTTCACACACATACCCAATATGTTTATAATATGTTTACAGTGTGTGACACAGGATGAAAGAAGACAATGTGAATCAAAAACTAACACAACTACAAGAAATAAAATCAACCTTTTTGGCTATAGACGTTGGTGTTATCAGACACAAAGTTTAACCATGATCCAAATTTCAATGTTAATTTCAGTACAACTAAAGGAAGGCATATATTTGTAAAATAATAGGATAAAAATGCTAAGGGTAAAAACTACAATTACTGAAAGTTAACGATGATACAAAAGTACTTAGCAAATTAAGCATTAATTCCACTTTAACTGAAATCTTAAAAAGAAAGAAGACTAGACAGATGTGGCATTTGCTCCCCATTGTGAATGTACTAAATGTTACTGAATTTATCGCTTTAAATGGTTAATTTTAGGTTAGCGAATTTTATTTCAATGAAAAAAATAATTTGGGAGAGACAGCAAAACAGCATTTCCAGGAGAGAAGCTGTGGTCTTCTTACAACCTACTTTCTAAAGCAATACCCCATCATTCACATCACTTCTTTCATATCCTGTTCTCCAGATGTAAGTCTCTAAGTCCAGCCCACTTTCAATAAAAGTGAGTGTGGGTAAGCTCTAGCTCTTTAAGGGAAAAGTAATAAAGAATCTGGAGAAATTTATTTCAAAAGTGCCACCATCAATGAGTATATCTTTCAACACTGAAGGTAAATTTTTCAATGAGAAATAAAATGATCCCTGAGAGAAATATGAAGATCAAAAAAGGAATGAATATCAGTAGAAAGAGTGACTCTGTGAATATAAGTCAATCCAATTGAATATTGATTGTATAGAACAAAATGTGGTTTTGGTCTGTGTGTGTGTGTGTATGTGTGTGTGTGTACACATGGAGGGCAGAGACCAAGAGAAAGAATGAGAGAGACAGACAGAGGGAAAGGCAGATAGATTTACAGTATGTGAAGACAATAAAAATAGGTGAGGCTGAATTAAGCTAATACTCTAACTTACTTGGAATGAGTATTACTAACCTACACTTTACTAACGAATATTGCATGTCTATAACTAGGGTCATCAATAATAAGACAATGATACTTTTTTTTAAATTAAGTTCTGGGGTACATGTGCAGAACATGCAGATTTGTTACATAGATATACACGTACCGTGGTGGTTTGCTGCACCCATCAACCCATCATCTACATTAGGTATTTCTCCTAATGCTATCCCTCCCCCAGCACCCCCACCCCACAACAGGCCCCAGTGTGTGATGCCTCCACCCCGTGTCCATGTGTTCTCATGTTCAACTCCCACTTATGAGTGAGAACATGTGGTGTTTGGTTTTCTGTTCTTGTGTTAGTTTGCTGAGAATGATGGTTTCCAGCTTCATCTATGTCCCTGCAAAGGGCATGAATTCATCCTTTTTCATGGCTGCATAGTATTCCACGGTGTGTATGTGCCAAATTTTCTTTATCCAGTCTATCACTGATGGGCATTTGGGTTGCTTCCAAGTCTTTGCTATTGTGAACAGTGCCGCAACAAACATACGTGTGCATGCGTCCTTATAGTAGAATGACTTACAATCCTTTGGGTATATACCCAGTAATGGGATTGCTGGGTCAAATGGTATTTCTACTTCTAGATCCTTGAGGAATCATCACACTATCTTCTACAATGGTTGAACTAATTTACACTCCCACCAACAGTGTAAAAGTGTTCCTATTTCTCCACATCCTCTCCAGCATCTATTGTTTCCTGACTTTTTAATGATCGTCATTTTAACTGGCATGAGATAATATCTCATTGTGGTTTTGATTTGCATTTCTCTAATGACCAGAGATAATGAGCTTCTTTTCATATGTTTGTTGGCGGCATAAATGTTTTCTTTTGAGAAGTATCTGTTCATATCCTTCACTCACTTTTTGATGGGGTTGTTTTTTTCTTGTAAATTTGTTTAAGTTCTTTGTAGTTTCTGGATATTGGTCCTTTGTCAGATGGATAGATTGCAAAAATTTTCTCCCATTCTGTAGGTTGCCTGTTCACTCTGATGATAGTTTCTTTCGCTGTGCAGAAGCTCTTTAGTTTAATTAGATCCCATTTATCAATTTTGGCTTTTGTTGCCATTGCTTTTGGTGTTTTAGTCATGAAGTCTTTGCCCATGCCTGTGTCCTGAATGGTACTGCCTAGGTTTTCTTCTAGGGTTTGTTTTGTTTTGTTTTGTTTTGTTTTGTTTTGAGACGGAGTCTCGCTCTGTCGCCCAGGCTGGAGTACAGCGGCGCGATCTCGGCTCACTGCAAGCTCCACCTCCCGGGTTCACGCCATTCTCCTGCCTCAGCCTCCCGAGTAGCTGAGACTACTGGCACCTGCCACCACGCCTGGCTAATTTTTTGTATTTTTAGTAGAGATGGGGTTTCACCGTGTTAGCCTGGATGGTCTCCATCTCCTGACCTCGTGATCCACCCGCCTCGGCCTCCCAAAGTGCTGGGATTACAGGCGTGAGCCACCATACCCGGCCTCTTCTAGGGTTTTGATGTTAAATCACATCGTATATTTAATTTGGTATCTTACATTTTGTACTTCACATTATTATATAAGAATTTCCCTCAACTCTTATAATTATACTCTAAAAACATGATTTTAATGATTATATATGATTAGTTTGATATTTCATCATTCTCTTGTTTGATTTTTAGTTTTTTCTCAAATTTTCTACATTATTTAAGTTTTATATTAAGCATCCTTAAATTATAGAAGTCATTTAGTACATTAATTATAGGGTCAAAAGATAGAAAATATTTTGAAGCTCCCTGTAGATATATTTATAAAATGTTATATATATATTAATCTTGCTAAATCTTTCAGAAACTTTGTGCCAATTTACTTTTTTGCTAGTAATGCAAGTACCACTGTTTCTGCACTTTTGCTCCCAAATATATCAACTTTAATCTTGCTAAAATAATAATAATAAGATAATGAAAATTTATGTAAGGGATAAGCATGGACAAAGAATGGACAAAGCATACTTTTAATTAATCTGAATGAAAGAGGGATGTACAGTAGGTAAAACAGGAGCAAAGCCATATATATTAACAAGAACACTAAAAGTAAATGGATTAAATATTCCAATTAAGAAATGAGTTAAGCAGACTGGACAAAAAAGAAAAACCACATACATTGAACATACAAGAGGTGCAGCTTAAATAAAATTTACAGACAACTTGAAAATAAATAATATTGGATCTGATTCAATTTTTGTATTCTCTGGAAGAGTGTGTTTTGGAACAATCTGTTCTGTAATGCTTAGTAGAACTTTCCTGAAAAGTCATCTTTACTGCAACTTTGTGGAAAGATTATTCAACATTTGAAAGTCTATTACAGTTTTTTAAAAAATTTTCTTGTTTTAATTTTGTCATTGTTGTTTATAATATCATAGTAATTTGTTTATAATATCATCTTATTTTCCCTGTAATCTAAATAGCACAATGATTACGTTTTGTTTTTCATGCCAGTTAATTTTAATTTGAGCTCTCTCTCTTTTTGATTATTCTTGCAATATTCTTAAATTTTATCAGTCTTTCACAATAACTCACTTTCAGATTTGCTATTATTCTTCAGTAAGTTAGTTTACTAATGCATCCAAATTTTTATCTTTACTTTTTATTATTTAGTTTATTTTACTTGTTTTAGAATTTTTATTTCTTTAAATTCTTAAATTGATTGCTTTCCTCTTCAATTTTGCATTTTGAGGACTATGTATTTTCCTCTAAATACTTCTTTAGTTGCAGTCCACAATTTTTGATGCACAGTTTTGTAGCCATCATTCAGTTATAATAAGTAAATTCCCCTTTGGTTAATGTTTTGATGCATGAGTATATGAGTGCTGTATTAGTTCGTTTTCACACCGCTGATAAAGACATACCTGAGAGTGGGTAATTTATAAAGAAAAAGAGGTTTAATGGATTCACAGCTCTGCATGGCTGGGGAGGCCTCACGAACATGGAGAAGGTGAAAGGCACATCTTACATGGTGGTAGGAAAGACTGAAATGAGAGCCAAGCAAAAGGCTAAACCCCTTATAAAACCATCAGATCTTGTGAGACTTATTCACTACCGTAGGAATAGTATAGGGGAACTGCCTCCATGATTCAATTATCTCCAACCCAATCCCTCCTACAACACTTGGGAATTATGGGAGCTACAATTCAAGGTGAGATTTGGGTGGGGATACAGACAAACCATATGAAGAGTAAACTTCTGGTCACCAGTTTGAAAGACTGAATTTTTCCTATCCTTCCTGAGATTTGTTTTTTAGTTGCCTCCTCTTGCCTGTTCGATTGAAATTTTATACTCACAAAGTTGAGAACTGTACTTTTCTACTTTTTATTGGGTTTTTTTTTTTTTTACCTGGAGCTACCCTAGGCTTAATATCCTGCTCTCTTGTCTACTGCAAAAAGGAAGAAAAATTTCAAAACTTCCAATCTTTGTTAAAACCCTTTTTGGCACAGTTTTGCTTGGTTGCTCATTAACTGCCCCGGATTTCTGATTCCACTTGAAAGTTGTCCTTTATCAATTTCTTATTATCATTACTGATCAATGAAGGGTAGCTTTCAAATGGTGCCCCTGACTCTAGTTTTTATTATTTCAATGATTTTTATTGGGATGGCTGTTTAGAGCTCTTATTATTAATATTGCCTGACTCAAGAAAGCTGAGTAGCTGAGTACAGCCTTGAAAGTAATTTATTATAATTTATTATAAGATTACAATTTACTCATTCTTGACAGCGTTTTATAAGCAAATTAATAAAAATTTCTTGTTATATTACATTTTTAAATGTGAATTTAAAAGGAGAGTCTAATAGAAAGGCTTCTACTCTTAACGTTAGTCATATTAGCTATGAAGAATTCTTAATAAATCTAATCATAGCAATATCTTAATAAAATTAAGAAGTTTTAGAGCCTGAATGTATTTTGGTGCCACATGTAGGAAAACTGAAGCAAATATTGTAATGAGACTTTTCTAAGGTCGTAAATCTAAGCTAATGAGAGTGAAGAGACTCTAATTCAGGACATTTGATTTCCATTTATCATTCTTTGTACTAATATTAGCCTAAATACTATTTTCTTAAATTTATCACATAAGTACTGCACTATGGACTTTGCAAACATTATTTTAGTTAATCTTGAAAATAAAATAGTGGGTGTTGATAACGGGGGAGTCTATGCCACATGTGGGGTAGGAGGTATATGGGAAATCTCTACCTTTCTCTAAATTTTTCTGTGAACCTAAAACTGCTCTGAAAACAATCTTAAAATAGCAGTAGCTGTAAAGAAGCAACTATTTTATTCTGATCTTGCAGAA
The DNA here is from genome assembly GCF_028858775.2 of Pan troglodytes. Taxonomy (NCBI): domain Eukaryota; kingdom Metazoa; phylum Chordata; class Mammalia; order Primates; family Hominidae; genus Pan; species Pan troglodytes. Next base: position 81,604,177 of record NC_072413.2, read on the forward strand.
GGAAATTAAGTTGTGTAGACGTTAATATCTTTTTCTCAAAGTCATGTAATGAGAGAGTGACACAAATAGCATTAGTATCCATTGCTTAATTCTCCAAAAGTAAGTGAGTGAGTGAGTGTGTGTGTGTGTGTGTGTGTAGGGAGAGGGTGGGTCTGTGTGTGTTAATGGCTATATTTACACTCTGTTCTATTGCATGCCCAAAGGCTCTTAAGAACCACATAATTAAAAAGTCAGTTTGTGGTGGGGAGGTTTTGGCTTACAAAAGAGTTTTAAGGAAGTCTGGGTTTATTCTAATTAAGTGAACTACCAGGGTGCTAAATGAGATTCTGTGCTTGGCATACTCTCTTTGCTTTTGCATGGTGTTATATTTGTGGATGAAATATTCTGGGGATGAATGTTAAAAGCCCTTGTGCCACCTAGACCCTCTCCAGAATTATTTTCTGAAAACACTCTTCACTTTGGCAGCTGCTTTGCAACCCAGGAGTGCATTTTAATTGGCATCACATACCTTTACGGCTGAAGGATTTATTCTTCTCTCTACAAATTCCCTCCCCTCTTTAACCTGTTAGTTGAAATATTTGAATTAATATCACAGAACTTTCCCATTATAAATTCTTTGGGATCATAGCACAAGGGGATGGCCACTTTTCTTTCAGCAAAAAAAGAGTGAGAATTAGCCTCTGCTAAAAAATGAAAGTTTTGTTAATTTCTGCATTTCATTTTTCCCTTTCATCTTATTGTTTTGATCTCTGCCAACTGCTATTTGTTCAATATGGCTCAATAAAGGTGAAAAAAAAGTATTTTCTATACATACTTTGTCAATATTATGTTAGTAACATTTTCAGGGGAGAAATGTTTTCTGTATTACAGTCCACAGCATTTGTCTCAATAGCTCAGACAATTTGAGGCATTCAGCTAATTTTAAGTAGGCATTTCTGCTTATTTCCCAGAAAATGTAGCTCACATAGTCAGCAATTTGCTTCTGTTTCTTAAAATGCTAAGCAGCTCTTCCATTACTCCCTGCATTTACCTTTAATAAAGTACAAGATGTGAAGTGGAATTCTGGTGGCTAGGAACCCGGCTTTGAAGTCAGATGTGTCTGCTTTTGAATCTCAACTCGGCTTTTTTTGGCTCTATGTCTTTGGACCAATTACTTGTTTTCTCTAAGAGTTAGTCCCCGAGTTGATAAGTTTGGGATAAGAATACTGAGGGTGAATAAAGAAATACAAGTAAAAAGCTTAGCAGACCACTTGACAGACATTTATATTGCAGAAAATAAACAGTAATTAACTATTGCAATACAATTACCTAATAAAAGTATTAATAACATTGTAAGCCACAAGCTGACAAGAAATGAACTTCAGAGAAATTGTCCCACTTTGGGAGAATTAAGAAAAGAATCATAGATTTGTGACATCTTGAATGTGACATTTAGCTATTAAATAATAATTAAAGAAATTTACAGGTAAAGATAAATTTGAAGAACAATTGTAGTTAATTAGTAGTTACAGATAAATCACAATATTATCTTAAATCTCTAAAATGCATGGGTTATTTTGTGAATGCAAAATAGAGAAGCATTGCATTTAACTCATTGAATTTTCTGAATAATTTTATTGCATTTTAATTATATCATTTGATACCCAAGTAAATATGAGACAAAAAATTAAGGTGCTTCTGTTAGTGAACTGACATATTAGTTAGATCAAATGCAAAATATAATAAAATCATGATTAGTGAAAATGCTTTACACCTCTGGTGTTTTCACTGTAAAGCACAACGGCTCATAAGTTCAAGGTTAACTATAAAAGCATTTTCTCTCTGTGCTTATACTATGTCTGTTATTTTCAGCTTTCTATTAATTAGGTAAAATCTAATAATTTGATACAGTATGCTATCTCTAAATAGTATACAAGGTTTTGCAGTATGATAAAGGTGGAATTGAAAGTATATAAACTCTTGGAAATCTTCTGGATGATATACTCCATGGCTTTTTAAAACTTCTCTAATGAAAGACAAATTGTATAAAGCAGAAAATATTATATTAAATAAAAAATACTCGGTTTTGATCTGTTAATCTGCAGCTCACCCTTGAACAACATGAGGGCTGGGACGCCAAACCACTCTCTCAGTCCAAAATCCACATGTAATTTTGACTGAACCTAACTACTATTAGCCTACTGTTGACCGGTAGCCTTATTGATATCATAAACAGTCGATTAACACATATTTCATGTTTTATATGTGTTATGTACTGGATGTTGTAATAAAGTAAGCTGGAGGAAAGAAAATGTTATTGAGAAAATCATAAGGAAGAGAAAATATATTTACTATTCATTAAGCAGAAGTGGATCATTATAAAGATCTTCATCTTCTGAGGAGGATGAAGAAGGGGAGGGGTTGGTCTTGCTCTCTGTGGGAGTGGTAAAGGTGGCAGAAGTGGTGGAGGAACTGGAAGAGGAAGCAGGAGAGACAGGCACAGTCAATGTAACTTTTATCCAAGAAAATCCACATATAAGTAGATTCAAACCTATGTTGTTCAAGCGTCAACTGTAGTTATTTTCAACTTATATGTATATGTACTCTATCTGCATATATGTATATGTTAATTACATATATGTGTTTATGTATGTATATATGTGCATATATACGTGTGTGGGTGTATACTTATATATGTGTTTTATATATGTGCATATTTTAGTATGGGTCTGTGTGGATCAATATACAGTTGATATGCTGAACAATATACAGTTGATGACAACTCTATATTGTATTACAATATAATAATTGAAAAAGCTATTAGCAATTTTAACTATGTAAAATTATTTAAAATTTTCTAATAATACTTTAATTTTGGAAAATAGCCACTTCAGTATACATTACAATATTATGGCAAAAGATATATAAAATGCTTTTCATTTTTACTTAGATATCCCACCAATTCTTATCATCACAATGTAAATTAGAATGTATCAGTTATCTTTTATGTGCCTACCATTGTTCTACAAAATATGAAGTTAAGAAATAAGATACAGTTCCTACCATTTAAATCTTTACCTTCTTGTTGGAACATATTACATATATGGAAACATACACTTTCCTAGTGAATAGTTAATGATGAGAGTGAAATTGTGTTGCATAAATGGAATATATGCATTGGGAAGGATTTGCATCAGGCAATGATAAACAAGATTTAAAAACGCATACATAATAAAAGAAGCAACAGAAAAAGAGAGCAATTGAGTTGAGAAGGATACATCAGCATTTTAATGAAAAAGGGTAAACGAGAGTGTTTTAGGAACAGAAAATGAAAAGAAAATTTTTTGTGCTTAAAAAAAATATATGTTAGAGAAAGAAATGACCATGGCTTATTTGGGGAACAGCTAGAAACTGTTTCTGATTGCCTAATTAGAGGCATTATGTGAGTGAGGAATAAGATGACATAGTATTCCTAAAAATTGTTCCAAAATCCCACTAGTATTATACCACATGCCACAGTTGTTAACAATGAAAATTTCTGGGCCCTACCCCAAAGCTACTGAAAAATTTCTTAGCATTTAGAACCATTTTCCATATACTGTCAACACTACCCTAGGGATTCTTCTCTACTCTAAAATTTGAGATCTTATTATGAGACGTCTTCAAAGTCCAGTTTACAAATTTAAACTTCAAGTGGTAGGAACTATAATATTTTTAATACTGTCCACCAGGCTGGGGTGCAGTGGTGGGATCTTGGCTCAGGGCAATCTCTGCCTCCTTGGTTCAAACAATTCTCCTGTCTCAGCCTCCTGAATAGCTGGGATTACAGGCATGCACTGCCACACCCGACTAATTTTTGTATTTTTAGTAGAGACGGGGTTTCACCATGTTGGCCAAGCTGGTCTTCAATGCCTGACCTCAGGTGAGGAGTGAGCCACCGCACCGGACCCATTTCAATACTTATTTGCCTATACATTTGAAATTGAATAAATCAGACTCAATCTATATAGGTAAACATACGAGATCACAACAAAAGAAACTATAATATTACTGTATTTTGTGTTTATAACTATTTTTAAAGAGTTACACTGAGTTTAGCACAATATTTTATAAGTATTAGGAAACTAACATATACCTAAAAGACATTGACTGTAATGATAATTCCTGCCTTTATTTAATGAATGTTTAGGAACACCTGAATTCCTAAAACTCCTGAATACTGTTATTATTACATGATTACAAAATATAAAGTGCTTAGAAGACTTACTGTATTGATGAATGAAAGCACAGATTTTTGTAGAAATAAGCCATGTCAAGCTCATAAGACAGGAATCCTTAAGTAAAAACATTCATCTCCTTCTGTGTTAGGAATTACTAACAACATATTTTGAAAAATAAACGAATTAAATTAGTTATAAAAATATTCATCTAAGAATCCACTTTATGTACCAAAGGCAAATCTTTGAAGTCCTACATTATTTCTCCCTGCACACATCACCTTCTCCTTCTCAGATCTCATACCCCGTATTAGAATGACAGTATCAATTTTGTGTTGATATACATATTAGGATATTCAACAGTTAATATTCACAAGGGCAATTATGCATATATTAAATACCAGATTTTTTTCTCTGAATCATTTATGGTTTTTATTCACTTTTCAATATTTCCATATTTTTGCTTCTTCATGTTTAAGTATGGATATTTTCTTATGAGTTATCTTCCTGTTAATTATGTTTATCTTCAACTGTGTCACAAATATTTTTAAAATAAACTTATGCATTTATTTTCTAGTTGTATATACTCTATCTTTAAGTTCCAATAATTCTATTTTCTTCTTTCTTATGGTTTCCAGTTCTTGACTAAATTTCTCAATTTTTCTTTTATCTCTTTAAACTTAATAAAAGCACCTATTCAAAAATCTTGGTCTACAGTTTGCTACTTATCTCAACTCCTGTTTTTCATTACTCAGTCTTTTCTTCATATACTCTTGGTTATCAAGTTTTTATCTTGCAAAGAAAAATTATCTTAAAGTTCAAGACAGATTAGTAGTTTTATTTTTTGAAACAATTTAAAGCTAGTCTTTAGTCCTTAAATTCTGCATATTTCTGGTTTACTCTTACTCTCAAAGTAAAATCTTTTGGAATCCTAACTCCTAGAGTGTAATAATTTGGAATCCTAATTCAATGCATGAGAGGTTGGCTGGGGCCTCGAAATCCAGGGCTCTTGATCCAGGGGTCTTTGCACAGTTGACCCTACCAGGTTGTCAAAAGCAATACATAGTTTCTCAGCCTCTCAGCCACTCCTCTACAAATGACAAATCCTTCTAGCAGAAAATCGGTCTCCAATACTGACCTCAGTTTTTCCTATTTTCTTTTGTTGAGTCTAGCCATCACTCATTAACCGTAACTCCTTTCTGCCTTAGCTCTCTAATAATTTTATGTTTTTTAAAAATATTTTGTTCATTGAGAGAATGACATTGATCTTTTTCCTTCCTCACTGTTAAATCCCCAGGCCTAGCACAATTTAAATAACCAACATTCATTACATGCTAATATTTTATTAACAATGTAACTTATTTCTAGTAAAACCACAGTGATATATTACTATCATCACTCTTTTTTCTGCATCAAAACTAAGCTTTAGAAAGCTTAAATGCCTTGCTTATAGTTGCATAGCTAGCAAGTGGCACAGTCAAGATTTGGACATGGAGCTCTGACACCAGAAACCAAAATCTGAGCCATTGCAATATAAATTAAAAAGCATAGTGATGTTGAACAATATTTCTTGAATAAACTGATTTCAGATTTAATTTCATTTTTTAATTTTCCCCATGTTGACAAAGTTTCTAAACTCTGTGTTTTTACATTGTGAGATTACTTTATAAATTAAGTTACAATGAAATTCTTGCAAATATTTTGCCTTTATCTTGAATGTGAGTCAAAGCTATGTTTTGTTGTCATTGTTGGAATAGGAGTTTAAAAATGATTACTACACCAAAAGCATAACCTTCCAGTTCTTTTTGGAATAAAACATTGGTAATACTTGTGTTCTTATCGTTTTGTTTATTTGGCTAAAATTAATATATAGCCTCTAAAAGTCTCATTTGATTAGGGATTTCTGTTAGTTAAATTCTGCTTTATAAAACTGCTTTGCTTATGTGTTTCTCATTTTCTAGGACTTTGTTTCTGCAAAGCCAAAATATAACTGCTTAAAGCAAAAGTTATTTAATAATGTTTAGATATCTAATGATTTATAATTACTATTATCGTTGCCAGTAAATATTTATTGTGTTTCAATGGGTTATATTCCACTGTACTAAATATTTTCTTGACTTCAAGGTGTATTCTTTTGCATTTAATGTTGTATATGTAGTCAACATAAGGGAGAATAACATATGCAGATGCAAAGTGTATTGGGCGTTAGAAACCGATATGCTCTTGGTCTGTGTCTATACCCAAATCTCATGTTGAATTGTAATTCCCAGTGTTGGAAGAGGGAACTGATGGAAGGTGATTGGATCACGGGGGCAGATTTCTGCTACGCTCTTCTTGTGATAGTGAGTGAGTTCTTACCAGAGCTGATGGTTTAAAAGTGTATGGCACTTCCCCCCTTGCTCTCCCTCTCTTCTCTCTCTCCCGCTGCCTTCTGAAGAAGGAGCTTGCTGCTTCTTTTCCTTCTGCCATGATTGTCAGTTTCCTGAGATCTCCAGTCATGCTTTCTGTTAAGCTCGTGAAACTGTAAGTCAGTTAAAACTCTTTTCTTCATGAATTAGTCTCAGGTAGTTCTTTATAGAGGTATGAGAATGGACTAATAAAGAAACTTATTTTAGGCACACATACACATGCAAAAATTACCATACTACTTTAATAAATGTATCTTATTCTCTATTTATATATATCTAGAGAAAAGCCAAGGACTTCTTACTTAAAATTTTGTGCTCTTCATGTCAGGGCAGGAGCCAAGATGGCGGAATAGGAACAGCTCCGGTCTACAGCTCCCAGCGTGAGCGACGCAGAAGACGGGTGATTTCTGCATTTCCATCTGAGGTACCGGGTTCATCTCACTAGGGAGTGCCAGACAGTGGGCGCAGGCCAGTGGGTGCACGCACCGTGCGCGAGCCGAAGCAGGGCGAGGCATTGCCTCACTCGGGAAGCGCAAGGGGTCAGGCAGTTCCCTTTCCTAGTCAAAGAAAGGGGTGACAGACGGCACCTGGAAAATCGGGTCACTCCCACCCGAATACTGCGCTTTTCTGACGGGCTTAAAAAACGGCGCACCACGAGATTATATCCGGCACCTGGCTCGGGGGGAGGGGGGGGTCCTACGCCCACGGAGTCTCGCTGATTGCTAGCACAGCGGTCTGAGATCAAACTGCAAAGCGGCAGCAAGGCTGGGGGAGGGGCGCCCGCCATTGCCCAGGCGTGCTGAGGTAAACAAAGCAGCCGGGAAGCAGCAACTGGGTGGAGCCCACCACAGCTCAAGGAGGCCTGCCTGCCTCTGTAGGCTCCACCTCTGGGGGCAGGGCACAGACAAACGAAAAGACAGCAGTAACCTCTGCAGACTTAAATGTCCCTGTCTGACAGCTTTGAAGAGAGCAGTGGTTCTCCCAGCATGCAGCTGGAGATCTGAGAACCCGCAGACTGCCTCCTCAAGTGGGTCCCTGACCCCAGACCCCCGAGTAGCCTAACTGGGAGGCACCCCCCAGCAGGGGCACACTGACACCTCACAGGGCAGGGTACTCCAACAGACCTGCAGCTGAGGGTCCTGTCTGTTAGAAGGAAAACTAACAAACAGAAAGGACATCCACACCAAAAACCCATCTGTACATCACCATCATCAAAGACCAAAAGTAAAACCACAAAGATGGGGAAAAAACAGAACAGAAAAACTGGAAACTCTAAAAAGCAGAGCGCCTCTCCTCCTCCAAAGGAACGCAGTTCCTCACCAGCAACGGAGCAAAGCTGGACAGAGAATGACTTTGACGAGCTGAGAGAAGAAGGCTTCAGACAATCAAATTACTCTGAGCTACGGGAGGACATTCAAACCAATGGCAAAGAAGTTGAAAACTTTGAAAAAAATTTAGAAGAATGTATAACTAGAATAACCAATACAGAGAAGTGCTTAAAGGAGCTGATGGAGCTGAAAACCAAGGCTCGAGAACTACGTGAAGAATGCAGAAGCCTCAGGAGCCGATGTGATCAACTGGAAGAAAGGGTATCAGCAATGGAAGATGAAATGAATGAAATGAAGCGAGAAGGGAAGTTTAGAGAAAAAGGAATAAAAAGAAATGAGCAAAGCCTCCAAGAAATATGGGACTATGTGAAAAGACCAAATCTACATCTGATTGGTGTACCTGAAAGTGATGGGGAGAATGGAACCAAGTTGGAAAACACTCTGCAGGATATTATCCAGGAGAACTTCCCCAATCTAGCAAGGCAGGCCAATGTTCAGATTCAGGAAATACAGAGAACGCCACAAAGATACTCCTCGAGAAGAGCAACTCCAAGACACATAATTGTCAGATTCACTAAAGTTGAAATGAAGGAAAAAATGTTAAGGGCAGCCAGACAGAAAGGTCGGGTTACCCTCAAAGGGAAGCCCATCAGACTAACAGTGGATCTCTCAGCAGAAACCCTACAAGCCAGAAGAGAGTGGGGGCCAATATTCAACATTCTTAAAGAAAAGAATTTTCAACCCAGAATTTCATATCCAGCCAAACTAAGCTTCATAAGTGAAGGAGAAATAAAATACTTTACAGACAAGCAAATGCTGAGAGATTTTGTCACCACCAGGCCTGCCCTAAAAGAGCTCCTAAAGGAAGCCCTAAACATGGAAAGGAACAACTGGTACCAGCTGCTGCAAAATCATGCCAAAATGTAGAGACCATCGAGACTAGGAAGAAACTGCATCAACTAACGAGCAAAATAACCTAGCTAACATCATCATGACAGGATCAAATTCACACATAACAATATTAACTTTAAATGTAAATGGACTAAATGCTCCAATTAAAAGACACAGACTGGCAAATTGGATAAAGAGTCAAGACCCATCAGTGTGCTGTATTCAGGAAACCCATCTCACATGCAGAGACACACATAGGCTCAAAATAAAAGGATGGAGGAAGATCTACCAAGCAAATGGAAAACAAAAAAAGGCAGGGGTTGCAATCCTAGTCTCTGATAAAACAGACTTTAAACCAACAAAGACCAAAAGAGACAAAGAAGGCCATTACATAATGGTAAAGGGATCAATTCAACAAGAAGAGCTAACTATCCTAAATATATATGCACCCAATACAGGAGCACCCAGATTCATAAAGCAAGTCCTGAGTGACCTACAAAGAGACTTAGACTCCCACACATTAATAATGGGAGACTTTAACACCCCACTGTCAACATTAGACAGATCAACGAGACAGAAAGTCAACAAGGATACCCAGGAATTGAACTCAGCTCTGCACCAAGCAGACCTAATAGATATCTACAGAACTCTCCACCCCAAATCAACAGAATATACATTTTTTTCAGCACCACACCACACCTATTCCAAAATGGACCACATACTTGGAAGTAAAGCTCTCCTCAGCAAATGTAAAAGAACAGAAATTATAACATACTATCTCTCAGACCACAGTGCAATCAAAGTAGAACTCAGGATTAAGAATCTCACTCAAAACCGCTCAACTACATGGAAACTGAACAACCTGCTCCTGAATGACTACTGGGTACATAACGAAATGAAGGCAGAAATAAAGATGTTCTTTGAAACCAACGAGAACAAAGACACAACATACCGGAATCTCTGGGACGCATTCAAAGCAGTGTGTAGAGGGAAATTTATAGCACTAATGGCACACAAGAGAAAGCAGGAAAGATCCAAAATTGACACCCTAACATCACAATTAAAAGAACTAGAAAAGCGAGAGCAAACACATTCTAAAGCTAGCAGAAGGCAAGAAATAACTAAAATCAGAGCAGAACTGAAGGAAATAGAGACACAAAAAACCCTGCAAAAAATTAATGAATCCAGGAGCTGGTTTTTTGAAAGGATCAACAAAATAGATACACCGCTAGCAAGACTAATGAAAAAAAGAGAGAAGAATCAAATAGACGCAATAAAAAATGATAAAGGGGATATCACCACTGATCCCACAGAAATACAAACTACCATCAGAGAATACTACAAACACCTCTACGCAAATAAACTAGAAAATCTAGAAGAAATGGATAAATTCCTCAACACATACACTCTCCCAAGACTAAACCAGGAAGAAGTTGAATCTCTGAATAGACCAATAACAGGATCTGAAATTGTGGCAATAATCAATAGCTTACCAACCAAAAAGAGTCCAGGACCAGATGGATTCACAGCCGAATTCTACCAGAGATACAAGGAGGAACTGGTACCATTCCTTCTGAAACTATTCCAATCAATAGAAAAAGAGGGAATCCTCCCTAACTCATTTTATGAGGCCAGCATCATTCTGATACCAAAGCCAGGCAGAGACACAACCAAAAAAGAGAATTTTAGACCAATATCCTTGATGAACATTGATGCAAAAATCCTCAATAAAATACTGGCAAAACGAATCCAGCAGCACATCAAAAAGCTTATCCACCATGATCAAGTGGGCTTCATCCCTGGGATGCAAGGCTGGTTCAATATACGCAAATCAATCAATGTAATCCAGCATATAAACAGAGCCAAAGACAAAAACCACATGATTATCTCAATAGATGCAGAAAAGACCTTTGACAAAATTCAACAACACTTCATGCTAAAAACTCTCAATAAATTAGGTATTGATGGGACGTATCTCAAAATAATAAGAGCTATCTATGACAAACCCACAGCCAATATCATACTGAATGGGCAAAAACTGGAAGCATTCCCTTTGAAAACTAGCACAAGACAGGGATGCCCTCTCTCACCACTCCTATTCAACATAGTGTTGGAAGTTCTGGCCAGGGCAATTAGGCAGGAGAAGGAAATAAAGGGTATTCAATTAGAAAAGAGGAAGTCAAATTGTCCCTGTTTGCAGACGACATGATTGTATATCTAGAAAACCCCATTGTCTCAGCCCAAAATCTCCTTAAGCTGATAAGCAAGTTCAGCAAAGTCTCAGGATACAAAATCAATGTACAAAAATCACAAGCACTCTTATACACCAACAACAAACAGAGAGCCAAATCATGAGTGAACTCCCATTCACAATTGCTTCAAAGAGAATAAAATACCTAGGAATCCAACTTACAAGGGATGTGAAGGACCTCTTCAAGGAGAACTACAAACCACTGCTCAAGGAAATAAAAGAGGATACAAACAAATGGAAGAACATTCCATGCTCATGGGTAGGAAGAATCAATATCGTGAAAATGGCCATACTGCCCAAGGTAATTTACAGATTCAATGCCATCCCCATCAAGCTACCAATGCCTTTCTTCACAGAATTGGAAAAAACTACTTTAAAGTTCATATAGAACCAAAAAAGAGCCCGCATCGCCAAGTCAATCGTAAGCCAAAAGAACACAACTGGAGGCATCACACTACCAGACTTCAAACTATACTACAAGGCTACAGTAACCAAAACAGCATGGTACTGGTACCAAAACAGAGATATAGATCAATGGAACAGAACAGAGCCCTCAGAAATAATGCTGCATATCTACAACTATCTGATCTTTGACAAACCTGAGAAAAACAAGCAATGGGGAAAGGATTCCCTATTTAGTAAATGGTGCTGGGAAAACTGGCTAGCCATATGTCGAAAGCTGAAACTGGATCCTTTCCTTACACCTTATACAAAAATCAATTCGAGATGGATTAAAGACTTAAACGTTAGACCTAAAACCATAAAACCCTAGAAGAAAACCTAGGCATTACCATTCAGGACATAGGCATGGGCAAGGACTTCTTGTCTAAAACACCAAAAGCAATGGCAACAAAAGACAAAATTGACAAATGGGATCTAATTAAACTAAAGAGATTCTGCACAGCCAAAGAAACTACCATCAGAGTGAACAGGGAACCTACAAAATGGGAGAAAATTTTTGCAACCTACTCATCTGACAAAGGGCTAATATCCAGAATCTACAATGAACTCAAACAAATTTACAAGAAAAAAACAAACAACCCCATCAAAAAGTGGGCGAAGGACATGAACAGACACTTTTCAAAAGAAGACATTTATGCAGCCAAAAAACACATGAAAAAATGCTCATCATCACTGGCCATCAGAGAAATGCAAATCAAAAGCACAATGAGATACCATCTCACACCAGTTAGAATGGCAATCATTAAAAAGTCAGGAAACAACAGGTGCTGGAGAGGATATGGAGAAATAGGAACACTTTGACACTGTTGGTGGGACTGTAAACTAGTTCAACCATTGTGGAAGTCAGTGTGGCGATTCCTCAGGGATCTAGAACTAGAAATACCATTTGACCCAGCCATCCCATTACTGGGTATATACCCAAAGGACTATAAATCATGCTGCTATAAAGACACATGCACACGTATGTTTATTGCGGCATTATTCACAATAGCAAAGACTTGGAACCAACCCAAATGTCCAACAATGATAGACTGGATTAAGAAAATGTGGCACATATACCCCATGGAATACTATGCAGCCATAAAAAATGATGAGTTCATGTCCTTTGTAGGGACATGGATGAAATTGGAAATCATCATTCTCAGTAAACTATCGCAAGAACAAAAAACCAAACACCACATATTCTCACTCATAGGTGGGAATTGAACAATGAGATCACATGGACACAGGAAAGGGAACATCACACTCTGGGGACTGTTGTGGGGTAGGGGGAGGGGGGAGGGATGGCATTGGGAGATATACCTAATGCTAGATGATGAGTTAGTGGGTGCAGCGCACCAGCATGGCACATGTATACATATGTAACTAACCTGCACAATGTGCACATGTACCCTAAAACTTAAAGTATAATAATAAAAAAAAAAGAAAATTAAAAAAAAAAATTTTATGATCCATTTTGGTCTTTACAATGATTTCTGTGTAATTATACGTTTATATAACATTACTGTTTTATACATTTGGTTTTTATTCTATATGTTTTACTTTATATCATTTTTTGTGTAAATTTTATAAATATAATAGATAGAACATTTATCATGAAATTATATAATGTTCCAGTACAGCAAATCAAATTTCTGTTAAGTTGGCACAAAAGTAATTGCAGTTTATGCATTAGAAGAATAATGGCAAAACTGCAATTACTTTTGCGCCAACCTAACACATAACATATATGTTTATTATTTTTACAGTGGCAGTGTAATACATCAAAACACAATGTACCAATGATTTGCCTAACCTTTACCTTTATCATAAACCTTTTCAGATATTTCTAAAACTCTACATTTATAAATAGTATGCAATGTATAATTTAAGTTTACTTAATATTATTTTTCTAGGATAGATTAAAAAGTATATGATTACTGAACCTAAAGAGACAAGACATTTTGAGGGTTTTTGATAAGGCATAAAGCTACTTCCCAAAATTTGTTTTATCAATTTGCAGATAAAGAAACAATTGTTTTATTGTTCTCCTCCCATCTGTGGGCATTTACACTTCATTATTTTTCTTACTTTATATATTAACATCTGATAATTTTTATTGATATTTGTAAACCGGCCATTTTTTAAAGAAGCAAACTTTTTCTTTGACAATATGTTTAGGTTTTGTCATGATGTTTAGATTTTGCCACAAAATATGTTTAGAGCCCCAAACTAGAGATTTCAGAAATAAATTATCTTCAATATTCTAGTGAATTTACTTGTGACTCAAGTAGAAAGATTCCATACCATGTCACAACCTTTCATTCACAGACGTGGGAAAAATTAACAGCATTAGAAATTAAACAAACAGTTAACTTGGTCCCAACTAGGAAATAGCATGGTAGTGACAGTTGATGATCAGTGAAATGTTGATCTTTGACCCTTGAGCCCCATAAAATTTCATCCTCTTGTCTCTCAGCTGCCTTATAATTATAGTGAATGCTTCCAGTTTTCACAGCTCTTGCTTGGTAACTAACTGTGTGTCTAGGCCTGATTTATTTTAATTCCCATGTCGGTTGCTAAGTTGCAGTTCATTCCAAAGGGGCCTTAAATCACCATTTTTTCATTGTTGTTGTTGTTGTTTTCTTTTGTTAGCTACAAGCAAGAAGATCCTGGATCATGCCAGAGGTTTAAAAGAAGAAGTGAAGTTCAACAAGTTCATGTCATATTTTAACATGTTCCAGAATTTCTCACAGGTCTACCAAAGTAAGTGGTTGGTGCATTAACTCCTTTTGGTCCTGCTTTTGATTTTGGATAATTTTTTTTCCCTAGACACATAGGCATTTTGGCTGTGAGTACAAACAATAAAGTGAACTTAGAATTTTCTTCAAGTCTTAATGTTAACAGAAATGTTTTAGCCAATACTATGTAGAGCTTCTAGAGGAACAAACTCTTTAAATGCTGTGTAACTTGACAGATGCTAGCAGCTATTTTCCCCAAGGGTAGAGGAGGGAACCTGGGTGATTGGAGGTTGAAGGTAAAAGGTACACTGAAGATTATTCTGACATTAGTTTACTCTGAACTAATCACATCCAGGTGGCTCCGAATTATTGCTCACAGCCCAAATGTCACCAAAGTTATGGCTCTAGCACTCACTTTGATGTTAAAGGGTAGAGTTGATCCATTCCAGTACTCTTGCTTTAGCCCCTTAGACCCAGAATAAATTATCTGTATTTGTCTTAGAAAAGTAAACATTAAAAAAATTCTGAATCTGCACATGTCATTGACACTAGAATACCTATAAATCAGTCTCTGGTGAAATCATGACAAAATGGTTTCAGCTCTCTGTGCTCCATTTGTCATTTGGCCAGATGCCTAGGCTAAAATATTTTTCTCCTACTCACTTTTTTCTTTCAAGTATTAAAGATTGGTCATTTTAATAATGTGTAGAAACTTACGAAATGCAGAGACAAGTGAAATGTTCTTTTTTATATGAGGTTTTAGATATATACTTTAGTCAGGGAGTTATTACACATTGCATTTAAAAAAAAAGCTCAAGAGAAATTCAGGTTGTCTTCTGAGAACACTGCTTGATAATGGCGTGAAGGTAAATACATTAGAATGCAATCTGTAAAAGTGAGTTAATGACTATTGATAGGAAATATGTTGATATGTCAGGTGTGACAATAACACTTAATAACAAAAGAAACATGATTAAACTATTGTTTATCTGAGCATTTAGTCTCTGATGAAATTGATTTATGTCTAAAAACGTTTCAGTATTGTAAAGTAGTAAGTAATAAGAAGGGAGGATTAATGACAGGAGAGGAAGATACATCCTAGGGAATATCGTCTGTTTAAGTATTTCGTAAATGTGTCACTGAAATGCTAATGATCAGCCCTACTCAGGATAAAGTCTCAACATCTTTTCATAAAAAGGTAGATATATTTTAAGGGACTGTCAATAAATAGGTCAAAATTATTTCCTTGAATGAAAGCTGAGATCATCTTTCTTCCTCTAAGTTACTGTCTAGAGCTAGAAAGAGAGGAGCAAAGACCAGAAATCAGGTGAAGAGGAAGCATGCTGGAGTCAAACTGCTGTGGTTTGAAATTTGCCTCCTCTGATTTCTGGTTCTGCTACTCTGGTCTTGTTGTTTTGCCTCTCAAGATTCTGTTTTCTCATCTAGAAAAAAGGCAAGCTGATCATTGTGTACAATAAGTGCTATTTATGAGAAACTATGGATCAATGAATTGAATATATTTATACTTTAAAAAGTCACCCTCAGGTTACAAACAAGGCTTCAGTTGAAGGAAAATATAATCCTATTTTTGCTCCAAAAGTAGAGGACTCTAAATAGTTATCAAAAAGCTTTGGTTCCAGATAAGTTTCAGAAATAAGCAGGGAAAGCCCTCTAGAGTTAAGATTTTTGAAGTGTGTAGATTTTCACACTAAGTGGGTCAATGAAGGTGACAAATAGGCTCACAGCAGCTCTGATCACGTTTCACATCAAATGAGTTTGTTAAAAATCAAGCAAAACTGTGGCTTTTAGAAGTTGATGGATTTCCAAATTTTCCATAAAAAATTGTAGACATATATGTTATGGGGAGAGTATGGAGTCAGAAGAGTCAAGCTAGCAAAGAGAAAAGTTATTTAATTATCCCAAATAAACCAATCCATGCACAATTAGTTCATAATGCTTGAAAACTTATGAAGTGCAGGGACAAGTGAAATGTTCTTTTTATATGAGGTTTTAGAGATATACTTTAGTCAGGAAATCAATCCACATTTCATTTTTATGAAATGTGTACAAATTGCATACATTATGTTAGTTTAAGCTTCATGATAGTCTACTTAAATTATTTTGGAGAATTCTTAGAAATGATGACAGTCCACATTACTGAGTAATTATCGAGTCAAGGCAATAATCTTTGCTCTGAATGAACAAAGTTAACTTTCTGAGGTTTTGCTTGAGCTTGATTTATTGGATAACTCTCCCATCTTCTGTCATTTCTTATTAGTTAGAGAGAATTGTCACAAGAAATGTTACCGGCCACTTTAGAAAATCATCGTGGGGTATATGTCTCAGTAAGCAGAGAACGATGGCTGAGCACTAGTTTCTGGTCATTGTCAAATCTTAAACTAAGAAGATGGTAAAATCAAAATTCATTTTTTGAGATTGTCCCTTGCCAGTGTTACACTATGACAGTGTAAGATAAGTATGGTATGGTATGATATGTATTGACAACTGTATCATTTGCTCTATATTCAAAGATTTGAGTATAATTATATGACTAACAGAATCCATTTTGGCAGAATGATATAATAGTATAATTAAACTTCAGAAACCAAACCTAATCCTCAAATAAGAGAAGCTTGTCTTCTCTGAAGTTTCCTGGCATACATTTTAAAATAAAAGCCCACATTGGAGAAGACATTCAAGTAGAAGACACTGATAAACTATAAATATTTGTTAGTTACAACTGATAGTCAATAAAAAATTAATGATTATTTTATTCGAAATATTTAGCTTTAATTCTACATTCTTTGCTGAAAGCCTGAACTAACTTGGGTTACTGTTCAAGGGTTTTCACAGTATTCAAGTACTCTGATGAGCTATCTATTCTCGCATATTGCTTACAAATTCCTACTTTTAATCCTCCATTCTTTCACTCACTCTATGTCTGCTCTTTTAATGCTCTTCTTGCCACTTACAAGTGGGTAAAGTTCTCCTTTCCATTAAGTTTCATGTAAACAGGCTGGGCACAGTGGCTCATGCCTGTAATCTCAGCCCTAGGGATGCCGATGCTGGTGGATCACCTGAGCTCAGCAGTTCGAGACCAGCCTGGGCAACATGGTGAAACCCTGTCTCTACAAAAAATTAGCCAGGCATGGTGGTGCATGCCTGCAGTCCCAACTGCTTTGGGAGGCTGACATGGAATGATCACCTGGGCCTGGGAGGTTAAGGCTGCAATGAACTGAGATCGTGCCACTGCACTCTAGCCTAGATGACAAAGTGAGACTCTGTCTCAAAGCAAAACAAAACAAAAAAAAGTTTCATTTAAAAAATGAAAAAAAAAAAGAAGGCTTAGAAAACATTTTAGGAAATAGAAAATAGAGATAATCTTTAAATGAAACTTTTTTTTTGAGACACTATTGCTTTGTTACCAGGCTGGAGTGCAGTGGCATGATCTCAGCTCACTGCCACCTCTGCCTCCTGGGTTCAAGCAA